>NC_069501.1:500326382-500926382 GCF_027579735.1 Bombina bombina | reverse complement strand
GTTTACATGGTTAGCTGGAGTCACATATTTAGTTAACCATGAGAGCCATATAAAGTACCCTCAGTTTTGCTGTGTCTTATAACAAACAAGAGATTTTAGACCAGCTATTGAGATGAGCAAATAACATTATGAAACCGATAAACCTTTTTGTGACAATGGAAATAGAAATTGAAGTGCTAATCAATACACATAGGATACTGGCTCTGTGCCTGCAGTGTAATGCTACAGAACAGAAGTCTACTCTTTTAATTAGTGTGCATTGCAATTAGAAGGCAATGGTTCCAGCATTATAATGGGGAGACATCATAACTTTTCCAAAGATCACTAGTCCTGTTAGGATTATATATAAAGATATGTTTCCCCTAAGAGCAGTGAGCACTACAAGGGGCTTTGTATACCTTATTACACAAATATTATTAAGAGGCAGTCTGAAGAACTGTATGGCACTCTATATAGGTTGTTTGTAAACCCTCCATGTAGATCTTGCAGGTCAGGGATAAAGGTCGCTCTTTGACTACCTTATATGGGGCCGGCCTCAAAGGTCAGTCCGTGGCCATTAGGCTCTGTTTCTCGCGGATTGCTTAGGTGGGAAAGTGACAGCCGCTGGGATATTGTCACCCCCATCTGATATGGGGGGGGATATTTGTGAGAGTCAACAACAGGGTTAACAATTATAGACGGATTAGATACTGCTCTTATGGTCTTCATAAATGCAGCTTGGTAGAAGTCCAGGAGTTTGCTGAGCTCCGCTAAAAGGAAAGCGGCTGGTTCCATGGTAAACTTGGATACTCTTAAGTAGGAGAATCTGGTTGAATGAACAAGGTAGTACTGTGTTGAGATGCGCAGCAGGTGATAAGTATAATGTTTTAGCAGCATATAAACTGCATATACCCTGTCTATTACTTGCGGTAGGTGGGGGGATGTTGAAGGCCTTAACAAGGGTTGCCCCAGGCCTCAACGCTTCAGATCGATTATCTGGTGCAGGACTCGGCACAATCTAATAGTAGTAGGTTCAGCAAGTTCTGTAGAGTCCAATCAGCAGGATAAATATTATAGATGGCTTCATATGCTACTGATAGGTGGCAGATTATCAGTATTCCACACGCAGCAATTGATTTTGCTACCACTCAAGGTGCTGCCTGAAGACACGTCCCATTTAAACTCTTTTTTGTCAACTTAGAGTTTATTATTCCTATTGAAGATAAGGAGCCAGTGTTTATGGACATTGGGACTCTTTTGGACAAGCTTGTATGTCATTTATTTTGTTCTAATTATTGACTACTACACTAGGATATCACTTACTGAGCAAAATCCAATTACCTCAAAATTAGAGCCTTTTCTTGGGGATAAAACAGTGGATATTATTGACCTTGATCCACTGATATAGGTGACAGTTGAAAATACATTTATAAAACTTTAATGGCTTAGATAGAACATGTTATTGAAAGAGACTTTTCAGTATACTTCTATTATCAAACATGCTTTGATCTCTTGGTATCCTTTGTTGAAAAGCATATATAGGTAGGCTTAAGTGCAACAATGCACTACTGGGAGAGAGCTGGTAATTGGTTGTTAAACACATTTGCCTCTTGTTATTGGTTCACCATATGCATTCAGCTAGTTCCCAGTAGTGCCTTGCTGCAGTAGTGCAGGAATAACACATTAGAACTTTTCTCACATGGCTCCTTAGAGGCATAACAGAAACTCCTGGTTTATCGTCTCCTGGTTTATGCGTCTTTGGGCATCGTAAGTAGCGTGCATGTTAGAAGTTGAAAGTAAAAGCGTTCGCTTTAGCGCAACTGAAATTAATGCGCATCAGGATAGCGAGACATCAGAGCTCTGGTTCAGTGGCGTCACTAGGGTTGGTGTCACCCGGTGCGGTAAGTCATGGTGTCACCCCCCCAGAAAGCAGACACACACAAAAACACAGGCAAACACACATACAAACACTCAGACACACTTAAAAACATACTCAGATTCATACACAAACACTCGGAAACACACTCAGACACACACACAAAAACACACACACAAAAACACTGAGACACACAAAAACTCAGACACACACATACAAAATATGTAAACTGCACTGCATTAATTAGGAAGCTCATACCTAGAGCTGCTCCCTGGCTCAGCAGAACATCAAATGAAAGACAAACAGAGCACTCTAAAATAAATCACTGAAGAAAAGGTTTAGGCGCGCAAACTATGAAAATTCTGCTCTCTGACTCTGTTCTAAGTCTGTCAGTGCACAGCCCTGGGCCGCATGTCACTGAGCAGTGAGCACAGATAGGCAGGCAGGTTTAGGCTAGCAGCGCAACTTTGCAAGCCCCACGGCACACCCACAACATTCATAGTGAAATTGGGCAGGGGAGGAGCAAAGTACAAACAAGCAAAAGCAGCCGGGAAAACTATTTGTTGAAATTGCAGCACTGGCTCAAGGGGCAAAAAAATTGTGTGTCTACAACTTCCCCAGTCCCACTAATGTTCACAAATGCCAGCCTCTAATAAAATAATCTATGCATCTCAACATTGTATTTCTTTGAATTTCAATAAAATTTTTGGTGTCACCCCCTGGAGGGTGTCACCCGGGTGCGGCCCGCACCCCCCTAGTGACGCCACTGCTCTGGTTAACTGATACACAAGACAAAAAGTTGCACAAAACACATAAAAAATACATTTAAAAGTACAGATACACTCATAATAACAATAATAAAAATGATTACAAAAAATATTGCGTAAAAAAAATTATAAGGGCTCAAAGATACGAGGTCTCAGATGTTAAGAAAAAGGCTACAATGGGCTTTAACATAGACATACATAGATATACATGTTTAAATATCTATGTGTATGTACATATATATAAATATATATGTTTATATGTGTGAACAGGTATATACACACATTTTTATTTATATATATATATATATATATATATGTCAACTATATATGTCAACTCTCACATCAGCGACTGCTTATCTGGCATTTCCTCCTGGATGGCCTCTCACCACCTAAAAATAAATATGTCCAAGACTGAACTACTTCTAATCCCCCGCTCTAACTCTACTGCAGTTTCTAATTTTTCCATCACTGTTGGCGGCACCACTATCTCCCCATCACCCCAAGTCCGCTGCCTCGGAGTCATGCTTGACTCAAATCTGTCCTTTGTTCCCCACATCCAACTGCTCTCTTCATCCTGCCGCAACCACTTACGCAATATCTCCAAAATCCGTCCATTTCTGAGTGCTGAAACTACTAAACAGCTAATCCACTCCCTGGTAATTTCCCGACTTGACTACTGTAATAACTTACTAACTGGCCTCCCTCTCTCCCGCCTCTCTCCCCTCCAATCCATCCTAAATGCATCTGCCAGGCTAATCCACCTCTCTCGACGCTCTGTTTCTGCTGCGCCTCTCTGTGAGTCCCTTCACTGGCTCCCCATTCACAACAGAGTTAAATTTAAAATTCTCACCCTGACCTACAAAGCCCTCACCAATGCTGCCCCACCCTACCTGTCCTCACTCATCAACAAATATACTCCTACCCATCCCCTAAGATCCAACAACGACCTGCTTCTTGCGTCCTCTACATCACCTCCTCTCATGCTAGACTACAGGACTTCTCTCGTGTGGCACCAACCCTCTGGAAGGCACTTCCTCGAGCTGTCAGACTTGCCCCTAACCTCTCCTCCTTTAAAGTTCCCTAAAGACCTTTCTGTTCAGGGAAGCTTATCACCCGACTTATTAACAAACTAACTTCACTTAACTAACAGTTGCCCCCTATCTCCTCACTAATATCATTCTAACCTCTGCAGTCCCCACCTCCTGTTTCCCATCCTCCTACCCATCTAGATTGTAAGTTCCCACGGGAATAGGGCCCTCAATTCCCCCTGTATTTGTCTGTAAAATTTTGTCTTTTATCGTATTGTTTATCCATTGTACTGTTATGCTTTTACCCATGGACAGCGCTACAGAATCTGTCAGCGCTTTACAAATAAAGAATAATAATAATAATATATATATTTTACCCCAAAAAAAAAAATATATATATATATATATGTGTGTGTGTAGAAATTTGTATTTATGAATAAATAGAACATATTCTTCTATGTGAAGAACATTGGAATGTGAAATATTATTTAATGTCAAGTTACCACATTTGCTTTTGTGCCAGTACTAAAATAAAAGGCTGCTTTTTTTTTATAAAATATTTTTTGCAGTGTAGGATCCCCTTTTACCCACCAACCTCCCTCACCCCCCCCCCCCCCAATCAGCTCTCTAACCCTCCCTTCTCTACCTATTTGCCACCACCTTAGGTACTGGCAGTTGTCTGCCAGTACCCAGTTTACCTCAATTTATGCATATATATATATTTTTTTTTTAAAACATTAACCATTTTTTCTGTAGTGTAGCTGCCCCCCTCATTACCCTCCCCCTCCCAGATCCCTTTCCCACAATGGATCCCCCTTATTGCCCTTTCTCCCTCCTTCCCCCTCACATCTCTGCTTTTTTTTAATGTTCCCTATCTGTGTAGTGTGGCGTAGCGGTCCCGCCCTCCTCCCGCCCCTCCAGTAATGGGCCGCCCACCCCGCCTCCCTCCTTACGCTCCCACCCACCAACAATCTGCACCACCGCTGTCCAATGCAGAGAGGGCCCCAGAGTACCTCTGCAAATCTATTTCTGCAGTGCCCCACTCGTAGGGCAGGCAGAAATAGCGCAATCTCGCTATTTTGAGCGTGATCGTGGCAGAGAGAAGCCCAGGACTGCAGCAATGTACAGGGTCCTTAAGGGCATAATGACCAGCGTCATACATGGTACGACGCTGGTCGTTAAGGAGTTAAATATGAATATTGCATAAATATGAATTTTCATGTTTTCATCTACTTAACTGCAAAGGGCTCTAATGCATTTATATATATGTCTTTATATGTGTACATATATATGTATGGGTTTATATGTGCATATAAATTCGTATATACACATAGAAATACATAAATATATATGTGCACACATATAGACATTTATATATGTATGTATCTCAATGTTAAAGGGACACTGTACCCAAAATTTTTCTTTTGAAATTCAGAAAGAGCATGCAATTTTAAGCAACTTTCTAATTTACTCCTATTATCAATTTTTCTTCGTTCTCTTGCTATCATTATTTGAAAAAGAAGGCATCTAAGCTTTTTTTGGTTTTAGTACTCTGGACAGCACTTTATCCACCAATCAGCAAGAACAACCCAGGTTGTTCACCAAAAATGGGCCGGCATCTAAACTTACATTCTTGCATTTCAAATAAAGATACCAAGAGAATGAAGAAAATTTGATAATAGGAGTAAATTAGAAAGTTGCTTAAAATTTCATGCTCAATCTGAATCACGAAAGAAATTTTTTGGGTACAGTGTCCCTTTAAAGCCCTTTGCCTGCCTTTTTTTTCTAACACCTGAGACCTCATATCTTTGAGCCCTTATAACTTTTGTGTGCAATCATAGGCCTAGATTTAGAGTTTGGCGGTAGCCGTGAAAACCAGCGTTAGAGGCTCCTAACGCTGGTTTTAGGCTACCGCCGGTATTTGGAGTCACTCAAAAAAGGGTCTAACGCTCACTTTTCAGCCGCGACTTTTCCATACCGCAGATCCCCTTACGTAAATTACGTATCCTATCTTTTCAATGGGATCTTTCTAACTCCGGTATTTAGAGTCGTGGCTGAAGTGAGCGTTAGAAATCTAACGACAAAACTCCAGCCGCAGAAAAAAGTCAGTAGTTAAGAGCTTTTTGGGCTAACGCCGGTTCATAAAGCTCTTAACTACTGTACTCTAAAGTACACTAACACCCATAAACTACCTATGTACCCCTAAACCGAGGTCCCCCCACATCGCCGCCACTCGATTACATTTTTTTAACCCCTAATCTGCCGACCGCCACCTACGTTATACTTATGTACCCCTAATCTGCTGCCCCTAACACCGCCGACCCCTGTATTATATTTATTAACCCCTAACCTGCCCCCCACAACGTCGCCGCCAGCTACCTACAATAATTAACCCCTAATCTGCCGACCGCAAAGCGCCGCCACCTACATTATAGCTATGTACCCCTAATCTGCTGCCCCTAACACCGCTGACCCCTATATTATATTTATTAACCCCTAATCTGCCCCCCACAACGTCGCCTCCACCTGCCTACACTTATTAACCCCTAATCTGCCGACCGGAGATCACCGCTATTCTAATAAATGTATTAACCCCTAAAGCTAAGTCTAACCCTAACACCCCCCTAAATTAAATATAATTTTAATCTAACGAAATTAATTAACTCTTATTAAATAAATTATTCCTATTTAAAGCTAAATACTTACCTGTAAATTAAATCCTAATATAGCTACAATATAAATTATAATTACATTGTAGCTATTTTAGGATTAATATTTATTTTACAGGCAACTTTGTAATTATTTTAACCAGGTACAATAGCTATTAAATAGTTAAGAACTATTTAATAGTTACCTAGTTAAAATAATTACAAAATTACCTGTAAAATAAATCCTAACCTAAGTTACAATTAAACCTAACACTATACTATCATTAAATTAATTAAATAAAATACCTACAATTACCTACAATTAAACCTAACACTACACTATCAATACATTAATTAAATACAATATCTACAAATAACTACAATGAAATAAACTAACTAAAGTACAAAAAATAAAAAAGAACTAAGTTACAAAAAATAAAAAAATATTTACAAACATAAGAAAAATATTACAACAATTTTAAACTAATTACACCTATTCTAAGCCCCCTAATAAAATAACAAAGACCCCCAAAATAAAAAATGCCCTACCCTATTCTAAATTACTAAAGTTAAAAGCTCTTTTACCTTACCAGCCCTGGACAGGGCCCTTTGCGGGGCATGCCCCAAGAAGTTCAGCTCTTTTGCCTGTAAAAAAAAACATACAATACCCCCCCCCCAACATTACAACCCACCACCCACATACCCCTAATCTAACCCAAACCCCCCTTAAATAAACCTAACACTAAGCCCCTGAAGATCATCCTACCTTGTCTTCACCTCACCAGGTATCACCGATCCGTCCTGGCTCCAAAATCTTCATCCAACCCAAGCGGGGGCTGGCGATCCATCATCCGGTGGCTGAAGAGGTCCAGAAGAGGCTCCAAAGTCTTCATCCTATCCGGGAAGAAGAGGCGATCCGGACCGGCAACCATCTTGATCCAAGCGGCATCTTCTATCTTCATCCGATGACGACCGGCTCCATCTTGAAGACCTACAGCTCGGATCCGTCCTCTTCTTCCGACGACTTCCCGACGAATGACGGTTCCTTTAAGGGACGTCATCCAAGATGGCGTCCCTCGAATTCCGATTGGCTGATAGGATTCTATCAGCCAATCGGAATTAAGGTAGGAATATTCTGATTGGCTGATGGAATCAGCCAATCAGAATCAAGTTCAATCCGATTGGCTGATCCAATCAGCCAATCAGATTGAGCTCGCATTCTATTGGCTGTTCCGATCAGCCAATAGAATGCGAGCTCAATCTGATTGGCTGATTGGATCAGCCGTCGGATTGATCTTGATTCTGATTGATCTTGATTCCATCAGCCAATCAGAATATTCCTACGTTAATTCCGATTGGCTGATAGAATCCTATCAGCCAATCGGAATTCGAGGGACGCCATCTTGGATGACGTCCCTTAAAGGAACCGTCATTCTTCAGTTGGACGTCGCCGGATGAAGATGGGTCCGCGGTGGAGGTCTTCAGGATGGAGCCGGTCGTCATCGGATGAAGATAGAAGATGCCGCTTGGATCAAGATGGTTGCCGGTCCGGATCGCCTCTTCTTCCCGGATAGGATGAAGACTTTGGAGCCTCTTCTGGACCTCTTCAGCCACCGGATGATGGATCGCCAGCCCCCGCTTGGGTTGGATGAAGATTTTGGAGCCAGGACGGATCGGTGATACCTGGTGAGGTGAAGACAAGGTAGGATTATCTTCAGGGGCTTAGTGTTAGGTTTATTTAAGGGGGGTTTGGGTTAGATTAGGGGTATGTGGGTGGTGGGTTGTAATGTTGTGGGGGGGGGGTATTGTATGTTTTTTTTTACAGGCAAAAGAGCTGAACTTCTTGGGGCATGCCCCGCAAAGGGCCCTGTTCAGGGCTGGTAAGGTAAAAGAGCTTTTAACTTTAGTAATTTAGAATAGGGTAGGGCATTTTTTATTTTGGGGGTCTTTGTTATTTTATTAGGGGGCTTAGAGTAGGTGTAATTAGTTTAAAATTGTTGTAATATTTTTCTTATGTTTGTAAATATTTTTTTATTTTTTGTAACTTA
Organism: Bombina bombina; assembly: GCF_027579735.1. Taxonomy (NCBI): domain Eukaryota; kingdom Metazoa; phylum Chordata; class Amphibia; order Anura; family Bombinatoridae; genus Bombina; species Bombina bombina. Next base: position 500,918,036 of record NC_069501.1, on the reverse strand, counting down.
GTTCTTTTTTATTTTTTGTACTTTAGTTAATTTATTTCATTGTAGTTATTTGTAGATATTGTATTTAATTAATGTATTGATAGTGTAGTGTTAGGTTTAATTGTAGGTAATTGTAGTTATTTTATTTAATTAATTTAATGATAGTATAGTGTTAGGTTTAATTGTAACTTAGGTTAGGATTTATTTTACAGGTAATTTTGTAATTATTTTAACTAGGTAACTATTAAATAGTTCTTAACTATTTAATAGCTATTGTACCTGGTTAAAATAATTACAAAGTTGCCTGTAAAATAAATATTAATCCTAAAATAGCTACAATGTAATTATAATTTATTTTGTAGCTATATTAGGATTTATTTTTCAGGTAAGTATTTAGCTTTAAATAGGAATAATTTATTTAATAAGAGTTAATTAATTTCGTTAGATTAAAATTATATTTAATTTAGGGGGGTGTTAGTGTTAGGGTTAGACTTAGCTTTAGGGGTTAATACATTTATTAGAATAGCGGTGAGCTCCGGTCGGCAGATTAGGGGTTAATAAGTGTAGGCAGGTGGAGGTGACGTTGTGGGGGGCAGATTAGGGGTTAATAAATATAATATAGGGGTCGGCGGTGTTAGGGGCAGCAGATTAGGGGTACATAAGGATAATGTAAGTAGCGGCGGTGTCCGGAGCGGCAGATTAGGGGTTAATAATAATATGCAGGGGTCAGCGATAGCGGGGGCGGCAGATTAGGGGTTAATAAGTGTAAGGTTAGGGGTGTTTAGACTCGGGGTACATGTTAGAGTGTTAGGTGCAGATGTAGGAAGTGTTTCCCTATAGCAAACAATGGGGCTGCGTTAGGAGCTGAACGTGGCTTTTCTTCTGTTATGTGTGATCAGTCCACGGGTCATCATTACTTCTGGGATATAACTCCTCCCCAACAGGAAATGCAAGAGGATTCACCCAGCAGAGCTGCATATAGCTCCTCCCCTCTACGTCACTCCCAGTCATTCTCTTGCACCCAACGACTAGATAGGATGTGTGAGAGGACTATGGTGATTATACTTAGTTTTTATAACTTCAATCAAAAGTTTGTTATTTTACAATAGCACCGGAGCGTGTTATTGCCTCTCTGGCAGAGTTTGAAGAAGAATCTACCAGAGTTTTTACTATGATTTTAACCGGAGTAGTTAAGATCATATTGCTGTTTCTCGGCCATCTGAGGGAGGTAAAAGCTTCAGATCAGGGGACAGCGGGCAGATGAATCTGCATTGAGGTATGTAGCAGTTTTTATTTTCTGAATGGAATTGATGAGCAAATCCTGCCATACCGTTATAATGACATGTATGTATACTCTACACTTCAGTATTCTGGGGATGGTATTTCACTGGAATTACTCTGTCAAAAGTACATTAAACCTTTTTAATAGGTATTTATTATGTTAAACGTTTTTGCTGGAATGTAGAATCGTTTGCATTTTCTGAGGTACTGAGTGAATAAATGTTTGGGCATTATTTTTCCACTTGGCAGTTGCTTGTTTTAATTGTGACAGTTTCGTTTCTCTCTCACTGCTGTGTGTGAGGGGGAGGGGCCGTTTTTGGCGCTCTTTGCTACGCATCAAAAATTTCCAGTCAGTTACTCTTGTATTTCCTGCATGATCCGGTTCATCTCTAACAGAACTCAGGGGTCTTCAAACTTCTTTGGAGGGAGGTAGATTCTCTCAGCAGAGCTGTGAGACTTATATATTTACTGTGATTAAAAACGTTGCTCTGTAATTTTTATGCTTCAAATTTAATTATTGTTACTTTACTAATGGGAACAAACCTTTGCTAAAAGTTGTGTTGTTTTTAAGGATTGATGCTATAACTGTTTTTTTCAGTTCATTATTTCAACTGTCATTTAATCGTTTAGTGCTTCTTTGAGGCACAGTACGTTTTTGTTAAATAAGATTGTAACCAAGTTGCAAGTTTATTGCTAGTGTGTTAAACATGTCTGATTCAGAGGAAGATACCTGTGTCATTTGTTCCAATGCCAAGGTGGAGCCCAATAGAAATTTATGTACTAACTGTATTGATGCTACTTTAAATAAAAGCCAATCTGTACAAATTGAACAAATTTCACCAAACAGCGAGGGGAGAGTTATGCCGACTAACTCGCCTCACGTGTCAGTACCTGCATCTTCCGCCCGGGAGGTGCGTGATATTGTGGCGCCTAGTACATCTGGGCGGCCATTACAGATAACATTACAAGATATGGCTACTGTTATGACCGAAGTTTTGGCTAAATTACCAGAACTAAGAGGCAAGCGTGATCACTCTGGGGTGAGAACAGAGTGCGCTGATAATACTAGGGCCATGTCTGATACTGCGTCACAGCTTGCAGAGCATGAGGACGGAGAGCTTCATTCTGTGGGTGACGGTTCTGATCCAAACAGATTGGATTCAGATATTTCAAATTTTAAATTTAAATTGGAGAACCTCCGTGTATTACTAGGGGAGGTTTTAGCGGCTCTTAATGATTGTAACACTGTTGCAATACCAGAGAAATTGTGTAGGTTGGATAAATACTTTGCGGTACCGGCGAGTACTGACGTTTTTCCTATACCTAAGAGACTAACTGAAATTGTTACTAAGGAGTGGGATAGACCCGGTGTGCCGTTCTCACCCCCTCCAATATTTAGAAAGATGTTTCCAATAGACGCCACCACACGGGACTTATGGCAAACGGTCCCTAAGGTGGAGGGAGCAGTTTCTACTTTAGCTAAGCGTACCACTATCCCGGTGGAGGATAGCTGTGCTTTTTCAGATCCAATGGATAAAAAATTAGAGGGTTACCTTAAGAAAATGTTTGTTCAACAAGGTTTTATATTGCAACCCCTTGCATGCATCGCGCCGATTACGGCTGCGGCAGCATTTTGGATTGAGTCTCTGGAAGAGAACCTTAGTTCAGCTACGCTGGACGACATTACGGACAGGCTTAGAGTCCTTAAACTAGCTAATTCATTCATTTCGGAGGCCGTAGTACATTTAACCAAACTTACGGCTAAGAACTCAGGATTCGCCATTCAGGCACGTAGGGCGCTGTGGCTAAAATCCTGGTCAGCTGATGTAACTTCTAAGTCCAAATTACTTAATATACCTTTCAAGGGGCAAACTTTATTTGGGCCCGGTTTGAAAGAAATTATCGCTGACATTACAGGAGGTAAGGGCCACGCCCTGCCTCAAGACAAAGCCAAAGCTAAGGCTAGACAGTCTAATTTTCGTCCCTTTCGGAATTTCAAAGCAGGAGCAGCACCAACTTCCACTGCACCAAAACAGGAAGGAGCTGTTGCTCGTTACAGACAAGGCTGGAAACCTAACCAGTCCTGGAACAAGGGCAAGCAGGCCAGGAAACCTGCTGCTGCCCCAAAGACAGCATGAACCGAGGGCCCCCGATCCGGGACCGGATCTAGTGGGGGGCAGACTCTCTCTTTGCCCAGGCTTGGGCAAGAGATGTTCAGGATCCCTGGGCGCTAGAGATCATATCTCAGGGATACCTTCTAGACTTCAAATTCTCTCCCCCAAGAGGGAGATTTCATCTGTCAAGGTTGTCAACAAACCAGATAAAGAAAGAAGCGTTTCTACGCTGTGTACAAGATCTGTTATTAATGGGAGTGATCCATCCGGTTCCGTGGTCGGAACAAGGACAAGGGTTTTACTCAAACCTGTTTGTGGTTCCCAAAAAAGAGGGAACTTTCAGGCCAATCTTGGATTTAAAGATCCTAAACAAATTCCTAAGAGTTCCATCGTTCAAAATGGAAACTATTCGGACAATCTTACCCATGATCCAAAAGGGTCAGTACATGACCACAGTGGATTTAAAGGATGCTTACCTTCACATACCGATTCACAAAGATCATTACCGGTATCTAAGGTTTGCCTTCTTAGACAGGCATTACCAGTTTGTAGCTCTTCCATTCGGATTGGCTACGGCTCCAAGAATCTTCACAAAGGTTCTGGGTGCCCTTCTGGCGGTACTAAGACCGCGAGGAATTTCGGTAGCTCCGTACCTAGACGACATTCTGATACAAGCTTCAAGCTTTCAAACTGCCAAGTCTCATACAGAGTTAGTTCTGGCATTTCTAAGGTCGCATGGATGGAAAGTGAACGAAAAGAAGAGTTCTCTCTTTCCTCTCACAAGAGTTCCATTCTTGGGGACTCTTATAGATTCTGTAGAAATGAAGATTTATCTGACAGAAGACAGATTAACAAAGCTTCTAAATGCATGCCGTGTCCTTCATTCCATTCAACTCCCGTCAGTAGCTCAATGCATGGAGGTGATCGGCTTAATGGTAGCAGCAATGGACATAGTACCCTTTGCACGTCTACATCTCAGACCGCTGCAATTGTGCATGCTGAGTCAGTGGAATGGGGATTACTCAGACTTGTCCCCTACTCTGAATCTGGATCAAGAGACCAGAAGCTCTCTTCTATGGTGGCTTTCTCGGCCACATCTGTCCAGGGGGATGCCATTCAGCAGGCCGGACTGGACAATTGTAACAACAGACGCCAGCCTACTAGGTTGGGGCGCTGTCTGGAATTCTCTGAAGGCTCAGGGACAATGGAGTCAGGAGGAAAGTCTCCTGCCAATAAACATTCTGGAATTGAGAGCAGTTCTCAATGCCCTTCTGGCTTGGCCCCAGTTAAAAACTCGGGGGTTCATCAGGTTTCAGTCGGACAACATCACGACTGTAGCTTACATCAACCATCAGGGAGGGACAAGAAGCTCCCTAGCAATGATGGAAGTATCAAAGATAATTCGCTGGGCAGAGTCTCACTCTTGCCACCTGTCAGCAATCCACATCCCGGGAGTGGAGAACTGGGAGGCGGATTTCTTGAGTCGCCAGACTTTTCATCCGGGGGAGTGGGAACTTCATCCGGAGGTCTTTGCCCAAATACTTCGACGTTGGGGCAAACCAGAGATAGATCTCATGGCGTCTCGCCAGAACGCCAAACTTCCTCGCTACGGGTCCAGATCCAGGGATCCGGGAGCGGTTCTGATAGATGCTTTGACAGCACCTTGGAACTTCGGGATGGCTTATGTGTTTCCACCCTTCCCGCTGCTTCCTCGATTGATTGCCAAAATCAAACAGGAGAGAGCATCAGTGATTCTAATAGCGCCTGCATGGCCACGCAGGACTTGGTATGCAGATCTAGTGGACATGTCATCCTGTCCGCCTTGGTCTCTACCTCTAAGACAGGACCTTCTGATACAGGGTCCATTCAAACATCAAAATCTAACTTCTCTGAAGCTGACTGCTTGGAAATTGAACGCTTGATTTTATCAAAACGTGGGTTTTCTGAGTCAGTTATTGATACCCTGATACAGGCTAGGAAGCCTGTTACCAGAAGGATTTACCATAAGATATGGCGTAAATACCTATACTGGTGCGAATCCAAAGGTTACTCCTGGAGTAAGGTTAGGATTCCTAGGATATTGTCTTTTCTACAAGAAGGTTTAGAAAAGGGTTTATCGGCTAGCTCATTAAAGGGACAGATCTCAGCTCTCTCCATCTTGTTACATAGGCGTCTGTCAGAAAATCCAGACGTCCAGGCCTTTTGTCAGGCTTTAGCTAGGATCAAGCCTGTGTTTAAAACTGTTGCTCCGCCATGGAGTTTAAACCTTGTTCTTAACGTTCTACAAGGAGTTCCGTTTGAACCCCTTCATTCCATTGATATAAAGTTGTTATCTTGGAAAGTGTTATTTTTAATGGCTATTTCTTCGGCTCGGAGAGTCTCTGAGTTATCAGCTTTACATTGTGATTCTCCTTATTTGATTTTTCATTCAGATAAGGTAGTTCTGCGTACAAAACCTGGGTTCTTACCTAAGGTAGTCACTAACAGGTACATCAATCAAGAGATCGTGGTGCCTTCCCTGTGCCCGAATCCTTCTTCAAAGAAGGAACGTCTTCTACACAATCTGGATGTAGTTCGTGCCCTCAAGTTCTACTTGCAGGCAACTAAGGATTTTCGACAAACGTCTTCCCTGTTTGTCGTGTACTCTGGTCAGAGGAGAGGTCATAAGGCTTCGGCTACCTCTCTCTCCTTCTGGCTTCGTAGCATAATTCGTTTAGCCTATGAGACTGCTGGACAGCAGCCTCCTGAAAGAATTACAGCTCATTCTACTAGAGCTGTGGCTTCCACTTGGGCCTTTAAGAATGAGGCCTCTGTTGAACAGATTTGCAAGGCTGCAACTTGGTCTTCGCTTCATACTTTTTCCAAATTTTACAAATTTGACACTTTTGCTTCTTCGGAGGCTATTTTTGGGAGAAAGGTTCTTCAGGCAGTGGTTCCTTCTGTATAATGAGCCTGCCTATCCCTCCCGTCATCCGTGTACTTTTGCTTTGGTATTGGTATCCCAGAAGTAATGATGACCCGTGGACTGATCACACATAACAGAAGAAAACATAATTTATGCTTACCTGATAAATTCCTTTCTTCTGTTGTGTGATCAGTCCACGGCCCGCCCTGTTTTTTAAGGCAGGTAAATATCTTTTAAATTATACTCCAGTCACCACTTCACCCTTGGTTTCTCCTTTCTCGTTGATTCTTGGTCGAATGACTGGGAGTGACGTAGAGGGGAGGAGCTATATGCAGCTCTGCTGGGTGAATCCTCTTGCATTTCCTGTTGGGGAGGAGTTATATCCCAGAAGTAATGATGACCCGTGGACTGATCACACAACAGAAGAAAGGAATTTATCAGGTAAGCATAAATTATGTTTTTTGCAGGTGTTAGGTTTTTTTTCAGCTCAAACAGCCCCATTGTTATCTATGGGGGAATCGTGCACGAGCACGTTTTTGAGGCTGGCCGCGTCCGTACAGGGCCGGTGCTAGGATTTTTGGCTACATAGGCAAAGACACATTTTGCCGCCCCCCCCCCCCCCCCCAAAAAAAAAAAAAAAAATTGATATACCCTGTGTAATAGATATTTCTGCATGACATAAATGTGCAGGTAACAACATTTACCTACACACGCACATACTCATACAATTTTACACATGCATACATATTTTCACACACACACTTACACATATTTACAGATACATACATACACACACACATACATATTTACACATACATACACACTCACATTTACATATACATACACACACACACACATATTTACAAATACATACACACACACATATTTACAAATACATACGTACACATTTTTACACATACACATATTTACATATACACACATATTTACATATACACACACATATTTACATATACATACACATATTTACATATACATACACATATTTACATATACATACACATACATCTACACATACTTACACACACATATTTACACATACATACACATACATCTACACATACTTACACACACATATTTACACATACACACATTTACACATACACACACAAATATTTACATATACATACACACACACATATTTATACATACACACATTTACACATACACACACACATTTACACATACACACACACATTTACACATACACACACACATTTACACACACATTTACACATACACACACACATTTACACATACACACACATATTTACACATACATACACACACACATTTACACATACATACACACACATATTTATACATACACACACACACATATTTACACATATATTTACACATACATACACACACATAAATACACACATTTACACATACATTCACACACATATATTTACACATACATACACATTCATACACACACATTTAAACATACATAAACACACATATTTACAGCAGCATAAATGTCATGTCACTCTGAATTCACGTCTTATATCCCCAAGTTGAGCTGAGACACAGCCAAGCAAAACTCTCTCCCTACCCATCCCCCTCTCCTGTTTGCCTCCCCTCTGCTTACTGTGAGGGGCTTGTGTCCGATTTCCCAGTTACATTGTGACCTCCCTCTGAAGGAACAGCTCCCTGGCTTATAAATCTTGTTTAAGGAGCAGAGCACAGTATCTCTCTGCACGGAGCTAGGACTGCATTAAGCAGATACTCCCACAAATGGCACTAAGGGTTAAACACAGTGCTTTTAGGACATTAACATATATATACACACAACAGCCCTGTATAAATCAGAAAAAAATATATATATTTAAAAAAACAAAGCAAGCCTGTCCTTTAAAAGCAAGTGTTTATTTAAGCAAATGGTTCAGAACATGCAACATGGAAAATAGCTCAGACAGTGGAGTAAAAGTAAACTTGTAGTTAACTGTCTGAGCTATTTTCCGTGGTGCAGTTTCTGAGCTGTTTGCAGGACAGGCTTTGTTTTTTTCTATACGCTTTACTTTAATACAGGTTTTGCTTTACCTGTGACTGTCTGCTGCCATGCCAAATCAGAACTGCTGAGTGCTGAGCTACTCGAAGTTCCAGCCAGGACAGCGCAACTCCTGCTCCAGCAGCTCCACCCCCTCATCCTTTCCCTACAGAAGCCCGCGCGCACTGAACAGATGCAGCCTGTGCGCGCGGGAAACATTTGAATTCAGCAAATATTTTTAAAAATGTAACTTAGCTACACATATGTATTAGCACGGCACCCCAATTTCTCAATTTGCCCTAAGAAAATTTAAGGTTATCTATCTAGACTGGGGGCGGACCGCAACGCAATCTGCAAATGTAAAAAAAAAAATTTTTTTTGCTGCTGCAAGTTGTCAGTTGTCACCGGCATTTTGCGCCCACATACTGTGGCGCCCTAAGGCCATTGCCTAACTTGCCTTTATGCAAGCGCCGGCCCTGCGTCCGTAAGCAACTCTGGTATCGAGAGTTGCAGTTGCGTTAAAAATGCTCTACGCTCCTTTTTTGGAGCCTAACGCAGCCATTCTGTGGACTCTCAATACCAGAGTTATTTTTATGGTGCGGCCAGAAAAATTCCGGCGTTAGCTACGCGGGTCGTTACCGACAAAACTCTAAATCTAGCCGATAATTTTTACTAGATGGTGTTATTATGACAGTAACTGTACTTTGCAATGTATTTTTGATGTGTTTTGTGCAACATTTTATTTTCGCAAAACAGTTAACCAGAGATCTGAAGATAAAGTGCAGAGTTGTTACATTTTTGCTGTTTTTTTGCACAGTTTAAAAGTTACATAACAGATATAAGTTGCAAGATGGCGCTATAACACATTTGTTCCTGCACTTTTATGTCCCCTTAATAAACCGAGATATAAATTACTGCTTATTTTATATACGTTTCACTGCATATAGGGATGGTTCTTTTATCTCTGACACCACTTCCTGCCTCAGTAAACATATTTATTTTTTTGTGGTGTCTTTCTTTTGTTTTTATAGATAGGTGGAACACCAATACATTTACATATTGCAAACATTTTTAATATTTTTAACATAAAAACGAGTAGTTAACTTTTGTTTTGCACAGTCATTTCTTCAAGTTTGAGTAGGCAACTATATTACTGAAGTTTGTTCTAAAATTTGCATTTGGATATTAAAGGGACATTCCAGTTAAAACTGCACATAGATTAATTAAATCTTTGAAAAGAAAGATATGTACAATATACATGTATTGGCAAAAATGCTTCTAATAAAAGTTATCACTTTTTAAGTGTTAACATTTTTCTCTGCATGTGCATGTGGAGCATAGCTAGATATTTTCAGTGCACAAGCATTTTAAATATTGCTGTTGCTCAGACTACAAGTGGGGTTTGTATCATATCAGCAATTAACAAACTGAGTCATTACAAGATGGTACAAACACCTTAGGCTCTCCTATCAAGGGCTGGGTTTAAAATGCTGTTGCACGGTGCATACTTAAATACACTTTTGAAACAGCTATAACTTTTATTAGAAGCATTTTTGCTATTACATGTATATTACTAAAATGTTTGTATTCAAAACTGAAATGCATCCATGTGGATCCTAATTTTGGCTGGAATGTCCCTTGAATTGTATTTGATATATGCATTTTATATATATATATATATATATATATATATATATATATATATATATATATATATATATTTACAAACAATTAAGCACAACATTGCAGACAAAATCTACCTACAAAGTAAAAATGTCACTAAGTTTATTTGACAATGTTTACCTTATCTGCGTTGCAGTGGGTGGTTAGTGGGACAAATATAAATGTGCCTGCACTGATTAAACAATCACTGTGTATAATGTTGTAGGGCCAGCATTCAGGATCCTGCAGGATATACTCATGGTTCTCTGGAAACAAAGGAAACCTCAATATTTTGAATTAAAGGGAGATATTAGAATAACATTAAATTGCTCTTTTTCATACTAGCCTGTCATTTTAAAACAAATACCCTTTTTCTTATTATGGTCTGTGTTCCAGTCTATTAGAGTTTGCCTTGTAAAAACTTTATGGGCAGCTCGTGTGATTTTGGCTTTAATTTTCAAGGAATTAAAATCCATTTGAGGAGGAATTGTTTGAATAATTTAAACCGACCAGGTTAAATTGCAATTAAATAAAATAGAATTGCACAGTCAACAGATGAATAATAGAAAGACAATTTAAAAGCACTACATTTTCAAATTAGCAGTAGATTTTTTCTGATAAATTTTAAAGTTAGTTCAATTCTCCTTTCCCCTGCATCATGTGCCATCAGCCAATCACAAAATGCGTATGCATATACATATATCTTGCACACGCTCAGTAGGAGCTGGTGCCTCAGAAAGAATGCATATAAATAGATTTTGCACATTTTAATAATGGAAGTGAATTAGAAAGTTGTTTAATTGCATGCTATGGGGCCAATTTATCAATGTCTGGCGGACATGATACGCTGGTGAACTGCTTGTGCAATGCCTTCCCCTGCAGATTCATAGCCAATCGTCTGCTAGCAGGGGGTGTCAGTCAACCCTCAGAGGCGGCAGACAAGATAAGGAGCAGCTGTCTTAAGACCGCTGCTTCTTAACTCCTGTTTCCGGCGAGCCTAAAATAGGGGTATTTGGCCCCATTCGGCCATGATAAATCGGCCCCTTTATCTGAATCATGAAAGTTTAATTTTAACTTAGAGTTTCTTTAAGTATATAATACTTTCAGATCATTGTCATATTTGGCTTTCGTTAGGGTAACCTCACATATCGCTAATCTGAAGGTTGAAGGAACGTTTAGGATTCAGGGTAACGCTGTGAGCACTGCTTGAGTCCAAGAGGCCCATTTATCAAGCTCTGTATGGAGCTTGAGGGCCCGTGTTTCTGGCGAGTCTTCAGACTCGCCAGAAACAGCAGTTATGAAGCAGCGGTCTAAAGACCGCTGCTCCATAACCCTGTCCACCTGCTCTGATGAGGCGGACAGAGATTGCCACAATTCAACCCAATCGAGTACAATCGGGTTGATTGACACCCCCCTGCAGGCAGCAAGTCTGCAGGGGGCGGCGTTGCTGGTGCAATGCTGAATACGGAGAGCGTATTGCTCTCCACATTCAACGATGTCTGTCGGACCTGATCCGCACTGTCGGATCAGGTCCGACAGTCATTTGATAAATAGACCTCCAAGGCTATGCTACAGAGACGAGGATCAGCACTGCTGATAGGGTGTGGTGCGATATGGGCATCTAAGTATGGGAGGAGGATTCAGAGGGGTGTGGCACGTTAAGCGCACAGGACCAGTAGACTTCTTCTATTCAATTTGCCAAATGTGTTACCAGCAATAAAGGTAGCCAAGACCTATGATGAGTGTGTTAAACAGTCCAGACTAATGCCTGTCAGTGCTTGGTTATTCTTATGGAAGTCCTGGCATTTTTGTCTCTGTTCTGCTTTCCTGGTTTTGACCCCTGCTTACATCCTGGTTTAAACATAAAACCTTTTCCATGCCTATATCATGAACTGATGACTGATTTACTGGCTACTGACTTCTAGAACAGAATTTTTATCTTTTTGCTCCTTTTTCTGGATTATCCCTCAATCCTGACACTTTGTTCTGTATAAATTGCATATCCTGAAAGATTTTTAATAGAGTGCAGAACAAAACGAAACAAAAAAGTCCCAAAAATAAATGTATTAAGAAAGATCCCTCTAGGCAGAGTTAAACATTAAGGGGCATATTAGGAGGATCCAGAACTACAGAAACATTTCTTTAAACATTTACATTTTTGTACATTGCACCAGGAGGCAGCGGTCAGATACTTGGCAGCAGGAGTGTGAGCAAACATCCAAAGGGACGATCAGAGTATTCCACTGGGCGGCTTACGGTGGTCTGTAGACAGGACTGTCTCAGTGGATGGCAGTTTTCGGCTTCTGTTCAATCTATAAGAACCAAACAATATATAGTTTCCATTTAGCTCATTAAGTGTTATCATTAAGAGCATTTACGGCTTACATTTTTTAACAGCATTTCATAGGTGTATAGTGAAGAAATGCCCTTTACAGCAAGGTGAACATTGGCCATCTGAACATTAAAACTTCATTTTTTTTATGATGATAAACTGTTATTTAAATAAAAAAAGCACATTAATAATAAAAAGAATGTCTAAGTGAACAAATAATATGATCTTTTAATGTATGTTTTGAAGAAAAAAAATACACAAGTTTTGTATTTGCATCACAAAACTATTTTTGACACCGAGGTCAAGAGGCAATCTTTTTGCAGCATTGACTGATTCATCAGAAATTGTAAAATACAGTACTTTTAAAATCACATGAAAATGAACTGTTCCTCTTAATGACACCAGGAAAACACTGTATGCAGATGACACTATCATTTGTTGTGCAAGCAATATTGGATTTTTGCGTTTGTTTCCACGCAAGTTAAATTGCACTCGTATTACAAGTTGAAAGTAAATTTAATCATGTGAGCACAATCACAATTTACACTAGAACGGTTACCGCAACCTCAGACCTCAGGATAACAGTTTTGTTCAGGACCATTGAACAAACGTCTATTCGGGGTGTGTGACCCTGGGCAAAAGTATATTGTGGGTGTGGGGCCTCTAGACAAAAGCCTATTCCAGGTGGTTGGTTCCTAGGTAAAAGCCTAATCAGGGTGTGTTGATCCTGTGCAGATATCTTTTGTGGGTTAAGGCCCCTGGACAAATGCTGATTCTAGGTGCAGGGCTACTGGGCAAATGTCTATTACTGATGCATGGCCTGTGGGCAATCGTCTATTTGGGTGTGGTCCTCCTTGACAAATGCATATTCTGGGTATGGGGGCCCCTAGGGAAAACCCTCTTCCAGATCTGGTGCACCATTCAAATGCTTATTGTGTTTATGATTCCCTTGGCAAATATCTATTCTGTGTGAAGCTTCTGGGCCAACACATACTACATTTGCTGAACCCCTAATTACAAACCACCTATTCCGGGTGTTGACCCCTGGGCAAACGTGTATTCTGGGTGTTGGACACCTAGGAAAATGCTTATATCGTTTGTAGGGCCCCTGGGCAAATGCATGTTCTGGGTTTAGGGCCCCTGGGGAAATGCCTATTCAGGTGGAGCCCTTGCGCACCTATTTTGGGTTCAGGGCCCCTGGGCAAATGCATGTTCTGGGTGAGGGCCCCTGGGCAAATGCCTATTAAGGTGGAGCCCCTGCACAGTTACCTATTTTGGGTTCAGGGCCCCTGGGCAAAAGCATGTTCCTTGTGTGAGTGTTTCAGTGTGTGTAAAACTGCTACCATATAGCACTGCAGACACATGCACACTCCTGAACACCTTCCTGCTTTTCAACAAAGGATAACAAGAAAACAAAGAACATTTGATATTAGAAGAAAATTAGAAAGTTGTTTAAAATTGTATACTCTATCTGAATCATGGAAGAAAAATTTGGGGTTTTATGTCCCTTTAAGTGATAGAAAAAAGTACTATTTATTCAACACTTACAACTCAAAAATACTGAACCAATTTATTTTAACCGTATGGAGTCTCTGAGGGTGCCCACAAACTGCAATCCAAAGTTATAAGTACCTGAACTTGCATTTAAAAACTGCATGGTCATTAGGGATGGGTGAATGTGCTGAACGTGTAATTCGTTTGGTAGAACTAATAGACCTGTGGACAATCGAATGATGATAAGAATGAAAATCCATTATAATTCGGTAACTGAATGTTATGTGCGGTTTTCTAATCTTACGTTTGTTTTCTATAATTAGATGGAATATCCACATTCAAAAATTCGAATGTAACATTCGATTTAACAAATACTATACAGAAGTTCATGTAATAGGGAATTGTATAAACTAATACATAATAGATACAAATATATTAACATTTTTTTATTTTGAATATTGTTTAACCCCTTAACGACGCATGTCGTACAGGGTACGTCGCACACAACCTGGTCTTTAAAGACCAGCGACGTACCCTGTACGACATTAGGGTTTAAAGCGTCTGGAAGCTAAAATTAAACCTGCAAGCTCCCTACAAGCTCCCTAATTAACCCCTTCACTGCTGGGCATAATACACGTGTGGTGCGCAGCGGTATTTAGCGGCCTTCTAATTACCAAAAAGCAACGCCAAAGCCATATATGTCTGCTATTTCTGAATAAAGGGGATCCCAGAGAAGTGTTTACAACCATTTATGCCATAATTGCACAAGTTGTTTGTAAATAATTTCAGTGAGAAACCTAAAGTTTGTGAAAATATTTGTGAAAAAAATTAAAAAAATTTTTATTTGATCTCATTTGGCGGTGAAAGGGTGGCATGAAATATACCAAAATGGGCCTAGATCAATACTTTGGGATGTCTGCTAAAAAAAAATATGTACATGTCAAGGGATATTCAGGGATTCCTGAAAGATATCAGTGTCCCAATGTAACTAGCGCTAATTTTGAAAAAAAGTGGTTTGGAAATAGCAAAGTGCTACTTGTATTTATTGCCCTATAACTTGCAAAAAAAGCAAAGAACATGTGAACATTGGGTATTTCTAAACTCAGGACAAAATTTAGAAACTATTTAGAATGGGTGTTTTTTGGTTGTTGTAGATTTGTAACAGATTTTGGGGGTCAAAGTTAGAAAAGTGTGGTTTTTTTCCATTTTTTCCTCATATTTTATAATTTTTTTTATAGTAAA
Organism: Bombina bombina; assembly: GCF_027579735.1. Taxonomy (NCBI): domain Eukaryota; kingdom Metazoa; phylum Chordata; class Amphibia; order Anura; family Bombinatoridae; genus Bombina; species Bombina bombina. The sequence goes on along the minus strand of NC_069501.1, from coordinate 500,903,013 downwards.
TTATAAGATATGATGAAAATGAGAGAGAGAGAGAGAGAGAGAGAGAGAGAGAGAATATATTACATATAACACATAACATAACACGGCCCGTGTGAACGGGCTTTAGGACTAGTACAATTATAAACAACTTTCTAATTTACTTCTATTATCTAATTTGCTTCATTCTCTTGATATTCTTTGCTGAAAAGCATATCTAGATATGCTTAGTAGCTGCTGATTGGTAGCTGCACATAGATGCCTCCTGTGATTGGCTCACCATGTGCATTGCTATTTCTTAATTAAAGGATATCTAAAGAATGAAGCAAATTAGATAATAGAAGTAAATTGGAATGTTGTTTAAAATTGTATTCTCTACCTTAATCATGAAATAATTTTTTGGGGTATAGTGTCCCTTTAATTTGTATATTTCATTTAAAGAAAGCATTACATTTACTATTACATTAAACAAATGTTAGATTGTTGTACAAACATTTTAAATTTGAAACAAATGAACAAATGTGTTACAAATTGTTTATTTTTTCGAATGTTACAAAACATTGGCCCATCCCTAATGGTCATATTATTTATGTATTATTTATAAAATATTTTACCAGGAAGGATACATTGAGATTTCTCTAGTTTTCAAGTATGTCCTGGGTCCCAGTCTATGCAATATAGTCATTTTTGTGTTCACATGAGAAAGTCCAACACAAGAGCACATTACTAACCTAGCAAAAGCAAACACACTCATACGGGAACAACTCATGAAAAAAGACACTTAGCCAACAACCACCTTTGAAGGAATTTGACTCAAATCTATCAAAGAAGCAAGAGTGATACAGAATATATGAGTAATAAATACTTCAAGAAATGCTCTAAAATATTATTTATATTAATATAATTATTGCAAACCACTCATACTGTTGCAGCCAGGGAGTTAAGATTACTTGATCCAATAATTTTCTAAATATAAACCATACAGACACAATACATAACCTGTAAATCTCTTTGTGAGGTTTATTAAAGGGATACTTAACCCAATTTTTTTCTTTCATGATTCAGATAGAGCATGTAATTTTAAGCAACTTTCTAATTTAATCGTATTACCAATTTTTCTTCATTCTCTTGCTATCTTTATTTGAAAAAGCAGGAATCTAAACTTAGGAGGCGGACCATTTTTGGTTCACAAAGGGGCAGTGAACTGTAAATTTTTGTCCCACTTAATGTTGTTCCAAGTATCCATTTTACCTGCTGGAGTGTATTAAATTATTTACAAATAGCTTGTTTACTTTTTAATTTGGTATGTGAAATAGCTGCTTTAGTCCGATGCAAGTAAAATGTTTTACTTCCAGTGGTATTTACGCTCGAGCAGGAGCACTAAATACTGCTCCACTTTTAGTCTAGCACATTATGGGACAGTTTACGGGTAGGGCGCAAACATTTGCGTACTGACAATATAGGCATATCTATATATTTCTCTTGTTAAGTGTATCCAGTCCACGGATCATCCATTAATTATGGGATATTAACTCCTCCCCAACAGGAAGTGCAAGAGGATTCACCCAGCAGAGCTGCTATATAGCTCCTCCCCTAACTGCCATTACCAGTCATTCTCTTGCACCCAACGACTAGATAGGATGTGTGAGAGGACTATGGTGATTATATTTAGTTTTATACCTTCAATCAAAAGTTTGTTATTTTATAATAGCACCGGAGTGTGTTATTCCTTCTCTGGTAGAATTTGAAGAAGAATCTACCTGAGTTTTTACTATGATTTTAGCCGGCGTAGTTAAGATCATATTGCTGTTTCTCGGCCATCTGAGGAGAGGTAAACTTCAGATCAGGGGACAGCGGGCAGATTAATCTGCAAAGAGGTATGTAGCAGCTTATTATTTTCTGACAATGGAATTGATGAGAAAATTCTGCCATACCGATATAATGTAAACTCAGCCTTAAATGCAGTAGCAGCAACTGGTATCAGGCTGTCATGTATGTATATTTTACACTTCAGTATTCTGGGGAATGGCACTTCACTGGAATTATACTGTGTGCATAAGACTTTAGCCTAATTTGCAGGGACTGGCAACAGGCTCTTTAATAACACTTAATTTATGTTAAACGTTTTTTGCTGGCATGTAAAATCGTTTCATTTTCTGAGGTACTGGGTGAATAAAATGTTTTGGGCATTATTTTTTCCACTTGGCAGTTGTTTTATTTAATTTATGACAGTTTACTGATCTCTCTCACTGTTGTGTGTGAGGGGGAGGTCAAAAAATTCAGTCAGAAGCTCATTGTATTTCCTGCATGATCCGGTTCATCTCTACAGAACTCAGGGGTCTTCAAAACGTGTTTTGAGGGAGGTAATCATTCACAGCAGAGCTGTGAGATTGTAGTTGTGATAAAAAACGTTTATTTCTGTAACTTTTTTTTCTGCTATCAGGGTTAGTTATCCTTCGCTAATGGGAACAAGCCTTTGCTAAAATTGTGTTTTTTTACAAAGATTTGATGCTATAACCTTTCAGTTTATTAACTTTCAACTGTCATAACTCTTTCTGTGCTTCTTATAGGCACAGTACGTTTTCATATTATAGTAAATTACTTGAATAGTATTTCCAAGTTGCTAGTTTATTTGCTAGTGTGTTAAACATGTCTGATTCAGAGGAAGACATCTGTGCTATATGTGCTAATGCCAAAGTGGAGCCCAATAGAAATTTATGTACTAACTGTATTGATGCTACTTTAAATAAAAGTCAATCTGTACAAATTGAACACATTTCACCAAACAACGAGGGGAGAGTTATGCCGACTAACTCGCCTCACGTGTCAGTACCTGCATCTCCCGCTCGGGGGGTGCGTGATATTGTGGCGCCGAGTACATCTGGGCGGCCATTACAAATCACATTACAGGATATGGCTACTGTTATGACTGAAGTTTTGGCTAAATTACCAGAACTAAGAGGTAAGCGTGATCACTCTGGGGTGAGAACAGAGTGCGCTGATAATGTTAGGGCCATGTCAGATACTGCGTCACAACTTGCAGAACATGAGGACGGAGAGCTTCATTCTGCGGCTGACGGTTCTGATCCAAACAGATTGGATTCAGATATTTCAAATTTTAAATTTAAGCTGGAAAACCTCCGTGTATTACTAGGGGAGGTGTTAGCGGCTCTGAATGATTGTAACACAGTTGCAATACCAGAAAAAATGTGTAGGTTGGATAAATATTTTGCGGTACCGTCGAGTACTGACGTTTTTCCTATACCTAAGAGACTTACTGAAATTGTTACTAAGGAGTGGGATAGACCCGGTGTGCCGTTCTCACCCCCTCCGATATTTAGAAAGATGTTTCCAATAGACACCACCACACGGGACTTATGGCAAACGATCCCTAAGGTGGAGGGAGCAGTTTCTACTTTAGCTAAGCGTACCACTATCCCGGTGGAGGATAGCTGTGCCTTTTCAGATCCAATGGATAAAAAGTTAGAGGGTTACCTTAAGAAAATGTTTGTTCAACAAGGTTTTATATTGCAACCCCTTGCATGCATTGCGCCTGTTACGGCTGCAGCAGCATTTTGGTTTGAGTCTCTGGAAGGGACACTTGAATCAGCTCCATTAGATGAGATTACACACAGGCTTAAAGCTCTTAAGTTAGCTAACTAATTTATTTCAGATGCCGTAGTACATTTTACTAAGCTTACGGCTAAGAATTCCGGATTCGCCATTCAGGCGCGCAGAGCACTGTGGCTAAAATCCTGGTCAGCTGACGTTACTTCTAAGTCTAAATTACTTAATATACCTTTCAAAGGGCAGACCTTATTCGGGCCCGGATTGAAAGAAATTATCGCTGACATTACAGGAGGTAAAGGCCATGCCCTGCCTCAAGACAGAGCCAAACCTAAGGCTAGACAATCTAATTTTCGTTCCTTTCGGAATTTCAAAGCAGGAGCAGCATCAACTTCCTCTGCTCCAAAACAAGAAGGATCTGTTGCTCGCTACAGACAAGGCTGGAGACCTAACCAGTCCTGGAACAAGGGCAAGCAGGCCAGGAAACCTGCTGGTGCCCCTAAAACAGCATGAATTGAGGGCCCCCGATCCGGGAACGGATCTAGTGGGGGGCAGACTTTCTCTCTTCGCCCAGGCTTGGGCAAGAGATGTCCAGGATCCCTGGGCGCTAGAGATAATATCTCAGGGATACCTTCTGGACTTCAAATACTCTCCCCCAAGAGAGAGATTTCATCTGTTAAGGTTGTCAACAAACCAAATAAAGAAAGAGGCGTTTCTACGCTGCGTACAAGAGCTTTTATTAATGGGAGTAATCCATCCAGTTCCACGGTCGGAACAGGGACAAGGGTTTTACTCAAATCTGTTTGTGGTTCCCAAAAAAGAGGGAACTTTCAGGCCAATCCTGGATTTAAAGATCCTAAACAAATTCCTAAGAGTTCCATCGTTCAAAATGGAGACTATTCGGACAATTTTACCCATGATCCAAAAGGGTCAGTACATGACCACAGTGGATTTAAAGGATGCTTACCTTCACATACCGATTCACAAAGATCATTACCGGTATCTAAGGTTTGCCTTTCTAGACAGGCATTACCAGTTTGTAGCTCTTCCATTCGGATTGGCTACGGCTCCGAGAATCTTCACAAAGGTTCTGGGTGCTCTTCTGGCGGTACTAAGACCGCGAGGAATTGCGGTAGCTCCGTACCTAGACGACATTCTGATACAAGCTTCAAGCTTTCAAACTGCCAAGTCTCATACAGAGTTAGTACTGGCATTTCTAAGGTCGCATGGATGGAAGGTGAACGAAAAGAAGAGTTCTCTCTTTCCACTCACAAGAGTTCCCTTCTTGGGGACTCTTATAGATTCTGTAGAAATGAAGATTTACCTGACAGAAGACAGGTTAACAAAGCTTCAAAATGCATGCCGTGTCCTTCATTCCATTCAACACCCGTCAGTAGCTCAATGCATGGAGGTGATCGGCTTAATGGTAGCAGCAATGGACATAGTACCCTTTGCACGCCTACATCTCAGACCGCTGCAATTGTGCATGCTAAGTCAGTGGAATGAGGATTACTCAGACTTGTCCCCTACTCTGAATCTGGATCAAGAGACCAGAAATTCTCTTCTATGGTGGCTTTCTCGGCCACATCTGTCCAGGGGGATGCCATTCAGCAGGCCGGACTGGACAATTGTAACAACAGACGCCAGCCTACTAGGTTGGGGCGCTGTCTGGAATTCTCTGAAGGCTCAGGGACAATGGAATCAGGAGGAGAGTCTCCTACCAATAAACATTCTGGAATTGAGAGCAGTTCTCAATGCCCTTCTGGCTTGGCCCCAGTTAACAACTCGGGGGTTCATCAGGTTTCAGTCGGACAACATCACGACTGTAGCTTACATCAACCATCAGGGAGGGACAAGAAGCTCCCTAGCAATGATGGAAGTATCAAAGATAATTCGCTGGGCAGAGTCTCACTCTTGCCACCTGTCAGCAATCCACATCCCGGGAGTGGAGAACTGGGAGGCGGATTTCTTAAGTCGTCAGACTTTTCATCCGGGGGAGTGGGAACTTCATCCGGAGGTCTTTGCCCAAATACTTCGACGTTGGGGCAAACCAGAGATAGATCTCATGGCGTCTCGACAGAACGCCAAGCTTCCTCGTTACGGGTCCAGATCCAGGGATCCGGGAGCGGTTCTGATAGATGCTTTGACAGCACCTTGGACCTTCGGGATGGCTTATGTGTTTCCACCCTTCCCGATGCTTCCTCGATTGATTGCCAGAATCAAACAGGAGAGAGCATCAGTGATTCTAATAGCGCCTGCATGGTATGCAGATCTAGTGGACATGTCATCCTGTCCACCTTGGTCGCTACCTCTGAAACAGGACCTTCTGATCCAGGGTCCCTTCAAACATCAAAATCTAATTTCTCTGAAGCTGACTGCTTGGAAATTGAACGCTTTATTTTATCAAAACGTGGTTTTTCTGAGTCAGTTATTGATACCTTAATACAGGCTAGGAAGCCTGTTACCAGAAAGATTTACCATAAGATATGGCGCAAATACTTATATTGGTGCGAATCCAAGAGTTACTCATGGAGTAAGGTTAGGATTCCGAGGATATTGTCTTTTCTACAAGAAGGTTTAGAAAAGGGTTTATCCGCTAGTTCCTTAAAGGGACAGATTTCAGCTCTGTCCATTCTTTTACACAAACGTCTGTCAGAAGTTCCGGACGTTCAAGCTTTTTGTCAGGCTTTAGCTAGGATCAAGCCTGTGTTTAAAATTGTTGCTCCACCATGGAGTTTGAACTTAGTTCTTAATGTTTTACAGGGGGTTCAGTTTGAACCCCTTCATTCCATTGATATCAAGTTGTTATCTTGGAAAGTTCTGTTTTTAATGGCGATTTCCTCGGCTCGAAGAGTCTCTGAGTTATCTGCCTTACATTGTGATTCTCCTTATCTGATTTTTCATTCAGACAAGGTAGTTCTGCGTACTAAACCTGGGTTCCTACCTAAGGTGGTCACTAACAGGAATATCAATCAAGAGATTGTGGTTCCATCTTTGTGTCCTAATCCTTCTTCGAAAAAGGAACGTCTGCTACACAATCTAGATGTAGTCCGTGCCCTGAAATTTTATCTACAGGCAACTAAGGATTTTCGACAAACGTCTTCCCTGTTTGTCGTTTATTCTGGTCAGAGGAGAGGTCAAAAAGCTTCGGCTACCTCTCTCTCCTTTTGGCTTCGTAGCATAATACGGTTAGCCTATGAGACTGCTGGACAGCAGCCTCCTGAAAGAATTACAGCACATTCTACTAGAGCTGTGGCTTCCACTTGGGCCTTTAAGAATGAGGCTTCTGTTGAACAGATTTGCAAGGCTGCAACTTGGTCTTCTCTTCATACTTTTTCCAAATTTTACAAATTTGACACTTTTGCTTCTTCGGAGGCTGTTTTTGGGAGAAAGGTTCTTCAGGCAGTGGTTCCTTCCGTATAAAGAGCCTGCCTGTCCCTCCCGTCATCCGTGTACTTTAGCTTTGGTATTGGTATCCCATACACTTAACAAGAGAAAACATAATTTATGCTTACCTGATAAATTTATTTCTCTTGTAGTGTATCCAGTCCACGGCCCGCCCTGTCACTTTAAGGCAGGTAATTTTTCCATTAAACTACAGTCACCACTGCACCCTATGGTTTTCCTTTCTCTGCATGTTTTCGGTCGAATGACTGGTAATGGCAGTTAGGGGAGGAGCTATATAGCAGCTCTGCTGGGTGAATCCTCTTGCACTTCCTGTTGGGGAGGAGTTAATATCCCATAAGTAATGGATGATCCGTGGACTGGATACACTACAAGAGAAATAAATTTATCAGGTAAGCATAAATTATGTTTTTACAAAAAAAAATCATATATATTTAAAAATATATATTTTAAAATAAAAATAAAATTTTCTTCTATGTGAAGAACATTTGAAATGTAAAATATACATAGCTCATTTCGGGTTGAGCGCACTTGGTTAAACGCGGTTGGGTTAGTGTGTGAGCAATACGTTTTTTTAAATCCTCTCCATTGAAGTCAATGTGGAGAAGAAGTTAAGCCAAAATCTTGAAGTTTGTATTTGTCGGGTTTCACTCACACGCAATAAATTTACTTTCAACTTGTAATACACGTGCTACCTTGCACGCATAATTTTTTTTACTTCTAGTGGTGTTTACGCTCGAGCAGGACTTTTAATCTAGCACATTATGGGCCAGATTACGAGTAGGGTGCAAGCGTGGAAACCTGCGCTGCCCGTAGTTTCAGCTCGCAACTCCAGCTATCACATATACGGCGCCGTCAGATGCTAAAGTGCCGTAAGTCTGACAAACTAGCGATGTCCAGAAATCTTCGTAAGTACAAATTTCTGGAGTCGCCAGTGACTTACAGCACTTTAGAAACTGCCGCCGCAAAAAAACCTGACTAAGTTATAAAATCACCCGTTACTGTCTAACACGCCTCCAAAACATAGCCCGACAATTATACCCCTCTATCCGCAATCCACCCTCTCACTCCTAATAATAAATATATTAACCCCTAAACCGCCGCTCCCGGACCCCGCCGCCAGCTACATATGTCTTACCCCCTAATCTGACCCCCCTACACCGCCGCCAGCTACATTAACTATATTACCCGCTAATATGATCCCCCTACACCGCCGCCACCTATTTAAACTATATTACCCCCTAATATGATCCCCCTACACTGCCGCCACCTATTTAAACTATATTACCCCCTAATATGATCCCCCTACACCGCCGCCACCTATTTAAACTATATTACCCCCTAATATGATCCCCCTACACCGCTGCCACCTATTTAAACTATAATAACCCCTAATGTGAGCCCCCTACACCGCCACCACCTATATTATATGTACTACCCCCTAATCTGACCCCCTTACACCGCCGCCACCTATATTAAATTTTTTAACCCCTAATCTAATCCCCCTATACCGCCGCTACCTATATTAAATTTATTAACCCCTAAAATACAAAAAATTCCCTACCACTAAACCTAAGTCTAACCCTACAAATAGCCCTGAAAAGGCCTTTTGCGTGGCATTGCCCCAAAGTAACCAGCTCTATTACCAGCCCTTAAAAGGGCCTTTTGCGGGGCATTGCCCCAAAGTAATCAGCTCTTTTACCAGCCCTTAAAAGGGCCTTTTGCGGGGCATTGTCACAAAGTAATCAGCTCTTTTACCTGTAATCTAATCCCCCTACACCGCCGCCACCTATAATAAATGTATTACCCCCTAATCTAATCCCCCTACACCGCCGCCACCTATTTTAAATATATTAACCCCTAATCTGACCCCCCTACACCGCCGCCACCTATATTAACTATATTTACCCTAATTATATTAGGGTTAATATAGTTAATATAGTTATTATATTATATATATTATTAATTTACGGCTAGATTTGGAGTTTGGCGGCCAAGGGGGTGCGCCGCACCATAAAAATAACTCTGGTATTGAGAGTCCAAAAAAATGCTGCGTTAGGCTCCAAAAAAGGAGCGTAGAGCATTTTTAACGCAAATGCAACTCTCGATACCAGAGTTGCTTACGGACCCGGCCAGCCTCAAAAACGTGCTCGTGCACGATTCCCCCATAGGAAACAATGGGGCTGTTTGAGCTGAAAAAAAACCTAACACCTGCAAAAAAGCCGCGTTCAGCTCCTAACGCAGCCCCATTGTTTGCTATGGGGAAACACTTCCTATGTCTGCACCTAACACCCTAACATGTACCCCGAGTCTAAACACCCCTACCCTTACACTTATTAACCCCTAATCTGCCGCCCCCGCTATCGCTGACCCCTGGATATTATTTTTAACCCCTAATCTGCCGCTCCGTAAACCGCCGCTACTTACATTATCCCTATGTACCCCTAATCTGCTGCCCCTAACACCGCCGACCCCTATATTGTATTTATTAACCCCTAATCTGCCCCCCACAACGTCGCCGCCAGCTACCTACACTTATTAACCCCTAATCTGCCGACCGAACCTGAGCGCTACTATAATAAATGTATTAACCCCTAATCCGCCTCACTAACCCTATAATAAATAGTATTAACCCCTAATCTGCCCTCCCTAACATCGCCGACACCTAACTTCAATTATTAACCCCTAATCTGCCGACCGGAGCTCACCGCTACTATAATAAATGGATTAACCCCTAAAGCTAAGTCTAACCCTAACACTAACACCCCCCTAAGTTAAATATAACGAAATTAATTAACTCTTATTAAATAAATTATTCCTATTTAAAGCTAAATACTTACCTGTAAAATAAATCCTAATATAGCTACAATATAAATTATAATTATATTGTAGCTATTTTAGGATTAATATTTATTTTACAGGCAACTTTGTAATTATTTTAACCATGTACAATAGCTATTAAATAGTTAAGAACTATTTAATAGTTACCTAGTTCAAATAATTACAAAATCACCTGTAAAATAAATCCTAACCTAAGTTCTAATTAAACCTAACACTACACTATCAATAAATTAATTAAATACAATTCCTACAATTACCTACAATTAAACCTAACACTACACTATCAATAAATTAATTAAATACAATATCTACAAATAACTACAATGAAATAAACTAACTAAAGTACAAAAAATAAAAAAGAACTAAGTTACAAAAAATAAAAAAATATTTACAAACATAAGAAAAATATTACAACAATTTTAAACTAATTACACCTACTCTAAGCCCCCTAATAAAATAACAAAGCCCCCCAAAATAAAAAAATGCCCTACCCTATTCTAAATTACTAAATTAAAAGCTCTTTTACCTTACCAGCCCTGAACAGGGCCCTTTGCGGGGCATGCCCCAAAGAATTCAGCTCTTTTGCCTGTAAAAAAAAACATACAATACCCCCCCCCAACATTACAACCCACCACCCACATACCCCTAATCTAACCCAAACCCCCCTTAAATAAACCTAACACTAAGCCCCTGAAGATCTTCCTACCTTGTCTTCACCCTGCCAGGTTCTCCGATCGGTCCAGAAGAGCTCCTCCGATGTCCTGATCCAAGCCCAAGCGGGGGGCTGAAGAGGTCCATGATCCGGTCGAAGTCTTCATCCAAGCGGGGCAGAAGAGGTCTTCCATCTGATTGAAGTCTTCATCCAGGCGGCATCTTCTATGGTCTTCCATCCGGAGCGAAGCGGCAGCATCCTGAAGACCTCCTACGCGGAACATCCATCCGGCCCGACGACTGAACGACGAATGACGGTTCCTTTAAATGATGTCATCCAAGATGGCGTCCCTCAAATTCCGATTGGCTGATAGGATTCTATCAGCCAATCGGAATTAAGGTAGGAATATTCTGATTGGCTGATGGAATCAGCCAATCAGAATCAAGTTCAATCCGATTGGCTGATCCAATCAGCCAATCAGATTGAGCTCGCATTCTATTGGCTGTTCCGATCATCCAATAGAATGCAAGCTCAATCTGATTGGCTGATTGGATCAGCCAATCGGATTGATCTTGATTCTGATTGGCTGATTCCATCAGCCAATCAGAATATTCCTACCTTAATTCCGATTGGCTGATAGAATCCTATCAGCCAATCGGAATTCGAGGGACGCCATCTTGGATGACGTCATTTAAAGGAACCGTCATTCGTCGTTCAGTCGTCGGGCCGGATGGATGTTCCGCGTAGGAGGTCTTCAGGATGCTGCCGCTTCGCTCCGGATGGAAGACCATAGAAGATGCCGCCTGGATGAAGACTTCAATCGGATGGAAGACCTCTTCTGCCCCGCTTGGATGAAGACTTCGACCGGATCATGGACCTCTTCAGCCCCCCGCTTGGGCTTGGATCAGGACATCGGAGGAGCTCTTCTGGACCGATCGGAGAACCTGGCAGGGTGAAGACAAGGTAGGAAGATCTTCAGGGGCTTAGTGTTAGGTTTATTTAAGGGGGGTTTGGGTTAGATTAGGGGTATGTGGGTGGTGGGTTGTAATGTTGTGGGGGGTATTGTATGTTTTTTTTTACAGGCAAAAGAGCTGAATTCTTTGGGGCATGCCCCGCAAAGGGCCCTGTTCAGGGCTGGTAAGGTAAAAGAGCTTTTAATTTAGTAATTTAGAATAGGGTAGGGCATTTTTTTTATTTTGGGGGGCTTTGTTATTTTATTAGGGGGCTTAGAGTAGGTGTAATTAGTTTAAAATTGTTGTAATATTTTTCTTATGTTTGTAAATATTTTTTTATTTTTTGTAACTTAGTTCTTTTTTATTTTTTGTACTTTAGTTAGTTTATTTCATTGTAGTTATTTGTAGATATTGTATTTAATTAATTTATTGATAGTGTAGTGTTAGGTTTAATTGTAGGTAATTGTAGGAATTGTATTTAATTAATTTATTGATAGTGTAGTGTTAGGTTTAATTAGAACTTAGGTTAGGATTTATTTTACAGGTGATTTTGTAATTATTTGAACTAGGTAACTATTAAATAGTTCTTAACTATTTAATAGCTATTGTACCTGGTTAAAATAAATACAAAGTTGCCTGTAAAATAAATATTAATCCTAAAATAGCTACAATGTAATTATAATTTATATTGTAGCTATATTAGGATTTATTTTACAGGTAAGTATTTAGCTTTAAATAGGAATAATTTATTTAATAAGAGTTAATTAATTTCGTTATATTTAAATTATATTTAACTTAGGGGGGGTGTTAGTGTTAGGGTTAGACTTAGCTTTAGGGGTTAATCCATTTATTACAGTAGCGGTGAGCTCCGGTCGGCAGATTAGGGGTTAATAATTGAAGTTAGGTGTCGGCGATGTTAGGGAGGGCAGATTAGGGGTTAATACTATTTATTATAGGGTTAGTGAGGCGGATTAGGGGTTAATACATTTATTATAGTAGCGGTGCGGTCCGCTCGGCAGATTAGGGGTTAATAAGTGTAGGCAGGTGGAGGCGACGTTGAGGGGGGCAGATTAGGGGTTAATAAATATAATATAGGTGTCAGCGGTGTTAGGGGCAGCAGATTAGGGGTACATAGCTATAATGTAGGTGGCGGCGCTTTGCGGTCGGCAGATTAGGGGTTAATTATTGTAAGTAGCTGGCGGCGACGTTGTGGGGGGCAGGTTAGGGGTTAATAAATATAATACAGGGGTCGGCGGTGTTAGGGGCAGCAGATTAGGGGTACATAGGGATAACTTAGCTGGCGGCGCTTTGCGGTCGGCAGATTAGGGGTTAAAAAATTTTTTCGAGTGGCGGCGCTGTGGGGGGACCTCAGTTTAGGGGTACAGAGGTAGTTTATGGGTGTTAGTGTACTTTAGGGTACAGTAGTTAAGAGCTTTATAAACCGGCGTTAGCCCAGAAAGCTCTTAACTCCTGCTTTTTTTCTGCGGCTGGAGTTTTGTCGTTAGAGCTCTAACGCTCACTTCAGCCACGACTCTAAATACCGGAGTTAGGAAGATCCCATTGAAAAGATAGGATACGCAATTGACGTAAGGGGATCTGCGGTATGGAAAAGTCGCGGCTGAAAAGTGAGCGTTAGACCCTATTTTCAGTGACTCCAAATACCGGCGGTAGCCTAAAACCAGCGTTAGGAGCCTCTAACGCTGGTTTTCACGGCTATCGCCAAACTCTAAATCTAGCCGATAGTTAATAATTAATATAGTTATTATATTATATATTAACTATATTAACCCTATCTAACTCTAATACCCCTAACTTAATTATTATTAAAATAAATCTAAATAATATTAATAATATTAACTAAATTATTCCTTTTTAAATCTAAATACTTACCTATAAAATAAACCCTCAAGATAGCTACAATATAATTAATAATTACATTGTAGCTATTTTAGGGTTTATATTTATTTTACAGGTAATTTGGTATTTATTTTAACTAGGTACAATAGCTATTAAATAGTTAATAACTATTTAATAGCTACCTAGTTAAAATAATTACCAAATTACCTGTAAAATAAATCCTAACCTAAGTTACAAATACACCTACACTATCAATAAATTAATTAATTAAATAAACTACAAATATCTAAACTAAAATACAATTAAATACACTAAAATAAATTACAAAAAAAACAAACACTAAATTACAAAAAATAAAAAAAAGATTACAAGAATGTTAATCTAATTACACCTAATCTAAGCCCCCTAATAAAATAACAAAGCCCCCCAAAATAAAAAAATGTCCCTACCCTAATCTAAATTACAAAAAGTAATCAGCTCTATTACCAGCCCTTAAAAGGGCCTTTTGTGGGGCATTGCCCCAAAGTAATCAGCTCTTTTACCTGTAAAAAAAAGAACAACCCCCCATTACAACCCACCACCCACATACCCCTACTCTAACCCACCCAATCCCCCCTTAAAAAAACCTAAGTCTAACCCCCAAGTGCTCCTTACCTGTCCTGAAGACCGGCGGAGAAGGTCCTGTTCCAGGCGGAGAAGTCTTCTTCCAGGCGGCGACCTCTTCTTCTTCCAGGATCAAGCCGGCGCGGAGCGGAGGAGTTGAAGACCGATGACCGCGGAGCTGAAAACCGTCCATCTGGAACTGAAGACCGGCGATGCTGGAACTGAAGATCGGCGACGCTGGAACTGAAGACCGGAGCCGGAGCGTGGAGGATCCTCTTCATACGATCGCCGCCCTACACTGAATAGGAATTCAAGGTACGAGATTAAAAATGGCGTCCCTTGAATTCCTATTGGCTGATTTGAGCCTTCAAATTCAAATCAGCCAATCGGATGCAAGCTACTTTAATTCTATTGGCTGATTTAAATAGCCAATAGAATAAGAGCTACTGTAATTCTATTGGCTATTCTAATCAGAATTTTATGTAATTTAGTTTAGTGTATTTTATTGTATTTTAGTTTAGATATTTGTAGTTTATTTAATTAATTTATTGATAGTGTAGGTGTATTTGTAACTTAGGTTAGGATTTATATTACAGGTATTTTGATAATTATTTTAACTAGGTAGCTATTAAATAGTTATTAACTATTTAATAGTTATTGTACCTAGTTAAAATAAATACCAAGTTACCTGTAAAATAAATATAAACCCTAAAATAGCTACAATGTAATTATTAATTATATTGTAGCTATCTTAGGGTTTATTTTATAGGTAAGTATTTAGATTTAAATAGGAATAATTTAGTTAATATTATTAATATTATTTAGATTTATTTTAATAATAATTAAGTTAGGGGTGTTAGAGTTAGATAGGGTTAATATAGTTAATATATAATATAATAACTATATTAATTATTAACTATATTAACCCCTTAATGACAGAGGACGTACCAGGTACGTCATAGAAAAAACTTCCCATAATGACAGTTGACGTACCTGGTACGTCCTCTGTTGTCTGAAGTGCTGGAAGCGATCATGATTGCTTCCAGCTGCTTACAAGGGCTTGTAGTGATGCCTCAATGTAGATGCAGGGGCATCTCTGTTCTTTAGTAAGGGATCTGGGAGGGATGTAGATTATTTAGGGGGGCCAGCTACACTACAGAAAACAAATATTTTAGATTAAAAAAGTAAAAAAAAAAAATATTTTGGGGGGCAAATTGGGTACTGGCAGACAGCTGCCAGTACCCAAGATGGCGGCAAATAGAGTGGGAGGGTTAGAGAGATGTATGGGGGGATCAGGGAGGTTGTGGGGTAAGGGGGGATCCATCACTGCAGACTGTATGACAAAAAAAAAAAAAAAAAATACATTATTTTTATTTCAGTACTGGCAGACTTTCTGCCAGTACTTAAGATGGCGGTGACAATTGTGAGGTGGGGAGGGAAGAGAGCTGTTTGAGGGGGGTCAGGGGGGGATCAGGGGGTAGGATGTGTCAGGTGGGAGGCTGATCTCTACACTAAAGCTAAAAATTAACCCCACAAGCTACCTAATTAACCCCTTAACTGCTGGGCATATTATAAGTGTGGTGCGCAGCAGTATTTAACGGCCTTATTATTACCAAAAAGCAACACCAAAGCCATATATGTCTGCTATTTCTGAACAAAGGGGATCCCAGAGAAGCATTTACAACCATTTGTGCCATAATTGCACAAGCTGTTTGTAAATAATTTCAGTGAGAAACCTAAAATTGTGAAAAAAAATTTTTTTATTTGATCGTATTTGGCGGTGAAATGGTGGCATGAAATATACCAAAATGGGCCTAGATCAATAATTTGGGTTGTCCACTACACTACACTAAAGCTAAAATTAAACCTAAAAGCTCCCTACAAGCTCCCTAATTAACCACTTCACTGCTGGGCATAATACACGTGTGGTGTGCAGTGGCATTTAGCGGCCTTCTAATTACCAAAAAGCAACGCCAAAGCCATATAGGTCTGCTGTTTCTGAACAAAGGGGATCCCAGAGAAGTATTTACAACCATTTATGCCATAATTGCACAAGTTGTTTGTAAATAAATTCAGCGAGAAACCTAAAGTTTGTGAAAAAAATTGTGAAAAAGTCAACAATTTTTTTTATTTGATCGCATTTGGCGGTGAAATGGTGGCATGAAATATACCAAAATGGGCCTAGATCAATGCTTTGGGATGTCTTCTAAATATAAATATATACATGTCAAGGGATATTCAGGGATTCCTGAAAGATATCAGTGTCCCAATGTAACTAGCGCTAATTTTGAAAAAAAAAGTTTTGGAAATAGCAAAGTGCTACTTGTACTTATTGCCCTATAACTTGCAAAAAAAGCAAAGAACATGTAAACATTGGGTATTTCTAAACTCGGGACAAAATTTAGAAACTATTTAGAATGGGTGTTTTTTGGTGGTTGTAGATGTGTAACAGATTTTGGGGGTCAAAGTTAGAAAAAGTGTGTTTTTTCCTCATATTTTATATTTTTCTTATAGTAAATTATAAGATATGATGAAAATAATGGTATCTTTAGAAAGTCCATTTAATGGCGAGAAAAACGGTATATAATATGTGTGGGTAAAGTAAACGAGTAAGAGGAAAATTACAGCTAAACACAAACACTGCAGAAATGTAAAAATAGCCATTGTCATTAAGGGTAAGAAAATTGAAAAATGGTCCGGTCATTAAGGGGTTAATAATATATATAATATAATAACTATATTAACTATATTAACCCTAATATAATTAGGGTTAATATAGTTAATAGTGATGTCGCGAATAGTTCGCCGGTGAATAGTTCCCAGCGAACATAGCATGTTCGCGTTCGCCTCGGCAGGCGAACATATGCGATGTTTGATCCGCCCCCTATTCGTCATCATTGAGTAAACTTTGACCCTGTACCTCACAGTCAGAAGACACATTACAGCCAATCAGCAGCAGACCCTCCCTCCCAGACCCTCCCACCTCCTGGACAGCATCCATTTTAGATTCATTTGGAAGCTGCATTCTTAGTGAGAGGAGGGACAGTGTAGCTGCTGCTGATTTAATAGGGAAATCGATAGCTAGGCTAGTGTATTCAGTGTCCACTACAGTCCTGAAGGACTCATCTGATCTCTGCTGTAAGGACAGCACCCCAAAAAGCCCTTTTTAGGGCTAGAACATCAGTCTGCTTTTTTTTTTCCTGTGTAATCTAATTGCAGTTGCCTGCCTGCCAGCGTGTGTGTCAGGCTCACAGCGTATACTGTGCCCACTTGCCCAGTGCCACCACTCATATCTGGTGTAACAGTAGTGTACATTTAAAAAAAAAAACACTTTTTTGACTGTGAAATAATAGCAGACAGCTGCCAGTACCCAAGATGGCCGCCAATAAGGCTGATGGGGAGGGTTAGAGAGCTGTTTTGGGGGGATCAGGGAGGTTGGGGGCTAAGGGGGGATGCTACACCACAGCATATGTAAATATGCTAAAAAAAATAATAATTTTTTTAAAACCTTTTATTTTAGTACTGGCAGACTTTCTGCCAGTACTTAAGATGGCTGGGACAATTGTGGGGTTTGGGAGGGAAAGGAGCTGTTTGGGAGGGATCAGGGGGTCAGGTGGGAGGCTGATCTCTACACTAAAGCTAAAATTAACCCTGCAAGCTCCCTACAAACTACCTAATTAACCCCTTCACTGCTAGCCATAATACACGTGTGATGCGCAGCAGCATTTAGCGGCCTTCTAATTACCAGAAAGCAACGCCAAAGTCATATACAGGGAGTGCAGAATTATTAGGCAAGTTGTATTTTTGAGGATTAATTTTATTATTGAACAACAACCATGTTCTCAATGAACCCAAAAAACTCATTAATATCAAAGCTGAATATTTTTGGAAGTAGTTTTTAGTTTGTTTTTAGTTTTAGCTATTTTAGGGGGATATCTGTGTGTGCAGGTGACTATTACTGTGCATAATTATTAGGCAACTTAACAAAAAACAAATATATACCCATTTCAATTATTTATTTTTACCAGTGAAACCAATATAACATCTCAACATTCACAAATATACATTTCTGACATTCAAAAACAAAACAAAAACAAATCAGTGACCAATATAGCCACCTTTCTTTGCAAGGACACTCAAAAGCCTGCCATCCATGGATTCTGTCAGTGTTTTGAACATTGCGTGCAGCAGCAACCACAGCCTCCCAGACACTGTTCAGAGAGGTGTACTGTTTTCCCTCCTTGTAAATCTCACATTTGATGATGGACCACAGGTTCTCAATGGGGTTCAGATCAGGTGAACAAGAAGGCCATGTCATTAGATTTTCTTCTTTTATACCCTTTCTTGCCAGCCACGCTGTGGAGTACTTGGACGCGTGTGATGGAGCATTGTCCTGCATGAAAATCATGTTTTTCTTGAAGGATGCAGACTTCTTCCTGTACCACTGCTTGAAGAAGGTGTCTTCCAGAAACTGGCAGTAGGACTGGGAGTTGAGCTTGACTCCATCCTCAACCCGAAAAGGCCCCACAAGCTCATCTTTGATGATACCAGCCCAAACCAGTACTCCAACTCCACCTTGCTGGCGTCTGAGTCGGACTGGAGCTCTCTGCCCTTTACCAATCCAGCCACGGGCCCATCCATCTGGCCCATCAAGACTCACTCTCATTTCATCAGTCCATAAAACCTTAGAAAAATCAGTCTTGAGATATTTCTTGGCCCAGTCTTGACGTTTCAGCTTGTGTGTCTTGTTCAGTGGTGGTCGTCTTTCAGCCTTTCTTACCTCGGCCATGTCTCTGAGTATTGCACACCTTGTGCTTTTGGGCACTCCAGTGATGTTGCAGCTCTGAAATATGGCCAAACTGGTGGCAAGTGGCATCTTGGCAGCTGCACGCTTGACTTTTCTCAATTCATGGGCAGTTATTTTGCGCCTTGGTTTTTCCACACGCTTCTTGCGACCCTGTTGACTATTTTGAATGAAACGCTTGATTGTTCGATGATCACGCTTCAGAAGCTTTGCAATTTTAAGAGTGCTGCATCCCTCTGCAAGATATCTCACTATTTTTGACTTTTCTGAGCCTGTCAAGTCCTTCTTTTGACCCATTTTGCCAAAGGAAAGGAAGTTGCCTAATAATTATGCACACCTGATATAGGGTGTTGATGTCATTAGACCACACCCCTCCTCATTACAGAGATGCACATCACCTAATATGCTAAATTGGTAGTAGGCTTTCGAGCCTATACAGCTTGGAGTAAGACAACATGCATAAAGAGGATGATGTGGTCAAAATACTAATTTGCCTAATAATTCTGCACTCCCTGTATGTCTGCTATTTCTGAACAAAGGGGATCCCAGAGAAGCATTTACAACCATTTGTGCAATAATTGCACAAGCTGTTTGTAAATAATTTCAGTGAGAAACCTAAAATTGCGAAAACATTTTTTTTTTTTTTAAATTTGATCGCATTTGGCGGCGACATGGTGACATGAAATATACCAAAATGGGCCTAGATCAATACTTTGGGTTGTCTACTACACTACACTTAAGCTAAAATTAACTCTACAAGCTGCCTACATGCTCCATTATTAACCCCTTCACTGCTGGGCATAAAACACGTGTGGTGCGCTGTGGCATTTAGCAGCTTTCTAATTACCAAAAAGCAACGCCAAAGCCATATAAGTCTGCTATTTCTGAACAAAGGGGATCCCAGAGAAGCATTTACAACCATTTATGCCATAATTGCATAAGTTGTTTGTAAATAATTTCTGTGAGAAACCTAAAGTTTGTGAAAAAGTGAAAAAAATTTTTTTATTTGATCGCATTTGGCAGTGAAATGGTGGCATGAAATATACCAAAATGGGCCTAGATCAATACTTTGGGTTGTCTACTACACTACACTTAAGCTAAAATTAACTCTACAAGCTGCCTACATGCTCCCTAATTAACCCCTTCACTGCTGGGCATAAAACACGTGTGGTGCGCAGTGGCATTTAGCAGCCTTCTAATTACCAAAAAGCAACGCCAAAGCCATATAAGTCTGCTATAATGGCATGTCTGGCACACAGTGTTGGGGCAAGGGAACATTTGAGGAAGTTCGCGTTCGCTGTTCGCGAACCCAAATTTTTAGGTTTGCGACATCACTAATAGTTAATATAGGTGGCGGCGGTGTAGGGGGGTCAGATTAGGGGTTAATATATTTAATATAGGTGGCGGCGGTGTAGGGGGGATTAGATTAGGGGGTAATACATTTATTATAGGTGGCGGCGGTGTAGGGGGATTAGATTAGGGGGTAATACATTTATTATAGGCGGCTGCGGTGTAGGGGGATTAGATTACAGGTAAAAGAGCTGATTACTTTGTGACAATGCCCCGCAAAAGGCCCTTTTAAGGGCTGGTAATAGAGCTGGTTTCTTTTGGGCAATGCCACACAAAAGGCCCTTTTCAGGGCTATTTAAAGGGTTAGACTTAGGTTTAGTGGTAGGGAAATTTTAGTATTTTAGGGGTTAATAAATTTAATATAGGTGGCGGCGGTGTAAGGGGGTCAGATTAGGGGGTAGTACATATAATATAGGTGGCGGCGGTGTAGGGGGCTCACATTAGGGGGTAATATAGTTTAAATAGGTGGCGGCGGTGTAGGGGGATCATATTAGGGGGTAATATAGTTTAAATAGGTGGCGGCAGTGTAGGGGCATCATATTAGGCGGTAATATAGTTTAAATAGGTGGCGGCGGTGTAGGGGGGTCAGATTAGGGGTTAATATATTTAATATAGGTGGCGGCGGTGTAGGGGGATTAGATTACAGGTAAACGAGCTGATTACTTTGTGACAATGCCCCGCAAAAGGCCCTTTTAAGGGCTGGTAAAAGAGCTGATTACTTTGGGGCAATGCCCCGCAAAAGGCCCTTTTAAGGGCTGGTAATAGAGCTGGTTACTTTGGGGCAATGCCACGCAAAAAGCCCTTTTCAGGGCTATTTGTAATTTAGTTTAGGGTAGGGACATTTTAGTATTTTAGGGGGTAATACATTTATTATAGGTGGCGGCGGTGTAGGGGGATTAGATTAGGGGGTAATATAGTTAAAATAGGTGGCGGCGATGTAGGGGGCTCACATTAGGGGGTAATAATTTTAATATAGATGGCGGCGGTGTAGGGGGATCACATTAGGGGGTTAGACATTTAATGTAGGTGGCGGCAGGTCCGGGAGCGGCGGTTTAGGGGTTAAACACTTTATTAGGGATGCGGCGGGGGATCGCGGTTGACAGGTAGATAGACATTGCGCATGCGTTAGGTGTTAGGTTTTATTTTGCAGCTTAGGGAGTTACGGGGCTCCAATACACAGCGTAAGGGTTACTACGCCTGCATTTTGTGGCGAGGTGAAAATGGAGTAAGATTTCTCAATTTTCGCCACGTAAGTCCTTACGCTGTATATTGGATACCAAACTGCGCTGGTTTGGTATACCTGTCTATGGGCCAAAAAACTACAGCCGAAGGCAGAAATATATGAGCGTAACTTCTAGGTTACACCGTATATAGGATACCAAACCAGCGCAAAATTTGGCGTTGCCGGCTTTTGCGGACGACGCTGCATATTGGGACGAGCCCTGGATTTATTAAAAGAAACTGATAATTCAATAATAATATTTAATGTAGCATAATTAATTTTTCGGAATTAATCAATCATGAATTCCTCTTGCAGAATGCTTCTGGCACACAAAATATATACCATTATACAATAAACATTTTATTGCAAATCAGAAAGCAAGTTTTTCTGTCTATCTATCATTATTTTATATATAATTGTACAATGAAAAAATATTAAAATATTCTATAGATATATTCTATAAGTAGGTATTTTTCAGATTATGGGCTAGATTACAAGTAAAGCGCTTATTTAACATGCACCTGTAAATTGCCAGATCTGCCCATTTACGGGTGCATGTTAAATAACCAGACATTACAAGTGGTTAATGTTCCCGTGAGCTTGGGGTAGCACTTTGTGATAAGCGAAATTAACCACAGGTCTGGTTAATTTAAAAAATGTCCCCCGATTGTCCACCAAATAAAGTGTATAGTTCCCTTCATAAAATAAAAAATAATAGCATCTTAATAAAAAAACAGCACAAATCAGTTATAAGGAGTTAAAGTGAGGGGATGTGAGGTGTTAGAAACAAAACGGCACTGAAAAGTGGCTTTACATTGCGGTCTATGGGGACTGTCTTTATACTGTTAATATACAGTGTGTATATGCTTATATACATACATATGTATGTATTAATATTGTTAAATATTTATATATTCATATACATATATATTTTAAATTTGCTGCCCAACTTATCCCCTGAACTGCGCTAGGATCTCTGACTTGTCTTGCGGCAATTGGGCTTAACTTGTAATACTAGCGCACATTTGCGTGCGCTGTAATTACTGAGTGGAGCCCAAATATCGCACTCGCAAAAGCACAATTTTGCGCTCCACTCATAATCTAGGTTTATATGCTGTGCATGTAAATTATACTCAGCTCATCTGTTTTTATATATTTATTTATTTACTTTACTTTTATTACGTTATGAATTCTTTTATTTTTACTTTTTTAGCATGAAAATATCAATGAAAGGATGTAAATAGTAAAATGTACTGTAGCATGCAGTAATATGAGTATACAAATATTATGTTTCACAAATCTTATATAAATACGAAAGGGCTATTAAACCATCTATGGCTTTTGTATAAAAATTGTGCTTTGTTCCACACTCTAGAGAGGCCAAAAAACAAAAACTTTAAAGGCACAATAAACCAGGGATAGGCACGGACTAAGACTGTGGCGGACGTTTTCCAAAGTACAGACGTTAGTGAAGGACACCAAGGTACATTTCAAATGAAAAACATCACAAAACACTCTCTTTACTGAGAGGGTAGTGGATGCATGGCGGAAAAGCCATCCAGCAGAAGTGGTAGAGACAGTGAAGAAATTTAAAAATGCATGGTATAGGCATAAGGCTATGCTAGGTATAAGATAAGGCCAGGAACTAATGAAAGTATTCAGAAAATTGGGCAGACTAGATGGGCCGAATGGTTCTTATCTACTGACATATTCTATGTTTCTATAAGTCAGGAGAGCAGCACTTTGCTGGCAAATGGGCTGCTTGTTGGTTGCCCCTAGTCTAGTTCCACAAGTATAAATTAGTCATCTAATCAAACAAGTTTAAAATAACATTTATATAAAGACTGCTTGTGGTATACTAGTATAAAATGTTTTCAAAATTATAACCTTTCCTTTTTTTTATTTTGCTGTATTGAGAGTCTGCAACTCCTAACCAAACTCACACACCTTGATGTTAATCGCATGATCATCATGGTTGGTTACCTATTTGGTTAGGTAAGGTTTATCAGAGTAGGCGGCGGTCTACACAGTCACCAGCACCACGCTGCCGCACAGATCAAGGAATCGGGACGGGTCACGGGTGGTTGACACAGGCTGCACTGCAGGCAGCTTGCTTCTTCCCTCTCTCTCACTCACTTTTCCACTACTAGGCGGCGTTCTGTGGGTGCGGCCCCAACCCCGCAAAACGTAGTGCCGCCTGTGTCAGGAAGGAGTCAGGACCAGCATTCATCTTTCCTACTCCTTCCTGCCCCCTGCAAACAGGTGGCGGACACTTCAAGGGCCAGTCACGGACACCAGTGTCCGTGTACTGACATCTTGCCTATCCCTGCAATAATCACCTTGCTATAGAACAACAAATCACCCAAGTTGAAATGTCTTAAAAACAAATTAACATCCTTTTTACTGTAGCTAATTTTTAATATCCAAACACCTCCCACAATTAGCCTTATTTGAAGGATCCACAGACAAGAAGGCTAGTCATGTTTTTATATATATATATATATGTGTGTGTGTGTGTGAATAGTAATGCTATAAATGTAATAAAGAGTGTGCTTAAATATCATATTCCTGTTCAGATAGTTTTATTAGCATTAAACATTTTTTTTAAAGTATTTAAAATATATGGCCTAGATTTGGAGTTTGGCGGTAAAAGGGCTGTTAACGCTCCGCAGGCTTTTTTCTGGCCGCACCATAAATTTAACTCTGGTATCGAGAGTTCAAACAAATGCTGCGTTAGGCTCCAAAAAAGGAGCGTAGAGCATTTTTACCGCAAATGCAACTCTCGATACCAGAGTTGCTTACGGACGCGGCCAGCCTCAAAAACGTGCTCGTGCACGATTCTCCCATAGGAAACAATGGGACTGTTTGAGCTGAAAAAAAACCTAACACCTGCAAAAAAGCAGCGTTCAGCTCCTAACGCAGCCCCATTGTTTCCTATGGGGAAACACTTCCTACGTCTGCACCTAACACTCTAACATGTACCCCGAGTCTAAACACCCCTAACCTTACACTTATTAACCCCTAATCTGCCGCCCCCGCTATCGCTGACCCCTGCATATTTTTTTTAACCCCTAATCTGCCGCTCCGTAAACCGCCGCAACCTACGTTATCCCTATGTACCCCTAATCTGCTGCCCTAACATCGCCGACCCCTATATTATATTTATTAACCCCTAATCTGCCCCCCTCAACGTCGCCGACACCTGCCTACACTTATTAACCCCTAATCTGCCGAGCGGACCTGAGTGCTACTATAATAAAGTTATTAACCCCTAACCCGCCTCACTAACCCTATAATAAATAGTATTAACCCCCTAATCTGCCCTCCCTAACATCGCCGACACCTAACTTCAATTATTAACCCCTAATCTGACGACCGGAGCTCACCGCTATTCTAATAAATTGATTAACCCCTAAAGCTAAGTCTAACCCTAACACTAACACCCCCCTAACTTAAATATAATTTACATCTAACGAAATAAATTAACTCTTATTAAATAAATGATTCCTATTTAAAGCTAAATACTTACCTGTAAAATAAATCCTAATATAGCTACAATATAAATTATAATTACATTGTAGCTATTTTAGGATTAATATTTATTTTACAGGCATTAGGGGTTAATAAGTGTAGGCAGGTGTCGGCGACGTTGAGGGGGGCAGATTAGGGGTTAATAAATGTAATACAGGGGTCGGCGGGGTTAGGGGCAGCAGATTAGGGGTACATAAGTATAACGTAGATGGCGGTCGGCAGATTAGGGGTTAAAAATTTTAATCGAGTGGCGGCGATGTGGGGGGAGCTCGGTTTAGGGGTACATAGGTAGTTTATGGGTGTTAGTGTACTTTAGGGTACAGTAGTTAAGAGCTTTATGAACCGGCGTTAGCCAGAAAGCTCTTAACTCCTGCTATTTTCAGGCGGCTGGAATTTTGTCGTTAGAGCTCTAACGCTCACTTCAGAAACGACTCTAAATACCGGCGTTAGAAAGATCCCATTGAAAAGATAGGATACGCAAATGGCGTAGGGGGATCTGCGGTATGGAAAAGTCGCGGCTGGAAAGTGAGCGTTAAACCCTTTAATCACTGACTCCAAATACCAGCGGGCGGCCAAAACCAGCGTTAGGAGCCTCTAACGCTGGTTTTGACGGCTACCGCCGAACTCCAAATCTAGGCCTAAGTATTTTAATGAGTCATTTTTAGTTAGCTCACTCTTGTGTGCATTATTTGCAGTTGTTATTTGGTACAAATAGAGACATATACGTTGGAGGGTTTGTCTTGAGAATTTAGCAGCGAGCATTTAATTTTCTCAGTATGAGAAATTGCTCTGTTATGTAGAGCTATAGTTATATGAAAGCAGGCAAAATAAATAGTGAAAATATATCACAAAGTTGTTTCATTATGGATAACTAAACATTCTGTGGGCTCCATTTATTAAACAGCGAATCCTGTTTCAGAGGCCCATAGTTTCAGGCTCGCCTCAAACAGAAGTTAAAAAGTAGCGGTCATAAGATCACTGCTCCTTAACCTGTCCGCTACATTTTAGGTGGCGGATTGAAATCATCCTGATACGATATGATCTGGATGATTGACAGCCCCTGCTAGTGGCCGATTGGCTGCCAGTGAGCATTGCACAAGCATTTCACCAGAAATGCTTGTGCAATGTTAAATGTGACAGCGTATGCTGTCTGCATTTAGCGATGTCGAGCGGACATGATTTGCTATAGCAAATCATTTCCGCTCGACACTTAATAAATTTACCCTTATATATAAAAAATATTTACCCTTATATATATAAAAATATTTACCCTTATATATAAAAAATATCAAGGTATTTACTGTACCTTTAACATAGGTTTTCAAGATGCTGCAAACTTCCTAAACCAGATATTTGATTTGCAACATTTTCAGGTTTCAGAATTAGTTTTCGGTCTCTCTAGGGATTGTGGGTCAAGCAACATTTTTACACAAAAGCAAGAGCTGTTTAAAGGGACACTGAACCCAAATTTTTTCTTTCATGATTCAGATAGAGCATGACATTTCTAATTTATCAATATTTCTTTGTACTCTTGCTATCTTTCGGCTAGATTTAGAGTTTTGTCGGTAACGACCTGCGTAGCTAACGCTGGCTTTTTTCCCCCCGCACCTTTTAAATAACGCTGGTATTTAGAGTTCTCAGAAGGGCTGCGTTAGGCTCCAAAAAGGGAGCTTATAGCATATTTACCGCCACTGCAACTCTCAATACCAGCGGTGCTTACGGACGCGGCCAGCTTCAATAACGTGTTCATGCACGATTCCCCCATAGAAAACAATGGGGCAGTTTGAGCTGAAAAAAAACCTAACACCTGCAAAAAAGCAGCGTTCAGCTCCTAACGCAGCCCCATTGTTTCCTATGGGGAAACACTTCCTATGTCTGCACCTAACACCCTAACATGTACCCCGAGTTTAAACACCCCTAACCTTACACTTATTAACCCTTAATCTGCCGCCCCCGCTATCGCTGACACCTGCATATTTTTTTAACCCCTAATCTGCCGCTCCGTACACCGCCGCAACCTACATTATAGCTATGTACCCCTAATCTGCTGCCCCTAACACCGCCGACCCCTATATTATATTTATTAACCCCTAATCTGCCCCCCACAACGTCGCCACCAGCTACCTACAATAATTAACCCCTAATCTGCCGACCGGACCTCACCGCTACTATAATAAATGTATTAACCCCTAATCCGCCTCACTAACCCTATAATAAATAGTATTAACCCCTAATCTGCCCTCCCTAACATCGCTGACACCTAACTTCAAGTATTAACCCCTAATCTGCCGACTGGACCTCACCGCTACTATAATAAATTTATTAACCCCTAAAGCTAAGTCTAACCCTAACCCTAACACCCCCCTAAGTTAAATATAATTTAAATCTAACGAAATAAATTAACTCTTATTAAATAAATTATTCCTATTTAAAGCTAAATACTTACCTGTAAAATAAACCCTAATATAGCTACAATATAAATTATAATTATATTGTAGCTATTTTAGGACTAATATTTATTTTACAGGCAACTTTGTAATTATTTTAACCAGGTACAATAGCTATTAAATAGTTAATAACTATTTAATAGCTACCTAGTTAAAATAATTACAAAATTACCTGTAAAATAAATCCTAACCTAAGTTACAATTAAACCTAACACTACACTATCAATAAATTAATTAAATAAAATACCTACAATTATCTACAATTAAACCTAACACTACACTATCAATAAATTAATTAAATAAAATACCTACAAATAAATTAATTAATTAATAATTAAATAAACTAACAAATAAAGTTACAAAAAATAAAAAAATTAATTACAAACATAATAAAAATATTATAACAATTTTAAGCTAATTACATCTACTCTAAGCCCCCTAATAAAATAACAAAGCCCCCAAAATAAAAAAATGCCCTACCCTATTCTAAAATTAAAATTGTAAAGCTCTTTTACCTTACCAGCCCTTAAAAGGGCCTTTTGCGGGGCATGCCCCAAAGAATTCTGTTCTTTTGCCTGTAAAAAAAAAACATACAATACCCCCCCCCAACATTACAACCCACCACCCACATACCCCTAATCTAACCCAAACCCCCCTTAAAAAACCTAACACTAAGCCCCTGAAGATCTTCCTACCTTATCTTCACCACGCCGGGTATCACCGATCGGTCCAGAAGAGGCTCCGAAATCTTCATCCAAGCCCAAACGGGGGCTGAAGAGATCCATCATCCGACTGAAGTCTTCTATCAAGCGGCAAGAAGAAGTCCAGAAGAGGCTCCAAAGTCTTCATCCTATCCAGGCAGAAGAGGAGATCCGGACCGGCAACCATCTTCATCCAAGCAGCATCTTCTATGATCGGAACAACCAATAGAATGCAAGCTCTATCTGATTGGCTGATTGGATCAGCCAATTGAATTGAACTTGAATCTGATTGGCTGATTCCATCAGCCAATCAGAATTTTCCTACCTTAATTCCGATTGGCTGATAGAATCCTATTAGCCAATCGGAATTCGAGGGACGCCATCTTGGATGACGTCCCTTAAAGGAACCTTCATTCTGTGTTAGGACGTCGGAAGAAGAGGATGGATCCGCGCCGGAGGTCTTGAAGATGGAGCCGCTTGTCGTCGGATGGATGAAGATAGAAGATGCCGCTTGGATGAAGATGGTTGCCGGTCCGGATCTCCTCTTCTGCCCGGATAGGATAAAGACTTTGGAGCCTCTTCTGGACTTCTTCTTGCAGGATAGGATGAAGACTTCGGAGGATCTTCTGGACCGATCGGTGATACCCGGCGTGGTGAAGATAAGGTAGGAAGATCTTCAGGGGCTTAGTGTTAGGTTTATTTAAGGGGGGTTTGGGTTAGATTAGGGGTATGTGGGTGGTGGGTTGTAATGTTGGGGGGGGTATTGTATATTTTTTTTTTACAGGCAAAAGAGCAGAATTCTTTGGGGCATGCCCCGCAAAAGGCCCTTTTAAGGGCTGGTAAGGTAAAAGAGCTTTTCTATTTTTATTTTAGAATAGGGTAGGGCATTTTTTTATTTTGGGGGGCTTTGTTATTTTATTAGGGGGCTTAGAGTAGGTGTAATTAGCTTAAAATTGTTGTAATATTTTTATTATGTTTGTAATTCATTTTTTTATTTTTTGTAACTTAGCTTTTTTTATTTTTTGTACTTTAGTTAGTTTATTTAATTGTATTTATTTGTAGGTATTTCATGTAATTAATTTATTGATAGTGTAGTGTTAGATTTAATTGCAGGTATTTTATTTAATTAATTTATTGATAGTGTAGTGTTAGGTTTAATTGTAACTTAGGTTAGGATTTATTTTACAAGTAATTTTGTAATTATTTTAACTAGGTAGCTATTAAATAGTAAATAACTATTTAATAGCTATTGTACCTGGTTAAAATAAATACAAAGTTGCCTGTAAAATAAATATTAATCCTAAAATAGCTACAATATAATTATTCGTTATATTGTAGCTATATTAGGGTTTATTTTACAGGTAAGTATTTAGATTTAAATAGGAATAATTTATTTAATAAGAGTTAATTTATTTCGTTAGATTTAAATTATATTTAACTTAGGGGGGTGTTAGTGTTAGGGTTAGACTTAGCTTTAGGGGTTAATAAATTTATTATAGTAGCGGTGAGGTCCGGTCGGCAGATTAGGGGTTAATACTTGAAGTTAGGTAGCGGCAACGTTGGGGGGGGGGGCAGATTAGGGGTTAATAAATATAATATAGGGGTCGGCTATAGGGGTCGGCGGTGTTAGGGGCAGCAGATTAAGGGTACATAGGGATAATGTAGGTTGCGGCGGTGTGCGGTCGGCAGATTAGGGGTTAAAAAAATGTAATAGAGTGGCGGCGATGTGGGGGGACCTCGGTTTAGGGGTACATAGGTAGTTTATGGGTGTTAGTGTACTTTAGAGCACAGTAGTTAAGAGCTTTATGAACCGGCGTTAGCCCAGAAAGCTCTTAACTCCTGGCTTTTCTCTGCGGCTGGAGTCTTGTCGTTAGATTTCTAACGCTCACTTCAGCCAAGACTCTAAATACCAGCGTTAGAAAGATCCCATTGAAAAGATAGGATACGCAAATGGCGTAGGGGGATCTGCGGTATGGAAAAGTTGCGGCTGCAAAGTGAGTGTTAGACCCTTACCTACAAGACTCTAAATACCAGCGGTAGCCCAAAACCAGCGTTAGGAGCCTCTAACGCTGGTTTTGACGGCTAACGCCAAACTCTAAATCTAGGCGTTTATTTGAAAAAGAAGGCATTTAAGCTAAGGAGCCAGACAATTTTTGGTTCAGTACAATGGACAGCACTTGTTTATTGGTGGATGCATTTAGCCATCAATCAGCAAGAACAACCCAGGTTGTGAACCAAAAATGGGCCGGCTTCTAAACTTACATTCTTGCTTTTCAAATAAAGATAGCAATAGAATGAACAATTGATAATAGGAGTAAATTAGAAAGTTGCTTAAAATTGCATGCTCTATCTGAATCATAAAAGAAAAAAATTTGGGTTCAGTGTCTCTTTAATGTCCTTCTCAAATGACACATTTATACCTCCCATATTGAAGAGAAGATTTTATTTAATTTTTGTGTGTGTTGCAGAAAAGTGAAAACAATATGATAACTGTAAATGTCTCATGTGTTTATGCCAATTGTTCCACTGTTCTCTAGTGTCGCTTGGCTGCCACACTTCAAAGAAATAAAATGCACGGTATACAGCTGTGTTGTGTTTTGATTGACTGCACAGAGTGACACAATATTATGAAACTATGATAGGGTGGAGCTCTAAACTATTATGCTTCAATTAATAACATAACTAAAGTTCATATCTTTTTCATGTAAAGACATTTTGTTATATGAATGTGTATATAATAAACACAATGGACTCCATTTATTAAGGGTCGAGCGGACATGATCCGCATTTATCATTGCACAAGCATTTCACAAGTATAGCTTGTGCAATGCCCTTCCCTTGCTCGCTGGCGAACAATCAGCTGCTAGCAGGAGTTGTCCATCATATCAATCGGATCTCATTGGGATGATTTCAATCCACCACCTTTTAGATGGCGGACAGGTTAAAGGGACACTGAACCCAAATTTTTTCTTTTGTGATTAAGATAGAGCATGCAATTTTAAGCAACTTTCTAATTTACTCCTATTATCACATTTTCTTCATTCTCTTGGAATCTTTATTTGAAAAGCAAGAATGTAAGTTTAGATGCTGGACCAATTTCTCCAACATAGGTGTGTCCGGTCCACGGCGTCATCCTTACTTGTGGGATATTCTCTTCCCCAACAGGAAATGGCAAAGAGCCCAGCAAAGCTGGTCACATGATCCCTCCCAGGCTCCGCCTACCCCAGTCATTCTCTTTGCCGTTGCACAGGCAACATCTCCACGGAGATGGCTAAGAGTTTTTTGGTGTTTAAATGTAGTTTTTATTCTTCAGTCAAGTGTTTGTTATTTTAAAATAGTGCTGGTATGTACTATTTACTCTGAAACAGAAAAGAGAAGAAGATTTCTGTTTGTGAGAGGAAGATGATTTTAGCAAACGTTACTAAAATCGATTGCTGTTTCCACACAGGACTGTTGAGATGAAGTAACTTCAGTTGGGGGAAGCAGTTGGCAGACTTTTCTGCCTGAGGTATGATGGCCACATTTCTAACACGACTTGATAATGCTGGAAGGCTGTCATTTTCCCTATGGGGACCGGTAAGCCATTTTCTTAGATTAAGTATAAGAATAAAGGCTTTATAAGGGCTTAAAAAACTGGTAGACATTTTTCTGGGCTAAAACGATTACTTGCTAAGCATATTTGACAGATTATAGAGCTTTATAGTTATTATAATCTTGGGGATTGTTGTTAAAAAACGGCAGGCACTGTATGGACACCTTTTTCAGATGGGGGCCTTCTCTAGTCATGGGGGCCTTCTCTAGTCATAGGCAGAGCCTCATTTTCGCGCCACTAATGCGCAGTTGTTTTTGGAAGGCAAGGCATGCAGATGCATGTGTGAGGAGCTAAGATCCACTGAAAAAGCTTATAGAAGGCGTCATTTGGTATCATATTCCCCTCTGGGCTTGGTTGGGTCTCAGCAAAGCAGATTCCTGGGACTGTATAGGGGTTAAATGTAAAAACGGCTCCGGTTCCGTTATTTTAAGGGTTAATACTTTTAAGGCTTTAAGACACTGTGGTGAAATTTTGGTGAATTTTGAACAATTGCTTCATACTTTTTCGCATATTCAGTAATAAAGTGTGTTCTGTTTAAAATTTAAAGTGACAGTAACGGTTTTATTTTAAAACGTTTTTTGTGCTTTGTTGACAAGTTTAAGCCTGTTTAACATGTCTGAACCATCAGATAAACGATGTTCTATATGTATGAAAGCCAATGTGTCTCCCCATTTAAATATATGTGATAATTGTGACATGGTGTCCAAACAAAGTAGGGACAATGATGCCACAGATAATAATAGTGCCCAAGAGGATTCTTCAGATGAGGGGAGTAAGCATGGTACTGCATCACCCCCTTCTGTGTCTACATCAGTTTTGCCCACACAAGATTCCCCTAGTACATCTAGTGCGCCAATACTTATTACTATGCAACAATTAACGGCTGTTATGGATAATTCTATTGCAAATATTTTATCTAAAATGCCTACTTATCAAAGAAAGCACGATTGCTCTGTTTTAAACACTGAAGAGCAAGAGGACACTGATGATAACGCTTCTGACATACCCTCACACCAATCTGAAGGGGCCAGGAGGGAGGTTTTGTCTGAGGGAGAAATTTCAGATTCAGGGAAAATTTCTCAACAAGCTGAACCTGATGTTGTAACATTTAAATTTAAATTAGAACATCTCCGCGCACTGCTTAAGGAGGTATTATCTACTCTGGATGATTGTGACAATTTGGTCATTCCAGAGAAATTATGTAAGATGGACAAGTTCCTAGAGGTTCCGGTGCCCCCCGATGTTTTTCCTATACCCAAGCGGGTGGCGGACATAGTAAACAAGGAATGGGAAAGGCCCGGCATACCTTTTGTGCCTCCCCCTATATTTAAGAAATTATTTCCTATAGTCGACCCCAGAAAGGACTTATGGCAGACAGTCCCTAAGGTCGAGGGGGCGGTCTCTACTCTAAACAAACGCACTACTATTCCCATAGAAGATAGTTGTGCTTTTAAAGATCCTATGGATAAAAAATTAGAGGGTTTGCTTAAAAGAATGTTTGTTCAGCAAGGTTACCTTCTTCAACCAATTTCATGCATTGTTCCTGTCACTACGGCAGCGTGTTTCTGGTTCGAAGAACTAGAAAAGTCGCTCGATAAGGAATCTTCGTATGAGGAGATTATGGACAGAGTTCATGCACTTAAATTGGCTAACTCTTTTATTCTAGATGCCGCTTTGCAATTAGCGAGATTAGCGGCGAAAAATTCAGGGTTTGCTATCGTGGCGCGCAGAGCGCTCTGGCTAAAGTCTTGGTCAGCGGATGTGTCTTCCAAGACAAAATTGCTTAACATCCCTTTCAAGGGCAAAACACTGTTTGGTCCTGATTTGAAAGAGATTATTTCAGACATCACCGGAGGAAAGGGCCACGCCCTTCCTCAGGATAGGTCTTTTAAGGCTAGAAATAAGCCTAATTTTCGTCCCTTTCGCAGAAACGGACCAGCCTCTACTTCTACATCCTCTAAGCAAGAGGGTAATACTTCTCAACCCAAACCAGCCTGGAGACCGATGCAAGGCTGGAACAAGGGTAAGCAGGCCAAGAAGCCTGCCACTGCTACCAAAACAGCATGAAGGGATGGCCCCCGATCCGGGACCGGATCTGGTGGGGGGCAGACTTTCTCTCTTTGCTCAGGCCTGGGCAAGAGATGTTCAGGATCCTTGGGCACTAGAAATAGTTTCTCAAGGTTATCTCCTGGAATTCAAGGAACTACCCCCAAGGGGAAGGTTCCACAGGTCTCAATTATCTTCAAACCAAATAAAAAGACAGGCATTCTTACATTGTGTAGAAGACCTGTTAAGGATGGGAGTAATTCATCCAGTTCCAATAAGAGAACAAGGGATGGGATTTTACTCCAACCTGTTCATAGTTCCCAAAAAAGAGGGAACGTTCAGACCAATTCTAGATCTCAAGATCCTAAACAAATTTCTCAGGGTTCCATCATTCAAAATGGAAACCATTCGAACGATCCTTCCTACCATCCAGGAAGGTCAATTTATGACCACGGTGGATTTAAAGGATGCGTACCTCCATATTCCTATCCACAAGGAACATCATCAGTTCCTAAGGTTCGCTTTTCTGGACAAGCATTACCAGTTTGTGGCACTTCCTTTCGGATTAGCCACTGCTCCGAGAATTTTCACAAAGGTACTAGGGTCCCTTCTAGCGGTTCTAAGACCAAGGGGCATTGCAGTAGTACCGTACTTGGACGACATCCTGATTCAAGCGTCGTCTCTGTCAAAAGCAAAGGCTCATACGGACATCGTCCTAGTCTTTCTCAGATCTCACGGATGGAAAGTAAACATAGAAAAAAGCTCTCTTTCCCCGTCAACAAGAGTTCCCTTCTTGGGAACAATACTAGACTCCTTAGAAATGAGAATTTTTCTGACAGAGGTCAGAAAATCAAAACTTCTAAGCTCTTGTCAAGTTCTTCATTCTGTTCTTCGATCTTCCATAGCGCAGTGCATGGAAGTAATAGGATTGATGGTTGCAGCAATGGACATAGTTCCTTTTGCACGAATTCATCTAAGACCATTACAACTGTGCATGCTCAGACAGTGGAATGGGGATTATACAGACTTGTCTCCGACGATTCAAGTAGATCAAAGGACCAGAGATTCACTCCGTTGGTGGCTAATCCTGGACAACCTGTCACAGGGAATGAGCTTCCGCAGACCAGAGTGGGTCATTGTCACGACCGACGCCAGTCTGGTGGGCTGGGGCGCGGTCTGGGAACCCCTGAAAGCTCAGGGTCTATGGTCTCGGGAAGAATCTCTTCTCCCGATAAACATTCTGGAACTGAGAGCGATATTCAATGCTCTCAAAGCTTTGCCTCATCTAGCAAAGGCCAAATTCATAAGGTTTCAATCAGACAACATGACGACAGTTGCATATATCAACCATCAGGGGGGAACAAGGAGTTCCCTGGCGATGGAGGAAGTGACCAAGATAATTCAATGGGCGGAGGATCACTCCTGCCACTTGTCTGCAATCCACATCCCAGGGGTGGAAAATTGGGAAGCGGATTTTCTGAGTCGTCAGACATTCCATCTGGAGGAGTGGGAACTCCACCCGGAAATCTTTGCCCAAATAACTCAATTATGGGGCATTCCAGACATGGATCTGATGGCGTCTCGTCAGAACTTCAAGGTTCCTTGTTACGGGTCCAGATCCAGGGATCCCAAGGCGACTCTAGTAGATGCACTAGTAGCACCTTGGACCTTCAACCTAGCTTATGTTTTTCCACCGTTTCTTCTCATTCCCAGGCTGGTAGCCAGGATCAACCAGGAGAGGGCTTCGGTGATCTTGATAGCTCCTGCGTGGCCACGCAGGACTTGGTATGCAGACCTGGTGAATATGTCATCGGCTCCACCATGGAAGCTACCTTTGAGACAGGACCTTCTTGTTCAAGGTCCATTCGAACATCCGAATCTGGTTTCTCTCCAACTGACTGCTTGGAGATTGAACGCTTGATTTTATCAAAGCGTGGGTTTTCAGATTCTGTAATAGATACTCTGATTCAGGCCAGAAAGCCTGTAACTAGAAAAATTTACCATAAGATATGGAAAAAATATATCTATTGGTGTGAATCTAAAGGATTCCCATGGAACAAGATAAAAATTCCTAGGATTTTATCCTTTCTACAAGAGGGTTTGGAGAAGGGATTATCTGCAAGTTCTCTGAAGGGACAGATTTCTGGGTTATCTGTTTTACTTCACAAAAGGCTGGCAGCTGTGCCAGACGTTCAAGCGTTTGTTCAGGCTCTGGTTAGAATCAAGCCTGTTTACAGACCTTTGACTCCTCCCTGGAGTCTTAATCTAGTTCTTTCAG
This sequence comes from Bombina bombina, assembly GCF_027579735.1. NCBI lineage: Eukaryota > Metazoa > Chordata > Amphibia > Anura > Bombinatoridae > Bombina > Bombina bombina. Next base: position 500,867,188 of record NC_069501.1, on the reverse strand, counting down.
TTCTTCAAGGGGTTCCGTTTGAACCCTTACATTCCGTAGATATTAAGTTATTATCTTGGAAAGTTTTGTTTTTGGTTGCAATTTCTTCTGCTAGAAGAGTTTCTGAGTTATCTGCTCTGCAGTGTTCTCCTCCCTATCTGGTGTTCCATGCAGATAAGGTGGTTTTGCGTACTAAGCCTGGTTTTCTTCCGAAAGTTGTTTCCAACAAGAATATTAACCAGGAGATAGTTGTACCTTCTTTGTGCCCGAATCCAGTTTCAAAGAAGGAACGTTTGTTACACAATTTGGACGTAGTCCGTGCTCTAAAATTCTATTTAGAGGCCACTAAAGATTTCAGACAAACATCTTCTTTGTTTGTTGTTTATTCTGGTAAAAGGAGAGGTCAAAAAGCAACTTCTACCTCTCTTTCTTTTTGGCTTAAAAGCATTATCCGATTGGCTTATGAGACTGCCGGACGGCAGCCTCCTGAAAGAATCACAGCTCACTCCACTAGGGCTGTGGCTTCCACATGGGCCTTCAAGAACGAGGCTTCTGTTGACCAGATATGTAAGGCAGCGACTTGGTCTTCACTGCACACTTTTGCCAAATTTTACAAATTTGATACTTTTGCTTCTTCAGAGGCTATTTTTGGGAGAAAGGTTTTACAAGCCGTGGTGCCTTCCATTTAGGTGACCTGATTTGCTCCCTCCCTTCATCCGTGTCCTAAAGCTTTGGTATTGGTTCCCACAAGTAAGGATGACGCCGTGGACCGGACACACCTATGTTGGAGAAAACAGAATTTATGCTTACCTGATAAATTACTTTCTCCAACGGTGTGTCCGGTCCACGGCCCGCCCTGGTTTTTTTAATCAGGTCTGATGAATTATTTTCTCTAACTACAGTCACCACGGTATCATATGGTTTCTCCTATGCATATTTCCTCCTGTACGTCGGTCGAATGACTGGGGTAGGCGGAGCCTGGGAGGGATCATGTGACCAGCTTTGCTGGGCTCTTTGCCATTTCCTGTTGGGGAAGAGAATATCCCACAAGTAAGGATGACGCCGTGGACCGGACACACCGTTGGAGAAAGTAATTTATCAGGTAAGCATAAATTCTGTTTTTAGTGAACAACCTGGGTTGTTCTTGCTGATTGGTGGATAAATTCACCCACCAATAAACAAATGCTGTCCGGGGTTCTGAATCAAAAATTGGCTGGCTCCTTAGCATAGATGCCTTCTTTTTCAAATAAAGATAGCAAGAGAACAAAGAAAAAATGATAATAGGAGTAAATTAGAAAGTTGCTTACAATTCAATGCTCTATTTGAATCACGAAAGAAAAAATTTGGGTTCAGTGTCCCTTTAAGGAGTAGCGGTCTTACAACCAATGCTTCTAAACTTTTATTTCATGTGAGTGCTGCTTAATAAATGGTTAGTTAAAAAATATAGGGCTAGATAACAAGTAAAGCGCTAAATTATTGTGCGCAAATGTGTGCGCAAAAATTAGTCAGCCATTACAAGGGGCTTGTTTTTGCTGCGAGCTCACATAGCAATTAGTGCTCAGAAAATTAAACAGAGATCCAATCTCTGGTTAATTTTCTAAAAGTGACCCATATGCCCTCAAACTGGAGGGAATTATAGTTTTTTATTAAAAGAAAAAGTAGCATTTTTTATAATTAAAAACAACTGCAGTAGGCAGTTTTTGGGGTCTAAAGTTGGTGGGACTGGGGTGTTAGAATGGGGTGTTAGAAAAAAACGGCTTTGAACAGGGCCTTTACATTGCGGTCTATGGCAACTGTGTTCTCAGTAAATATATATGTATAATATAGTCATACAGGTGCTGGGCCTGACAGGTGCACTTAACACCTTAGGTTGATTCTCATTGGTTAAAAGAAAATGTAAAAGAAAGACAACCCGCCCGCTTGGAAGTGTCATAGACTGAATATAGTGTTAGAGAAGCAAATAACAATATCTACAACTGGAATATATACAATGAATAATTGCAGAGACCCAATATATACAAAAGACAATTCAAATGCGGTTTAAAGCATGAACTAGAATATGATGATTTAAGGACAAAACACTGAATATATATGAAATAAGGGAAAAATAGGACAAAGGTACTAAAAATACAGGAGAGTGGTATGCTATAAATATCAACAAATACTATAATGCTAAATTGGCGTCAGTACCTAGTAAATCTGTGAATGTGACATGCAGTGAAATAATCATCAAAAGAATCAGGACTGCTAGTGTGAACATATGCAAAGTATACAGAATAAACTATAGAATATAAAATGTATATTCGCAAAACAAAACAAAAGATAAAGTTCAAAAAGCTCACTAAATAGTGAACTAGACATATCATCTGTATCTAACCTGATATAGTGTGATGTAAAAAAGGGGGAATAATATGTAAAATGACGAGCCAAAAGGTCCCTTGAACATATAGATAGGAAGACACTCTTACAAGACAAACCAAAGTGTGACAGGTCAAAATCGTCCCAAGGAGTGTACTTCGTCACACAATTCAGTACAGAGTACAACAAAGTATGCAGCATAGTCAAAAAACACTTTGCTTTACTGGCTGCAGACGACAAATTAGTGACCACAGTTGAGAAGGGGCTCAAATGTTCCTATAGAAAAAGCAATACACTAGGGGGTATCCTAGCACCTACAGAACTTAAAAAGATTGAGACTAACCAAAGCTCTTGGTTGAGACACTGTGGGATGTATAAGTGCGGCAGCAGACGTTGTAAACCCTGTGACTTTGTTCAGGTCACTAATAATTTTACGTCTTATACCACTGGCCAAACATTTGACATCAAAACCTGTCTCAACTGTACAGCTAGCAATGTCATATATCTCATTTCTTGCACCGAATGCCATCTGCAATATGTAGGACTCACCTCTAGGGATATGAACTCTAGACGTAGAGAACATTTGTCATCTTTCAACATAGGAAAAGCCACTACTCCGTTGGTACTCCATTTCTATGGTAAACATGGCAATAACCTTAGTTCATTGAAATGGTGTATCATTGAAAAAGTTGTCCTGCCTAGTAGAGGTGGTAACCTCAGCAAATTACTGGCCAAACGAGAGGCATTCTGGATGTTTAAACTTGACACCAGAATACCTAAAGGACTTAACTCAAGGTATGATTTAATAAATTACTGGGAATAATTCCAGTTCTTTGTTATCTCCCCTGGGTTCAATTGCTTCCCTCCTAGGTAGCCTTTTGCTCGTCATTTTACATATTATTCCCCCTTTTTTACATCACACTATATCAGGTTAGATACAGATGATATGTCTAGTTCACTATTTAGTGAGCTTTTTGAACTTTATCTTTTGTTTTGTTTTGCGAATATACATTTTATATTCTATAGTTTATTCTGTATACTTTGCATATGTTCACACTAGCAGTCCTGATTCTTTTGATGATTATTTCACTGCATGTCACATTCACAGATTTTCTAGGTACTGACGCCAATTTAGCATTATAGTATTTGTTGATATTTATAGCATACCACTCTCCTGTATTTTTAGTACCTTTGTCCTATTTTTCCCTTATTTCATATATATTCAGTGTTTTGTCCTTAAATCATCATATTCTAGTTCATGCTTTAAACCGCATTTGAATTGTCTTTTGTATATATTGGGTCTCTGCAATTATTCATTGCAGAGATTGGCTGTTCCGATCAGCCAATAGAATGCGAGCTCAATCTGATTGGCTGTTCGGATCAGCCAATCGGATTGAACTTGAATCTGATTGGCTGATTCAATCAGCCAATCAGATTTTTCTAACTTAATTCCGATTGGCTGATAGAATCCTATCAGCCAATCGGAATTCGGCGGACGCCATCTTGGATGACGTCATTTAAAGGTACCTCATTCGTAGTACAGCAGTCGGCCGGGATGGATGCTCCGCGGCGGCGGAGCGAAGAAAGAAGATTGAAGATGCCGCCGGAAGAATGAAGACTTTGCTGCCGCTTGGAGGAAGACGTCGCCGGAGGAAGAATTCTTCTTTGCCGCTTGGAGGAAGACATCGCCGGAGGAAGAATTCTTCTTTGCCGTTCGGAGGAAGACATCGCCCGGATCGGATCAGGAGTTCGGCCCGGTGTGGTGAAGACAAGGTAGGGAGATCTTCAGGGGGGTAGTGTTAGGCTTTTTTAAGGGGGGTTTGGGTGGTTTTAGAATAGGGGTATGTGGGTGGTGGGTTGTAATGGGGGGGGGGATTGTATTTGTATGCAAAAGAGCTGAATTCTTTGGGGCATGCCCCACAAAAGGCCCTTTTAAGGGCTGGTAAGGTAAAGAGCTTTGAAATTTGTTTAATTTAGAATAGGGCAGGGAATTTTTTTTATTTTGGGGGTTTATTATTTTTTTAGGGGGCTTAGAATAGTTGTAATTAGCTTAAAAATCTTGTAATCTTTTTTTTATTTTTTGTAATTTAGTGTTTGTTTTTTTTGTAATTTAGTTTAGTTAATTTAATTGTATTTTTAGATAGATGTTTGTAGTTTATTTAATTTATTGATAGTGTAGGTGTATTTGTAACTTAGGTTAGGATTTATTTTACAGGTAATTGGGTAATTATTTTAACTAGGTAGATATTAAATAGTTAATAACTATTTAATATCTATTATACCTAGTTAAAATAATTAACAATTTACCTGTAAAATAAATATTAACCCTAACATAGCTACAATGTAATTATTAATTATATTGTAGCTATCTTAGGGTTTATTTTATAGGTAAGTATTTAGATTTAAATAGGAATATTTTAGTTTATAAATGAATTAGATTAATTTAATATAAATTTAGTTAGGGGTGTTAGGGTTAGATAGAGTTAATATAGTTTATATAAATACTATAGTAACTATATTAACTATATTAACCCTAATATAATTAGGGTTAATAGAGTTAATATATATAATGTAATACCTATATTAACTATAATATACTTAGGGTTAATATAGATAATATAGCTGGCGGCGGGGTAGGTAGATTAAATTAGGGGTTAATCATTTTAATAGAGATGGCGGCGGTGTAAGGGGCTTACATTAGGGGTTAATAATATTAATATAGCTGGCGGCGGTATAGGGGGATTAGATTAGGGGTTAATAATTTTTATATAGGTGGCGGCGGTGTAAGGGGTCAGATTAGGGGATAGATAAGGTAGATGGCGGCGGTTTTAGGGGCTCACAGTAGGGGGTTAGTTTATGTAGATGGCGGCGGGGTCCGGGAGCGGCGGTTTAGGGGTTAATAACTTTATTAGGGATTTTGGGGGGGGGATCGCGGTTGACAAGTAGATAGACATTGCGCATGCGTTAGGTGTTAGGTTTATTTTAGAAGATCGCGGTTGACAGGGAGATAGACATTGCGCATGCGTTAGGTGTTAGGTTTATTTTAGCAGCCAGTTTAGGAAGTTACGGGTCTCCAATAGTCAGCGTAAGGCTTCTTACGGCTGCTTTTTGTGGCGAGGTGAAAATGGAGTAAGTTTTCTCCATTTTCGCCACGTAAGTCCTTACGCTGCATATTGGATACCAAACTGCGCGGGTTTGGTATACCTGCCTATAGCCCAAAAAACTACGGGCGACGGCAGAAATATACGCGCGTAACTTCTAGGTTACGCCGTATATGTGATACCAAACCCGCGCAAATATTGGCGTCGCCGGCTTTTGCGGGCGACGATTTTTATCGGATCGACCCCCAAATGCATTATAACAAGACAATGCAATAGTCTGAACTTCAAATGAGTAGTAGATTTTTTTTCTGACAATTTTAAAAGTTATGTCTATTTCCACTCCCCCTGTACCATGTGACAGCCATCAGCCAATCACAAATGCATACACGTACCATGTGACAGCCTTCAGCCATTCACAAATGCATATCCACTTATTCTTGCACATGCTCAGTAGGAGCTGGTGACTCAAAAAGTTTAAATATAAAAAGACTTTGCACATTTTGTTAATGGAAGTAAAGTTTCATTTTGATTGAGTGTCCCTTTAAGGGTGATTAGTTGTGATTTACAAGTACCCAATATATACATGCAGGAACAAATACGCCCCACAATTTGTGATGAAATGTGGACAGGTTCACAATATGTGACCCCAGTCCATTTGCAAACTGGATACTCTTACCCTGTAGTTCTGTATGACCTGGAGTGTAGCAAGGAGCTGCGGTCTGGCTGCATTCTACTCTATAGTGGCCAATACAGACAAGGTTCTGTAAGTAATTTGCTGTTTTTCTCACTTTGTGATTCATATTGAGACTGTTCCGCATATGCCTCATGGAACTAAAGTAGATGCAGTGGAGGCTCCTCCATGTGTGCACACTCGCACGTGCCCCCCTGTGATGCTGAGAGGAAAAAAAAAATATTGAATAAAATATCATTTTTACAATATCCCCCTATTGAAAAAATTATATTTTATTTTTATCCCCCAAATATCAAATTCTGATGTTTTTTTTAATATAATAAAAAAAAAAAAATTATGGGTGGTTTTTTTCCCCTTATCGCACGTGCGGTTAGAGCCCTATCATGCCTGTCAGTGATGTCTATATTGTTCACTGCAGGCATCAAACCAGTTCTGTATACATGCCTTATCGCACAGGCTGAACTGTGCGAGAGTGGGGAGGGACTTGTTCTGACAAGTTCAGCCTGTGCCCTGATAGGCTGCACGGATATGTCAGAGAGTGGGGAGGGACAATAACAAGATGTTACGAGCAACGTTCCCTCTAACGTGTGTCAATTAAGGCCGCGCATCTGAGCCCTCAGCCCGCCAAAAGCCTAGTCAGCACAGCTCATCGCTCACTTTACAGGGTGTGTAGCTCACCAGGTCACTCCTATCCTGTCCGATCTCTCCAGAGCTGGAAGCAGGCAGCAAAGCAGGAGTGCAGTGCTAGATTGACTCAGCATCATGCACAAGGGGAAGGCGCAGCACTTCAGTGTCACCCGGCCAGCACTGTTCTCTCCAGTACACCTTATTGCTGCATAGGAGCCTGTGCAGTCAGTGGTTAGTGCAGCTTTCTTAGTGTAAATTGTTAAATTATGGTGTAAAGTGTACTGTTAATGTTAATAAAAGTTAAAGACTTTAAAGTTTCACATAGAAGAAATGCAAGGGCCGTATCGACAGTTGTGGGGGACAGGGGATTGTCTGAGGAAAATTAAATATCTAACTTGGGGAGGTGCAAGAGTCACAGCTCTGTTTCTCCTGTATAGCTATAACTTGACTTTATTAAATGTAGCTCAGTTAGTTACAGGACTCTTCAGCTGCTAGCTAGGTGCTGTCTGTACAGGGGGGGGGGGGGGGGCAGAGTTTTCAACACAGAGTTCAGTGTGTGAGATGTTTGCTTTGGGCTGACGATCTTAAGCCTCCCCCCTGTTGCAGTTTGTTTTTATTATGTTTCTCCTCACAAATCCTGAGTTCCTGACAGGCAGTGTATTTCAGCCTGGCTGTCTGCTTGAGCGTGACAGAATATTGGGATGGCTGCTGCTAACCAAATGTTGGTTTGCTGTGTGTGAGAGGTGTGTGTGGCTGTGTGGCTACTGGCTGTGTGTGTGTGTGGCTACTGACTGTGTGTGTGTGGCTACTGACTGTGTGAGTGTGTGTGTGGCTACTGCCTGTGTGAGTGTCTGGCTAATGGCTGTGTGTGTGTGGCTGTGTGAGTGTGTGTGAGCATCACAAAAAAATCAAGTAAATGTAACCACAGTGGGATAACTGACATTTAAGACACTTTTTCGGCCACAGTTGTCAGACTATGTATATATGTGTATATATATATGTGTGTGTATATATATATATATATATATATATATATATATATATATATATATCCTTATACTGCGGCTGCCCCAGTGACAGGACTCTTATACCCAGTATATATATATATATATATATAATGGGCGGAGCCATCTGAGGGGCGGGGCTAGTGCTCCCCCATCTTCAAAAGTGACCAGCCGCCACTGAGTAGATGTGGATCTGCAATACCCTATGCAGGATTCTTTCTTTTGTAAAATTTAGAACCTAAGTTTATATGAGCCGGTACTGGTATCACTTATATATATCTATATGTGTATTAATATGTATTTATATGTATATGTCTGTAAATACATATGTACAAACATATATTTTCTTTGTTAACACCCTTTGTCTGCCTTTATTTTCTAACACCTGAGGCCTCATATCTTTGAGCCCTTATAACTTACTTTGTGCAATTTTTTTAAAAATATTTTTTTATTAGATAATGTTATTATGAGTGTAACTGTACGGTGTAATGTATTTTTTATGTGTTTTGTTTCGCGAAACAGATAACCAGAGCTCTGAGGATGCGGTAATCATTGCGATTGCGCTCACGCTTTCACATTTACTTTCAACTTGTAATACGAGCATTAAATCCGATGCTAAACCCACAATAATCCCCTTTTCACTCACTCGTAACTGTAAGCGCGCCACTTGTAATCTGGCCCAAAATATTTAATTGTGCAATGCATTTGTATTATTTGCTTTACATGTAATTGAACTCTCTGCCCCATGTTCCATAACCTGTCCGCCTGCTCTGAGGCGGTGGACAGAAATCAACCCAATCAGATACGATCGGGTTGATTGACACCCCCTGCTAGCGGCCAATTGGCCGCAAATCTGCAGGGGGCGGTATTGCACCAGCAGTTCACACAAACTGCTGGTGCAATGATAAATGCCGACACATATCGATGTGCAACGGACATGATACGCTACATTGTATCATGTCCGCTCGCACATTAGTAAATTGACACCTAAGAATTGTGTGTTTTCACTGCCCCCAGAGAGGCTGGAGTGGATCTGACAGGATTTTGAGCCCTGAACCATAGTCTACTGTACACAGTGATTACTTGATTACTAACTGGCCACGGCTAATGACATGAGCTTGACAATACCCAATTACTATTATGTCCTTGCACTGGAGAACAAATCAGATTTTTCTAACAGAATTTTAAATGATTTTGACATATTTATCTTTACATGGATATATACCGTACATTTATAGAAAATTACTTTAATATCCTACCAAATTGTTCCTACATGCCATTTATATATTTTTTTCTATGGAAGCTGATTGGTTCACTTTAATCAAAAGTGCAGACAAAGGATAGCTAATATTATATCATTGTACTGTGTACATGCTAAATCGTAGATAGATTTTTTTTATAACAAACTTTCTCTAGAATAAAAGTAGCAACGTTTGGTTTTATACTACTGTACATGTAGCAAATATAAGCAAACTAGATGTGGGATATAAGAAAGAAAAGGCAGCACACCTGGGAATCTAAGTTTAAAAAAACAGATTTTATTCCGGCATCAGAAAAAAAACTTACAAACTCTCAAACACGAGGAAAAGTGGCGTGTCCTTACGCGTTTCGTGCCGTGCGGCACTTAGTCATAGGATCTTGATAGATGTGGGATAGCCCAGGCACATTCTTTCCCTCGGATAATAGATTTCTGTGAGAGCCTGGGCTAAAGGTCATATGTCAGATAACTTTTGGTTAAAGGGACACAAAACCCCCAAATTTTCTTTCATAGTTTAGACAGAGCATACATTTTTAAACAACTTTCCAATTTACTTCTATTATCAATTTTGCTTCATTCTCTTGATATCATTTGTTGAAGGAGTGCAATGCACTACTGGGAGCTAGCTGAGCACATCAGTAAACCAATGACTGAAGATATATATGTGCAGCCTTAGGCCTAGATTTGGAGTTTGGCGGCCAAGGGGGTGCGTTAGCTACGCAGGCTTTTTTCTGGCTGCACCATAAAAATAACTCTGGTATCGAGAGTCCAAAAAAATGCTGCGTTAGGCTCCAAAAAAGGAGCGTAGAGCATTTTTACCGCAAATGCAACTCTCTATACCAGAGTTGCTTACGGACGCGGCCAGCCTCAAAAACGTGCTCGTGCACGATTCCCCCATAGGAAACAATGGGGCTGTTTGAGCTGAAAAAAAAACTAACACCTGCAAAATAGCAGCGTTCAGCTCCTAACGCAGCCCCATTGTTTTCTATGGGGAAACACTTCCTACGTCTGCACCTAACACTCTAACATGTACCCCGAGTCTAAACACCCCTAACCTTACACTTATTAACCCCTAATCTGCCGCCCCCGCTATCGCTGACCTCTGCATTATATTATTAACCCCTAATCTGCCGCTCCGTAAACCGCCGCAACTTACATTATCCCTATGTACCCCTAATCTGCTGCCCCTAACACCGCCGACCCCTATATTATATTTATTAACCCCTAATCTGACCCCCACAACGTCGCCGACACCTGCCTACACTGATTAACCCCTAATCTGCCGAGCGGACCGCACCGCTACTATAATAAAGTTATTAACCCCTAATCCGCCTCACTAACCCTATAATAAATAGTATTAACCCCTAATCTGCCCTCCCTAACATCGCCGACACCTAACTTCAATTATTAACCCCTAATCTGCTGACCGGAGCTCACCGCTATTCTAATAAATGTATTAACCCCTAAAGCTAAGTCTAACCCTAACACTAACACCCCCCTAAGTTAAATATAATTTAAATCTAACGAAATTAATTAACTCTTATTAAATAACTTATTCCTATTTAAAGCTAAATACTTACCTGTAAAATAAATCCTAATATAGCTACAATATAAATTATAATTACATTGTAGCTATTTTAGGATTAATATTTATTTTACAGGCAACTTTGTAATTATTTTAACCAGGTACAATAGCTATTAAATAGTTAAGAACTATTTAATAGTTACCTAGTTAAAATAATAACAAAATTACCTGTAAAATAAATCCTAACCTAAGTTACAATTAAACCTAACACTACACTATCAATAAATTAATTAAATAAAATACCTACAATTACCTACAATAAAACCTAACACTACACTATCAATAAATAAATTAAATACAATTCCTACAAATAACTACAATGAAATAAACTAACTAAAGTACAAAAAATAAAAAAGAACTAAGTTACAAAAAATAAAAAAATATTTACAAACATCAGAAAAATATTACAACAATTTTAAACTAATTACACCTACTCTAAGCCCCCTAATAAAATAACAACCCCCAAAATAAAAAAATGCCCTACCCTATTCTAAATTAATAAAGTTAAAAGCTCTTTTACCTTACCAGCCCTGAACAGGGCCCTTTGCGGGGCATGCCCCAAGAAAATCAGCTCTTTTGCCTGTAAAAAAAAAAATACAATACATACTATTGGCTGTTCCGATCAGCCAATAGAATGCGAGCTCAATCTGATTGGCTGATTGGATCAGCCAATCGGATTGAACTTGATTCTGATTGGCTGATTCCATCAGCCAATCAGAATATTCCTACCTTAATTCCGATTGGCTGATAGAATCCTATCAGTCAATAGGAATTCGAGGGACGCCATCTTGGATGACGTCCCTTAAAGGAACCGTCATTCGTCGGGAGTCGCCGGAAGAAGAGGATGGATCCGCGTCGGCTGCTTCAAGATGGACCCGCTCCGCACCGGATGGAAGAAGATAGAAGATGCCGCTTGGATGAAGATGTTTGCCGGTCCGGATGTCCTCTTCTTGCCGGATAGGAGGAAGACTTTGGAGCCTCTTCTGGACCTCTTCAGCACCGGATGCCAGGACGGATCGGTGATACCTGGTGAGGTGAAGACAAGGTAGGAAGATCTTCAGGGGCTTAGTGTTAGGTTTATTTAAGGGGGGTTTGGGTTAGATTAGGCGTATGTGGGTGGTGGGTTGTAATGTTGGGGGGGGGTATTGTATGTTTTTTTTTACAGGCAAAAGAGCAGATTTTCTTGGGGCATGCCCCGCAAAGGGCCCTGTTCAGGGCTGGTAAGGTAAAAGAGCTTTTAACTTTATTAATTTAGAATAGGGTAGGGCATTTTTTTATTTTGGGGGTCTTTGTTATTTTATTAGGGGGCTTAGAGTAGGTGTAATTAGTTTAAAATTGTTGTAATATTTTTCTTATGTTTGTAAATATTTCTCCAACATAGGTGTGTCCGGTCCACGGCGTCATCCTTACTTGTGGGATATTCTCTTCCCCAACAGGAAATGGCAAAGAGCCCAGCAAAGCTGGTCACATGATCCCTCCTAGGCTCCGCCTTCCCCAGTCATTCTCTTTGCCGTTGTACAGGCAACATCTCCACGGAGATGGCTTAGAGTTTTTTGGTGTTTAACTGTAGTTTTTATTCTTCAATCAAGAGTTTGTTATTTTAAAATAGTGCTGGTATGTACTATTTACTCTGAAACAGAAAAGTGATGAAGATTTCTGTTTGTAAGAGGAAAATGATTTTAGCAACCGTTACTAAAATCGATGGCTGTTTCCACACAGGACTGTTGAGAGGAATTAACTTCAGTTGGGGGAAACAGTGAGCAGACTTTTGCTGCTTGAGGTATGACACATTTCTAACAAGACGATGTAATGCTGGAAGCTGTCATTTTCCCTATGGGATCCGGTAAGCCATTTTTATTACATAAGAAAAAAGGGCTTCTCAAGGGCTTTTAAGACTGGTAGACATTTTCTGGGCTAAAACGATTGATATATAAGCATTTTTAATACTTCATAGCTTTGAGGAATTATTTTATTCTTGGGAATTATGTAAAATAACCGGCAGGCACTGTATTGGACACCTTATTCTCTAGGGGCTTTCCCTAATCATAGGCAGAGCCTCATTTTCGCGCCTCTATTGCGCACTTGTTTTTGGGAAGCATGACATGCAGATGCATGTGTGAGGAGCTCTGATACATAGAAAAGGCTTTCTGAAGGCGTCATTTGGTATCGTATTCCCCTTTGGGCTTGGTTGGGTCTCAGCAAAGCAGATACCAGGGACTGTATAGGGGTTAAATATAAAAACGGCTCCGGTTCCGTTATTTTAAGAGTTAAAGCTTTCAAATTTGGTGTGCAATACTTTTAAGGCTTTAAGACACTGTGGTGAAATTTTGGTGAATTTTGAACAATTCCTTCATACTTTTTCACATTTGCAGTAATAAAGTGTGTTCAGTTTAAAATTTAAAGTGACAGTAACGGTTTTATTTTAAAACGTTTTTTGTACTTTGTTATCAAGTTTATGCCTGTTTAACATGTCTGAACTACCAGATAGACTGTGTTCTGTATGTGGGGAAGCCAAGGTTCCTTCTCATTTAAATAGATGTGATTTATGTGACACAAAATTTAGAGAAAATGATGCCCAAGATGATTCCTCAAGTGAGGGGAGTAAGCATGGTACTGCATCATCCCCTCCTTCGTCTACGCCAGTCTTGCCCACACAGGAGGCCCCTAGTACATCTAGTGCGCCAATACTCCTTACTATGCAACAATTAACGGCTGTAATGGATAATTCTATCAAAAACATTTTAGCCAAAATGCCCACTTATCAGCGAAAACGCGACTACTCTGTTTTAGAAAATACGGAAGAGCATGAGGACGCTGATGATATTGGTTCTGAAGTGCCCCTACACCAGTCTGAGGGGGCCAGGGAGGTTTTGTCTGAGGGAGAAATTTCAGATTCAGGGAAAATTTCTCAACAAGCTGAACCTGATGTGATTACATTCAAATTTAAATTGGAACATCTCCGCGCTCTGCTTAAGGAGGTGTTATCTACTCTGGATGATTGTGAGAATTTGGTCATTCCAGAGAAATTATGTAAGATGGACAAGTTCCTAGAGGTCCCGGGGCCCCCCGAAGCTTTTCCTATACCCAAGCGGGTGGCGGATATTGTAAACAAAGAATGGGAAAGGCCCGGCATACCTTTCGTCCCTCCCCCTATATTCAAGAAATTGTTTCCTATGGTCGACCCCAGAAAGGACTTATGGCAGACAGTCCCCAAGGTCGAGGGGGCGGTTTCTACTCTAAACAAACGCACCACTATACCCATAGAAGATAGTTGTGCTTTCAAAGATCCTATGGATAAAAAATTAGAGGGTTTGCTTAAAAAGATGTTTGTTCAGCAAGGTTACCTTCTACAACCAATTTCATGCATTGTTCCTGTCACTACAGCAGCGTGCTTCTGGTTCGATGAACTAGAAAAGGCGCTCAATAAAGATTCTTCTTATGAGGAGATTTTGGACAGAATTCATGCTCTCAAATTGGCTAACTCTTTCACCTTAGACGCCACTTTGCAATTGGCTAGATTAGCGGCGAAAAATTCTGGGTTTGCTATTGTGGCGCGCAGAGCGCTTTGGCTAAAATCTTGGTCAGCGGATGCGTCTTCCAAGAATAAATTGCTTAACATTCCTTTCAAGGGGAAAACGCTGTTTGGCCCTGACTTGAAAGAGATTATTTCTGATATCACTGGGGGTAAGGGCCACGCCCTTCCTCAGGATAGGTCTTTCAAGGCTAAAAATAAACCAAATTTTCGTCCCTTTCGCAGAAACGGACCAGCCACAAGTGCTACATCCTCTAAGCAAGAGGGTAATACTTCTCAAGCCAAGCCAGCCTGGAGGCCAATGCAAGGCTGGAACAAAGGTAAGCAGGCCAAGAAACCTGCCACTGCTACCAAGACAGCATGAGATGTTGGCCCCCGATCCGGGACCGGATCTGGTGGGGGGCAGACTCTCTCTCTTCGCTCAGGCTTGGGCAAGAGATGTTCTGGATCCTTGGGCGCTGGAAATAGTCTCCCAAGGTTATCTTCTGGAATTCAAGGGGCTTCCCCCAAGGGGGAGGTTCCACAGGTCTCAATTGTCTTCAGACCACATAAAAAAACAGGCATTCTTACATTGTGTAGAAGACCTGTTAAAAATGGGAGTGATTCATCCTGTTCCATTAGGAGAACAAGGGATGGGGTTCTACTCCAATCTGTTCATAGTTCCCAAAAAAGAGGGAACATTCAGACCAATCTTAGATCTCAAGATCCTAAACAAGTTTCTCAAGGTTCCATCGTTCAAAATGGAAACCATTCGAACAATTCTTCCTTCCATCCAGGAAGGTCAATTCATGACCACGGTGGATTTAAAGGATGCGTATCTACATATTCCTATCCACAAGGAACATCATCGGTTCCTAAGGTTCGCTTTTCTGGACAAGCATTACCAGTTTGTGGCACTTCCGTTCGGATTAGCCACTGCTCCAAGAATTTTCACAAAGGTACTGGGGTCCCTTCTAGCGGTGCTAAGACCAAGGGGCATTGCAGTAGTACCTTACTTGGACGACATTCTGATTCAAGCGTCGTCCCTTCCACAAGCAAAGGCTCACACGGACATCGTCCTGGCCTTTCTCAGATCTCACGGGTGGAAAGTGAACGTAGAAAAAAGTTCTCTATCTCCGTCAACAAAAGTTCCCTTCTTGGGAACAATAATAGACTCCTTAGAAATGAGGATTTTTCTGACAGAGGCCAGAAAATCAAAACTTCTAAACTCTTGTCAAGTACTTCATTCTGTTCCTCTTCCTTCCATAGCGCAGTGCATGGAAGTAATAGGTTTGATGGTCGCGGCAATGGACATAGTTCCTTTTGCGCGAATTCATCTGAGACCATTACAACTGTGCATGCTCAGTCAGTGGAATGGGGATTATACAGACTTGTCTCCGACGATACAAGTAGATCAGAGGACCAGAGATTCACTCCGTTGGTGGCTGTCCCTGGACAACCTGTCACAGGGGATGAGCTTCCGCAGACCAGAGTGGGTCATTGTCACGACCGACGCCAGTCTGGTGGGCTGGGGCGCGGTCTGGGGACTCCTGAAAGCTCAGGGTCTTTGGTCTCGGGAAGAATCTCTTCTCCCGATAAATATTCTGGAACTAAGAGCGATATTCAATGCTCTCAAGGCTTGGCCTCAGCTAGCAAAGGCCAAATTCATACGGTTTCAATCGGACAACATGACGACTGTTGCGTACATCAACCATCAGGGGGGAACAAGGAGTTCCCTGGCGATGGAAGAAGTGACCAAAATCATTCAATGGGCGGAGTCTCACTCCTGCCACTTGTCTGCAATCCACATTCCAGGAGTGGAAAATTGGGAAGCGGATTTTCTGAGTCGTCAGTCATTTCATCCGGGGGAGTGGGAACTCCATCCGGAAATCTTTGCCCAAATTACTCAGTTGTGGGGCATTCCAGACATGGATCTGATGGCCTCTCGTCAGAACTTCAAGGTTCCTTGCTACGGGTCCAGATCCAGGGATCCCAAGGCGACTCTAGTAGATGCACTAGTAGCACCTTGGACCTTCAAACTAGCGTATGTATTCCCACCGTTTCCTCTCATCCCCAGGCTGGTAGCCAGGATCTATCAGGAGAGGGCATCGGTGATCTTGATAGCTCCTGCGTGGCCACGCAGGACTTGGTATGCAGACCTGGTGAATAGGTCATCGGCTCCACCATGGAAGCTACCTTTGAGACGGGACCTTGTTGTTCAAGGTCCGTTCGAACATCCGAATCTGGTCTCACTCCAACTGACTGCTTGGAGATTGAACGCTTGATTTTATCAAAGCGAGGGTTCTCAGATTCTGTCATTGATACTCTTGTTCAGGCCAGAAAGCCTGTAACTAGAAAAATCTACCATAAAATATGGAAAAGATATATCTGTTGGTGCGAATCTAAAGGATTCCCTTGGGACAAGATAAAAATTCCTAAGATTCTATCCTTTCTTCAAGAAGGTTTGGAGAAAGGATTATCTGCAAGTTCTTTGAAGGGACAGATTTCTGCTTTGTCTGTGTTACTTCACAAAAAGCTGGCAGCTGTGCCAGATGTTCAAGCTTTTGTTCAGGCTCTGGTTAGAATCAAGCCTGTTTACAAACCTTTGACTCCTCCTTGGAGTCTCAATTTAGTTCTTTCAGTTCTTCAGGGGGTTCCGTTTGAACCCTTACATTCCGTTGATATTAAGTTATTATCTTGGAAAGTTTTGTTTTTGGTTGCAATTTCTTCTGCTAGAAGAGTTTCAGAGTTATCTGCTCTGCAGTGTTCTCCTCCTTATCTGGTGTTCCATGCAGATAAGGTGGTTTTGCGTACTAAACCTGGTTTTCTTCCGAAAGTTGTTTCTAACAAAAACATTAACCAGGAGATAGTCGTGCCTTCTTTGTGTCCGAATCCAGTTTCAAAGAAGGAACGTTTGTTGCACAATTTGGATGTAGTTCGTGCTCTAAAATTCTATTTAGATGCTACAAAGGATTTTAGACAAACATCTTCCTTGTTTGTTGTTTATTCTGGTAAAAGGAGAGGTCAAAAAGCAACTTCTACCTCTCTCTCTTTTTGGCTTAAAAGCATCATCAGATTGGCTTACGAGACTGCCGGACGGCAGCCTCCTGAAAGAATCACAGCTCATTCCACTAGGGCCGTGGCTTCCACATGGGCCTTCAAGAACGAGGCTTCTGTTGATCAGATATGTAAGGCAGCGACTTGGTCTTCACTGCACACTTTTACTAAATTTTACAAATTTGATACTTTTGCTTCTTCTGAGGCTATTTTTGGGAGAAAGGTTTTGCAAACCGTGGTGCCTTCCATCTAGGTGACCTGATTTGCTCCCTCCCTTCATCCGTGTCCTAAAGCTTTGGTATTGGTTCCCACAAGTAAGGATGACGCCGTGGACCGGACACACCTATGTTGGAGAAAACAGAATTTATGTTTACCTGATAAATTACTTTCTCCAACGGTGTGTCCGGTCCACGGCCCGCCCTGGTTTTTTAATCAGGTCTGATAATTTATTTTCTTTAACTACAGTCACCACGGTATCATATGATTTCTCCTATGCAAATATTCCTCCTTTACGTCGGTCGAATGACTGGGGAAGGCGGAGCCTAGGAGGGATCATGTGACCAGCTTTGCTGGGCTCTTTGCCATTTCCTGTTGGGGAAGAGAATATCCCACAAGTAAGGATGACGCCGTGGACCGGACACACCGTTGGAGAAAGTAATTTATCAGGTAAACATAAATTCTGTTTTTTTTATTTTTTGTAACTTAGTTCTTTTTTATTTTTTGTACTTTAGTTAGTTTATTTCATTGTAGTTATTTGTAGGAATTGTATTTAATTTATTTATTGATAGTGTAGTGTTAGGTTTTATTGTAGGTAATTGTAGGTATTTTATTTAATTAATTTATTGATAGTGTAGTGTTAGGTTTAATTGTAACTTAGGTTAGGATTTATTTTACAGGTAATTTTGTTATTATTTTAACTAGGTAACTATTAAATAGTTCTTAACTATTTAATAGCTATTGTACCTGGTTAAAATAAATACAAAGTTGCCTGTAAAATAAATATTAATCCTAAAATAGCTACAATGTAATTATAATTTATATTGTAGCTATATTAGGATTTATTTTACAGGTAAGTATTTAGCTTTAAATAGGATTAATTTATTTAATAAGAGTTAATTAATTTCGTTAGATTTAAATTATATTTAACTTAGGGGGGTGTTAGTGTTAGGGTTAGACTTAGCTATAGGGGTTAATACATTTATTATAGTAGCGGTGAGCTCCGGTCGGCAGATTAGGGGTTAATAATTGAAGTTAGGTGTCGGCGATGTTAGGGAGGGCAGATTAGGGGTTAATACTATTTATGATAGGGTTAGTGAGGCGGATTAGGGGTTAATACATTTATTATAGTAGCGGTGCGGTCCGCTCGGCAGATTAGGGGTTAATCAGTGTAGGCAGGTGGAGGCGACGTTGAGGGGGGCAGGTTAGGGGTTAATAAATATAATACAGGGGTCGGCGGTGTTAGGGGCAGCAGATTAGGGGTACATAGCTATAATGTAGGTGGCGGCGCTTTATCATAGTGCGAGTGGACTTGATACGATGTAGAATAATCTGGCGCAGTGGTGATATCAGTCACACTAGTAAATCAAATGAGTCTATGCTAGTGACTAAACTCCCTAAAGCCGGGAGCTGAATTTACGTTTATCTACCTAACATCAAACCGCTGCTAAAATGAGGTTCTTGGCCATTAGAGGCTCCCATAATGCATGTTTCACTAACGCTTCTTCAGAGGGGGTGGGGGGGCCAGGCGGCTCAAATGATCCACTTTTTACTCAGTCTTGCTTCGGGGGCCATTTGCATGCTGGAAGTATCTTTGCGCAAGTGCTACTTGTTTACTACAGTGTTTGTTCATCATCGTTACTATATCACTTTTGGATTGTGTTCACTCTCATGCTTGTCCTTACAGTCGTCAGCTGTTCATCTGTATACCTACCGCAACATCTGCTAACTACTTTCTTAAAAGCTATTATTGGTTCAAGTCCGTTATCTTTATAACTACCGCTACTCGTCATATTCATATCTTCTGTGCAATCCTACATATATGAAGTCAAGTCTGTTATTTAGATCGAATTACTGTGCAGCTGCATCATTCAGCTCAATCTATTTCACAGCTAGTTCCGTGTAATGCTTCTTCCTACCTCTTGGGGCAATATTACTACTCAAGACACACACTTACCTCTTTGGTGTATAAACAAACCTTACCTAATTGTGCATTACAGTTTAAGTTGTATTTGCTTTATTCAACCATTGATGAATATTAATTCAGCGGACATTTACTTTGTAGGGTTTTACTTCTATAAAAACCTTAAACAAAATCTCTGCTTCCAAAATTACAAAAAAACATATTCATACTTATATTATTTAAAGTTGTATGCAACCATCCTCAGCAGTTGTGTTCCACAAACTAAATTCAAAGCTCGAGAGTGACAGATTGGCTACAGGGGTCAAGTCCTACAAAAAAAAGTGTGGGAACTCACCAAGACTTCCACCCCCTCACAATTAATATTTTTTTACACACACATATATACCTCTCCTCTGTCATACCCACTTAAGGGGCAATAGTTCTGTTTCTGCTGAAGGGAGCTTAACAACCCCAGAGTAAGCCACACAGAAATGTAAGCACCATGTGTTCCACACAGTGCGGGATGATCAAACAGCAGGACTGCGGACAGACTTACATTTAGTGTATTGTAGGAAGTGTTGCTGCCCATTACTAGATGATCTCACTATCCCTCTAACCAGACTGTGCTCCAGCACTTCACACCAGCAGCAGCTGCAGTGTTTATTGAAGTTTTTCTGTTCTCTGTCCAGAGGAAACTTAGTTCCCCCTGCAAAAATAGTGCAGGAACTCCGTTCCCATGCATTCCCGCTCGACTTGACCCCTGATTGGCTAAGATTAGTGTCATTCATCTTTGGTTTGTTAAGTGTTGAATTTTAAAGTGACACTATTATTATAATATTGCTGGTTGTTGATTGCTGTAAAAAGTTGTTGCTAAATCGCAAAAAAAAACTATTATTTTCTCCAAACGCGAGATACAGCAATGGGCACAGCTTGTGCCCCCACATATGCAAACCTGTTCTTAGGCCATGGTGAACAAAAAAGCAGTATTCACATATGACAATGATGAATACATGGATCGCATCCCTATTTGGATGAGATTCATAGATGATATTTAATTTTTTGGGAAGGAAATGAGGAAAAATTAGGAGAATTCATGAATAAAATTAATAACAATAACTCAAAAAAAAAAAAAACATTTCAAGACAGTCAAACCAGCATCAGCTTTTTAGATCTCACCATAGAGAAAACAGGTAACAGAACTTAAGAAATCAAAATTTACCATAAAGAAACTGCTACCAATAATTTATTACATTGCGCACTGCACATGCAAATGGCACAATTAAAGCTATACCACAAGGAGAATTCCTTAGACTAAGACACAACTGCTCAAGCACTGAAATATATCAACCTGAAAGTAAAGCATTAAAGGGACACTAAACCCAATTTTTTTATTTCATGATTCAGATAGAGCATGCAATTTTAAGCAACTTCCTAATTTACTCCTATTATCAATTTTTCTTTGTTCTCTTGCTATCTTTATTTAAAAAGCAGGAATGTGATGCATAAAAGCCGGCCCATTTTTGGTTGAGAACCTGGGTTATGCTTGCTTATTGGTGGGTAAATGTAAGCCTCCAATAAGCAAGCGCTATCCATGGTGCTGAACCTAAAATGGGCTGGCTGCTAAGATTTACATTCCTGCTTTTAAAATAAAGATAGCAAGAGAACGAAGAAAAATTGATAATAGGAGTAAATTAGAAAGTTGATTAAAATGTCATGCTCTATCTGAATCATGAAAGAAAATTTGAGCTCAGTGTCCCTTTAATATTGCGTCTAGTACAGAGAGAATATAGTAAAAGACAAATTAAAAAAAAGCAGCATATAAGGCCTTAACCCCTTAGTGACCACAACACTTTTCAATTTTCTTACCGTTTAGGAACAAGGCTATTTTTACATTTCTGCTGTTTTTGTGTTTAGCTGTAATTTTCCTCTTACTCATTTACTGTACCCACACACATTATATACAGTTTTTCTCGCCATTCAATGGACTTTCTAAAGATACCATTATTTTCATCATATCTTATAATTTACTATAATAAAAAAATATAAAATATGATGAAAAAAATGGAAAAACACACACATTTTCTAAATTTGACCCCCAAAATCTGTTACACATCAACAGCCAGCAAAAAACACCCATGCTAAATAGTTTCTAAATTTTGACCTGAGTTTAGAAATACCCAATGTTTACATGTTCTTTGCTTTTTTTGCAAGTTATAGGGCAATAAGTACAAGTAGCACTTTGCTATTTCCAAACTATTTGTTTTCAAAATTAGCGATATTTACATTTTAACACTGATATCTGTCAGGAATCCCTGTTGAACCCTTGACATGTATATATTTTTTAAAAGAAGATAACCTATCCAACCATTTTACCACCAATCTATGCTAAAGTTTTTTGACAAAATAGCAATTTAGGAATACATTTACGGAGAATGTTAAGGGTTACTGCCAAATAACACCCCAATATATGTTCAGCAACATCTCCTGAGTACAGTGATACCACCCATGTATAGGTGTGTCGGGATCTCTGGGGGCTAAAAGGCCTTATTTCTCTTGTTAAGTGTATCCAGTCCACGGATCATCCATTACTTATGGAATATATTCTCCTTCCCAACAGGAAGCTGCAAGAGTCCACCCACAGCAAAGCTGCTATATAGCTCCTCCCCTAACTGCCATATTGAGTCATTCTCTTGCAAGCCTCAACATAGATAGGAGGTTGTGAGAGTCTGTGGTGCTTTCTACTTAGTTTATTCTTCAATCAAAAGTTTGTTATTTTTAAATGGCACCGGAGTGTGCTGTTTATCTCAGGCAGTATTTGGAAGAAGAATCTGCCTGCGTTTTTCTATGATCTTAGCAGACGTAACTAAGATCCATTTGCTGTTCTCACACATTCTGAGGAGTGAGGTACTTCAGAGGGGGAATGGCGTGCAGGTTTTCCTGCAGATAAGGTATGTGCAGTAAAATATTTTTCTAGGAATGGAATTGACTAAGAAAATACTGCTGATACCGAAGTAATGTAAGTAAAGCCTTAAATGCAGCGATAGCGACTGGTATCAGGCTTATTAATAGAGATACATACTCTTGTAAAAATGTGTTTTAAAACGTTTGCTGGCATGTTTAATCGTTTTTAACATATGTTTGGTGATAAAACTTATTGGGGCCTAAGTTTTTTCCACATGGCTGGCTTAAATTTTGCATAGAAACAATTTCCACTGTTATAGTATAAAAGTTACAGTTGGTGCAGTTAAAATTACAAGCAGTGACATTCAGCTTCCCTCAGCAGTCCCCTGCATGCTATAGGACATCTCTGAAGGGCTCAAAAGGGCTTCAAAAGTAGGAGCTGTTATGACTGTTTAAAACATATTTTTCGTTTTGTTAATCTGTTTTTTGTATTAAGGGGTTAATCATCCATTTGCAAGTGGGTGCAATGCTCTGCTAACTTGTTACATACACTGTAAAAATTTTGTTAGTTTAACTGCCTTTTTTTCACTGTTATTTCAAATTTTGGCAAAATTTGTTTCTCTTAAAGGCACAGTAACGTTTTATATATTTGCTTGTTAACTTGATTTAAAGTGTTTTCCAAGCTTACTAGTCTCATTATTAGTCTGTTCTAACATGTCTGACATAGAGGAAGCTCTGTGTTCATTATGTTTTAAAGCCATGGTGGAACCCCATCTTAGAATGTGTACCAGATGTACTGATTTCATGTTAAACAATAAAGATCATTTTTTGTCTTTAAAAACATTATCACCAGAGGATTCTGTCGTGGGGGTAGTTATGCCGACTAACTCTCCCCACGTGTCAGACCTTTTGACTCCCGCTTTAGGGACTCACGCTCAAATGGCGCCAAGTACATCAAGGGCACCCATAGCGTTTCTTTACCAGGGGATTCTGTCGAGGGGAAAGTTATGCCGACTAAGTCTCCCCACGTGTCAGACCCTTCGACTCCCGCTTCAGGGACTCACGCTCAAATGGCGCCAAGTACATCAAGGGCGCCCATAGCGTTTATTTTACAAGACATGGCAAAGGTGGTGAATAATATTCTGGCAGCAGTATTAGTCAGACTACCTGAAATTAAAGGAAAGCAGTTAGCTCTGGGGGTAGATACAGAGCATACAGACGCTTTAAGAACCATGTATGATACTAACTCACAATATGCTTAGTCTGTGGGTGATTTTTTTTTATTTTTTTTTTACTCAGGGAAGATGATTTAACCTGATTCTGATATTTCTACATTTAAAATTTATGCTTGAGAACCTCCACTTGTTGCTCAGGGAGGCTTTGGCTGCTCTGAATGAATGTGTACAATCGCAGGGCCAGAGAAATTGTGTAGACTGGATAAATAATATGCAGTGCCGGTGTGTACTGATGTTTTTCCAATACCTAAAGAGGTTTACTACATTTTTTTTTTTTTAAATAAGGAATGGGATAGACCAGGTGTGCCATTCTCTTCCCCTCCTATTTTTTAGAAGAATGTTTTCTAATAGTTACCACCACACGGGACTTCTGGCAGACAGTTCCTAAGGTGGAGAGAAGAGTTTCTACTCTAGCTAAGCGTACCACTACCTCTGACGAGGACAGTTGTGCTTTTTAGATCCAATGGATAAAAAATGTTTATTCAACAGGGTTTTATCCTGCAGCCCCTTGCATACATTGCTTCTGTCACTGCTGCTGCGGCGTTCTGGGTTGAGTCTCTTGATGAGGCTTTACAGTTAAGCGACTCCATTGGATGAATATATTTGACAAGCTTATGCTAGCCAATTCCTTTGTTTTCTGATGCCTTGTTCATTTGACTAGACTAACGGCTAAGAATTCTGTTTTTTACTATACTGGCGCGCAGAGCGCTATGGCTTATATCATGGTCAGCTGTCGTGACTTTAATAAATAAGCTACTTAACTTCCCTTCAAGGGGCAGACCCTATTCGGGCCTGGTTTGAAGGAGATTATTGCTTATATCACTGGAGGAAAAGGTCATGCCCTTCCTCAGGATAGGTCTAAATCAAGGGCAAAAAAAAAAAAAAAAGTCTAATTTTCGTACCTTTTAAAAACTTCAGGGCAGGTGTGGCATCCTCTTCCTCTAAGGCAAAACAAGAGGGAATTTTTGCTCAGTCCAAGGCGGTCTGGAGACAATCGGACCTGGAACAAAGATAAGCAGGCCAAGGAGCCTGCTGCTGCCTCTAAGGCAGCATGAAGGAACGGACCCCTATCCGGTAACGGATCCTATAGGGGGCAGACTTTCATTCTTTGCCCAGGCGTGGGCAAGAGATGCCCAGGATCCCTAGGCATTGGAATTTATATCCCAGAGATATCTTCTGGATTTCAAAGATTCCCCCCCAAAAAAAGGGGAGATTTCGCCTTTCACAATTATCTGCAAACCAGATAAAGAAGGAGGCATTCTTACATTGTGTACGAGATCCATCCAGTTCCAAGAGAGGAACAGGGACAGAGTTTTTACTCAAATCTGTTTGTGGTTCCCAAGGAGAGGGAACCTTCAGACCTATTTTGGATCTAAAGATCTTAAACAAATTCCTCAGAATTCCGTCATTTAAGATGGAAACTATTCGTACCATCTTAACTATGATCCAGGAGAGTCAATAGAGGACTACAATGGATTTGAAGGATGCTTATCCTCACATTGTGATGCATAAAGATCACCATCGTTTTTCAGGTTTGCCTTTCTAGACAGGCATTACCAGTTTGTAGCTCTTTCCTTTGGGATATCTACAGCCCCAAGAATCTTTATGGAGGTTCTGGGGTCGCTTTGGCGGTCCTTAGACCGCGGGGCATAGAAGTGGCCCCTTATTTAGACGACATCCTGATACAGGCGTCAAACATCCAAATTGCCCAGTCTCATACGGACGTAGTACTGGCATTTCTGAGATCACATGGGGGGAAAGTGAACAAGGAAAGAGTTCTCTATCCCCAATCTCAAGGGTTTCCCTCCTAGGGACTCTGATAGATTCTGTAGAAATGAAAATTTACCTGACGGAGTCCAGGTTGTCAAAGTTTCTAAATTTCTGCCGTGTTTTTTTCATCCCATCCGCGCCCTTCGGTGGCTCAGTACATGAATGAAATCGGCTTAATGGTAGCGGCAAGGGACATAGTACCGTTTGCACGTCTACATTTCAGACCGCTGCAACTATGCATGCTCAGTCAGAGGAACGGGGATTACACAGATTTGTCCCCCTGTTAAACCTGGACCAAGAGACCAGAGATTCTCTTCTCTGGTGACTATGTCGGGTCCATCTGTCCAAGGGTATGACCTTCCGCAGGTCAGATGGGACAATTGTTACAATAGATGCCAGCCTTTTAGGTTGGGATGCAGTCTGGAACTCCCTGAAGGCTCAGGGATAGTGGACTTAGGAGGAGACCCTCCTTCTAATAAATATTCTGGAACTGGGAGTGATATTCCATGCTCTTCAGACTTGGCCTCAGTTAGCAACTCTGAGGTACATCATACTCAGTCGGACAATATACACGACTGTGGCTTACATCAGCCATCAAGGGGGAACAGAAGTTCCCTAGCGATGTTAGAAGTCTTACAATAATTTACTGGACAGAGACTCACTCTTGTCTATCAGCTATCCATATCCCAGGTGTTGAGAACTGGGAGGTGGATTTTCTAAGTCGTCAGACTTTTCTTCCGGGGGAGTGGGATTTCCTCTGGAGGTCAAGACCAAGCAGGAGAGGGCTTTGGTGTTTTTGACAGCGCCTGCGTAGCCACGCAGGACCTGGTATGCAGATCTGGTGGACATGTCATCCTTTCCATCACGGTCTCTGCTTCAGAGACAGGTCCCTCTACCTCAGGGTCCTTTCAACCATCTAAATAGAATCAATCTGAGATGGACTGCCTGGAGACTGAACGCTTGATGTTATCAAAGCATGGCTTCTCCGAGTCAGTCATTGATACCTTAATACAGACATGAAAGCCTGTCTCTAGGAAAATTGAACATAGATATGGTGTAAATATCTGATTGTTATGAATCCAAGGGTTACTCATGGAGTAAAGTCTGGATTCCCAGGATATTATCTTTTCTCCAAGATGTTTTTGAGAAAAGGGTTGTCAGCTAATTCCTTAAAAGGGGACAGATTTTTACTCTGTCTATTTTTTTGCACAAGCGTCTGGCAGGTATTCTAGACGTTCAGGCATTTGGTCAGGCTTTGGTTAGATCCAAGCCTGTGTTTAAAACTGTTGCTCCGCCATGGAGCTTAAACCTGATTCTTAAGGTTCTTCAAGAAGTTCCGTTTGAACCTTTTTTGTTCCATAGATATCAATCTTTATCTTGGAAAGTTCCTTTTGGGTAGCTAATTCCTCGACTCGTAGAGTCTCCAAGTTATCTGTGTTACAATGTGATTCTCCTTATCTGGTCCTTCGTACGGATAAGGTAGTCCTGCGTACCAACCTGGGTTTTTCCTAAGGTGGTATCTAACAAGTACATCACTCAAGAGATAGTTGTTCCATGCTTGTATCCTAATCCTTCCTCAAAGAAGGAACGTCTATTACACAATATTGGACGTGGTTTGTGCTTTAAAGTTTTACTTACAAGCTACTACAGTTTTCATCAAACGTTCACCTTGTTTGTTGTCTATTCTGGACAGAGGAGAGGTCAAAAGACTTCAGCAGCCTCTCTGTCTTTTTGGTTAAAAAGCATAATTCATTTAGCTTATGAGACTGCTGGACAGCAGCCTCCTGAAGGGATTACAGCTCATTCTACTAGAGCTGTGGTTTTCACTTGGGCCTTTTTTAAATGTGGCTTCTGTTGAACAGATTTACAAGACGGAGTCTTGGTCTGCGCTTCATACTTTTCAAATTTAACAAATTTGATACCTTGCTTCTTCGGAGGCTATTTTTGGGAGAAAGGGTTTTTTACAGGCAGTGGTAACTTCCGTTTAAGTACCTGCCTTGTCCCTCCCATCATCCGTGTACTTTAGCTTTGGTATTGGTATTCCATAAGTAATGGATGATCCGTGGACTGGATACACTTAACAAGAGAAAACATAATTTATGCTTACCTGATAAATTTATTTCTCTTGTAGTGTATCCAGTCCACGGCCCGCCCTGTCACTTTAAGGCAGGTAATTTTTTCATTTGAACTACAGTCACCACTGCACCCTATGGTTTTTCCTTTCTCTGCATGTTTTCGGTCGAATGACTGAATATGGCAGTTAGGGGAGGAGCTATATAGCAGCTTTGCTGTGGGTGGACTCTTGCAGCTTCCTGTTGGGAAGGAGAATATATTCCATAAGTAATGGATGATCCGTGGACTGGATACACTACAAGAGAAATAAATTTATCAGGTAAGCATAAATTATGTTTTTTAGGGGGCGCATTCCAGTTTTCCAACTTGGAATTTTCACATTTGTCATTATGCACCCATGTCCTATTTGGGGCATTTCTGAAGTTGGCCAATGTAATTTAACCCCATCAAACCATATGTTTTTGAAAAGTAGACACCCTAGGGTATTTGAAATGCTGGTATTTTAACACTTTCCATGCACTAATTCAACCACCAGTCTTTGTCAAACTTTTGGGTAGTGATTTTTGTGTGTTATTCACACACATTGTACTTTAGGCATGGATTCTCAGTTCCTGTTATGTGTTACTGACAAAAACCATGTCATTATGTGTTCAACAACATCTCCTGAGTACAGTGAAACCACCCATGAATAGGTTTGTGGGGTTCTCAGGGGGCTAAAAGGCCTTTATTTTTAGGGGGCGCATTCCAGTTTTCCAACTTGGAATTTTCACATATGTCGACATGCACCCATGTCCTATTTGGGACATTTCTGAAGCCGGCCAATGTAATTTACCCCCATCAAATTTTCACATCCCATGCACCCATATACTATTTTAGGACATTTTTGAAGCCAGGTCCTGTTATGTGTTACTGCAAAAAATACCCCAATATGTGTTCAGCAACATCTCCTCAGTACAGTGATACCACCGATGCATAGGTTTGTTGGCTTGTTTGGGGAGTGCTTCTGACATGTGTTTGTGATTTTTTTCACATTTAACATATCTTCTTTGCCTATCTTATTTTTGGGGGCCTTTTTACATACCCTAATTTATTTGCTTGCAATGAATGTGAATATATTTGAAAAGTTGACAACCCAATGTATTGTATATGGAGTGTCCCCAATGCAGAGTCCACGCTGTCCAGGGCAATCAGGACAGTTAAAGGGCCTATGTAAGCAAATTTTAATGATGCTTGTTACGAATTAACTATATAAAATAATCATATTCTCAACAGGATCTCATTATTAGATCTTTACCCTATCCCCGTAATCTTCTTTCAGAAATTAATTTCTTTCCAAACCCACCCCGTGGGTATCTTTAGCTCCTCTCCAATCCTGGCTGACAACTACAGGTTGAATATGGCGCCAAAAATTCTATCTGCGCATGCGCAAGTTTGCGCAATGTCACCGCAAACGTCACTCCATGAAAGACTGCCTGTAACATAGTAGACCCGCTCGATCGATCATACATCAGATGATCCAGCAGCAGGCTATTAGTCTTTCTATTGTACGTAGAAAGCCTGGAGCACCGATTGCATCGATTTTAGTCTCAAATGCGCAAGCGTGATTCCAATATCGCTGAGGGTAAATTCGTCTTCAATAATTGAAAATGCGCAAGCGCTGTTTCTCACGGTTTTGTGCGCATGCGAATAAGGACTAATCAACAAAGGATATCTAAAGAATTAAGCAAATTAGATAATAGAAGTACATTTGAATGTTGTTTGAAATTGTATTCTGGGTCTGAATCATGAAAGAAAAACCTTGGGTTTAATGTCTCTTTAAAACTGATAGACAAGATCTGTTACAATCCAAAAAGAAAAAGACAGAGGAGACTTTCAATTCAGCTCCAATATTCATAACCACATACTGTCCACAAACACTAGAAGTCATAAAAATTATAAACTCCAATTGGCATATTTTAAAAAATGACTCAATTATAGCCAGCACACTTGGTGAGATCAACTTGTCCAAAGTCATTATATACACCTACCAAAACAGATACCATTGAATCCAGGAATGCACCCTGTGGAAATTGTTCAACTTGCAGTTATGTCAAAATTAGACTTGTGCACGGCCGAAAAATTTGTTTAGTTTTGGTTCGGATCGATTTGGATGTTTTCGAATTTCTGTTCGGATCGATTCGAATTCGGAAAAATTTGAATGAATTCATTTCGAATTCGTTTCGGATTCATTCGGATTTGAATAAATTCAGCTGGATTCGGTTCGATTAGGAAATTCGGAATTTCGGTATGTGTTAGGTGGGATGTGCTGTGCATTAGACTAGTATTATGTACTGTATATTAGGTGTAATCCATAACAGAGTGATATAGCCTAATATACTGTACAGTACTAGTGTAATCCATGGCCACCCGAATGTAACGAATAAATCCGAACTAATTTGGATTTATTCGGTAGATTCGGTACTACCGTAATTCGGAAATTCAAATCGATCCGAAACTCTGAATTTAACAAATTCGTCCGCATTTCGATTCGGAACGAATCGAAACGCACATGTCTAGTCAAAATCATGAATTCCATAATAGATAAATCTGGTTACAAACATACAATGAAGCAACATTTTTCATGTACTATTGAGGAAGTAATATATATGCTAATATGCACTTGTTCCAAGTTATATGGGGGCATGACGTCACGTCAAGTCAGAACTCGAGACATGGAACATATACAGAAAAAATGCAGAAAAACATGAAAAAAAGGCAAAAAAAACAGTAGCCAGAAACTTTAAAAAATATCATCAGAGCAATCCAATAGCACTAAAATTCTCAGTACTACAAAAGATATCCTTAGGTATTAGAGGTGGTAATAATTGAAAAATCATTATTACGTGCAGAATTCAAATGGATTTATCTATTAGACAGTGTCAAACCCAAAGGATTAAATGATAATAACAACTATCATGTATATCTTTAAATACATAATATATCCATATTCCATCAAAAATAAGTTGTATAAAAATAGATCATAACATAAACACAACAATTTCAAAGAGAGAAAATTTAAAACACAAGTAGAGCATTTCACCCTATGGGGTAGATTTATTATAGTGCGAGCGGACATGATACGATGTAGCGTATCATGTCCGCTGCACATCGATAAATGCTGACAGCATACGCTGTCGGCATTTATCATTGCACCAGCAGTTCTTGTGAACTGCTTGTGCAATGCCGCCCCTGCAGATTCAGGGCCAATCGGCCGCTAGCAGGGGGTGTCAATCAACCCAATAGTATTCGATCGGGTTGGTTTCTGACCGCGGCCTCAGACCAGGCAGACAAGTTATGGAGCAGCGGTCTTTAGACCTCCTTGTCACAATTTATTTAACACAATTTATTTAACTCATCCACAGTAAATAGAAAGCACTTCTATAATCAACAAAATGTTTTTGCACAATAGTTTTTCCTACTAAAAAAAAATCACACAATAATGAAAAAAATAAATGTCACTTAGAGTTAGTCATATATTTTTTTTAATTAATCCTTCACTAAACATTAAAAGCACCTTTTGAAATAAATTTTCTCAATAACAACAGTATTAAAAATATCTCTCGAACATAACAAGAAATGATCAAATACAAAACATAAAGAATCTTTATATTATATTTGGAAAACACTTTAAATCACAAATGAGAAATATAATTAAAATGGAAGAATAAGAAAAATATAATTTACATGTCAAATCATGTAACTTAAAGGGACACTGAACCCAAATTTTTTTTTATGATTCAGATAGAGCATGCAAATTTAAGCTACTTTCTAATTTAATCCTATTATCAAATTTTCTTTGTTCTCTTGCTTTCTTTATTTAAAAAAGAAGGCATCTAAGCTATTGTTTTGGTTCAAGGCCATGGAAAGCACTTGTTTATTGGTGGGTGAATTTATACACTAATCAGCAAGAACAACACAGTGTGTTCATCAAAAATGGGCCGGCATCTAAACTTACATTCTTGCATTTCAAATAAAGATACCAAGAGAATGAAGAAAATTTGATAATAGGAGTAAATTAGAAAGTTGCTTACAATTGCATGCTCTATCTGAATCACAAAAGAAAACATTTGGGTTCAGTGTCCCTTTAATATTGCGAAATGCAATAGCATAAATACTTATTCAAATCACTGAGTAAAACTATCAATCGCAACATTTTAACATTTTGTGATCTAGCAACAACTTCATATAGCAATTAACAAGTGGCAACATTAAAATAACAGTGTCACTTTAAAATTAAAGTGCAATGTTACATCTTATAATTTAAACTGTTGCTATTTTGCTATTTAGCAACAACTTTTTACAGCAACCAGCAATAAAATTCAACACTTAGCAAACTTAAGATGAATGACACAAATCCTAGCCAATCATGAAAGAGCTGTCGCCCAATGAGCTTAAGGAGGAGGGAATGATATATCAGTAAATACTGGATAATTTGAGCCTCCCAGCCTTCCCTCTAAAGAAGTGTTAGTTAAACGTGAGTCAGGGGAGCCTCTAATGGAGTTAATCTCCATGTTTTAAATTGCTTGTCTAACAGTCAAGAACCTCATTATAGCAGTGGTTTGAACAGACAGATAAAATTAAATTCAGCTCCCGGATTG
This sequence comes from Bombina bombina, assembly GCF_027579735.1. NCBI lineage: Eukaryota > Metazoa > Chordata > Amphibia > Anura > Bombinatoridae > Bombina > Bombina bombina. The sequence continues at coordinate 500,835,282 of NC_069501.1, read as the reverse complement.
TAGGAGCTTAGTGGCTAGCATAGACTCATTTGATTCACTAGTGTGACTGATCCGACTCACAGAATTTCAATATATAGCACAAATATCACCACTGCACCAGATTATTCTACCAAGGCTGAGACAATGGGATAGATTTACCAAGCAGTGGATGCTCCAATCTACCCCAGATATTTCTGGCTCACCGGAAACTTAAGTTAAGTAGCAGCGGTCATAAGACTGCTGCTCCTTAAAGGGACACTAAACCCAATTTTTTTTCTTTCATGATTCAGATAGAGCATGCAATTTTAAGCAACTTTTTAATTTACTACTATTATTATTATTTTTTCGTTCTCTTGCTATCTTTATTTGAAAAAGAAGGCATCTAAGTTAAGGAGCCAGCTTATTTTTGGTTCAGTACCATTGACAGCACTTGTTTATTGGTGCTGTCCAATCAGCAAGGACAACCTAGGTTGTGAACCAAAAATAATTTTTTCTTTTAATCAGTTTAAATAAAGGTTACAGCTCCTGCACCTTTGTGGGTATGCTTTTCAACAAAAGATGCCAAGAGAACCAAATTAAATTATCAAAAATCAGATAACAGAAGTAGTTTGGAAAATTATATAGCTATATGATTTGATATATATATATTGGGGCATATTTATCAAGCTCCACTGCTCTATAATTTGTCCGCCTGCTCTGAGCGGCGGACAGAAATCAATTGATCTCTGGGGGTGACATTCCACCAGCAGTTCACAGTTCACCACCCTGCCATTTTCAGAATCCACCGGGATACAGCGAAGGAAAACAGAGCATTACAAAAAAAACTAAAACACCCTCAAGTAAAAAAAAAACACAAAACACACGCAATAAGTATGAAAAAAAAACACCTAACCGCCCTCAATAAGTATAACAAAAAAAATTAACTGCCCACAATAAGTATTTAAAAGAAAAAACTAAGCGCCCACAATAAGTATTTAAAAAAAACAACTAACCACCGGTATGAAGTATTAAGAAAAAAATAAACTAACCGCCCGCACAAAGTATTAAGGAAAAAAACAACAACTACCTAATAAAATTATTAACCCCTAAATCCGCAATCCCCAATATCGCAAACTACCTAATACATCATTTAGCCCCTAATCCGCCAACCCTCCAAAGCACATTAAACCTAATTTACCTATTTACTCCTACACTGCCAACCCCCACAATGCAAAAAACTAATTTAATGAGTAAGCCTCCTTACCTAACACCCCCTAAATTAACCCCTTAATTACAATAAAAATAAATTACTACATTACAATAAAAAAATTACATTACATTAATCTAATTACAGAAAATAAAAAAACGCTAACATTACAAAAAATAATAAACAACACTATCCAAAATAAAAAAATTAAACCTAATCCCTATGAAAATAAAAAAGCCCACCCAAAATAAACCCCCCACTAATCTAATGCTAACCTATCAATAGCCCTTAAAAGGGCTTTTTGTAGGGCATTGCCCTAAGTTTAACAGCTCTTTTACATTACAAATAAACCAACTCCCCACTAACAGTAAAACCCCCACCCACCAAACCCCCCAAAATAAAAAACCTAACACTAATAAAACTAATCTACCCATTGCCCTTAAAAGGGCATCCAGCTTTTTTTCCCACTGCCCTTAAAAAGGCATTCAGCTCTTTTGAGATTTGCTAAAAAAAAATCCTAATCTAAAAAAACAAAAAACCCCAAAAATTTAAAAAAAAAACTAACACTAAAGCCCCAAATAGATACTCACGGTTTCAGAAGTCCGGCGGAGAAGGTCTTCTTCCAGGTGGGTCCATCATCTTCATCCACAGCAAAGGAAGCACGGTGCGGAGGTCCGGAGCGGTCTTCCCAGAAGTGGTGATCCTCTGCGGCGCTCCTCGGTGGCGGTGGTCCTCGGCGAAGGCGTGGAGGTTCCTCTTCATGCAATCATCCGCCACACACTGAAGAAAGAATTGAAGGTACCCCATATTTATTGGGGTACCTTAAATTCCTATTGGCTGAAATTTTCAAAATCAGCCAATAGGATGAGAGCTACTGAAATCTTATTGGCTGATTTGAACAACCAATAGGATTTCAGTAGCTCTCATTTCATTGGCTGTTTTGAAAAATTCAGCAGCCAATAGAATGATTTTAGGATTTTAGTAGTTCTAAAAATTCAGCCAATAGGAATGCAAGGTACCCCAAATTGATTGTGGTACCTTGCATTCAATATTCAGTATACCATGGACATCTGATGAAGAGGAGCCTCGATGTCGCCGAGGAACACCGCTGCCGAGGACCGCCGCTGCCGAGAACCGCCGCTGCCGAGGACCACCCACGCCGCTGCCAAGGACTGCTGCTACCACCACAGGTGACCACCGCCGAGGATCGCCACATCTGGGAAGACCGCTCTGGACCTCCTCTCCGTGCCACCTTTGCTGTGGATGAAGATGATGGACCCACCTGGAAGAAGACCTTCTCCGCCGGACTTCTGAAACTGTGAGTACCTATTTGGGGCTTTTGTGTAAGTTTTTTTTTTTTGGGGGGGGGGTTGTTTTTTTAGATTAGTTTTTTTTTTGGCAAATCTCAAAAGAGCTGAATGCCCTTTTAAGGGCAGTGAAAAAGAGCTGTTTGTGGTATGTGCGGCCAAGTAGGCCAAATGTGTGGTGTAGGCACAGTAGAAGATGAGTTTCTGTGTTGGCAGGCCTCAGTTGTTCCTCAGCTGCATCCTACTATGGTGCGGTCTGTCTTTAAAAGTGTGGCCGTGAAGATCGGATGTGGCCTGTCTGCAATGGATTCGACCGTGGAGGTCGGATGCGGTGGATATACTGCCAAGTTTAGACTAGTGCAGATTGCGAGAGCAATAGGATGGCGGCTTTTTGCACCTTTAAGGAGTAGCTCCTAAGTCAGTACTGCCACAGCAAATCACACCAACATGGCCGGGATTAGGGAGAATCACCCAGATGATCACCTCTTGCTGGGAACCGGGAGTGGTTAGGAGCCTTGATGTCAAGGGAGAGAGGCACCCAGTGTAGCGCAGTGTGCCCCGAGGTCCGAAGATGCATGCAGGAACCAGGAGCCCCCCTCAAGGCCTCTGCGATCGTCAGCGCCAACAACCGGGAGATCCCGCAGCCTCGGAGCCTCCGAGGTCAAGCAGGAAGACGATCAGGTAGTTTTCTTGTCCTCCGGACGTCTGTCTATGGTGGCCCTTCTCAGTCTGCAGCGAGTGTTGTACTTCTAGCTGTCTCCTACTGCCAGGATAGGTTAAGCAACAATGCCTTTGTAGAATTGGTTAGGGTAGCCACTCATATTACTAGAAACACCCTTGGGACGTTAGTTTTAGCCCAAAAATTGGGTATTTTGATGTTTAATAGCTCTGGTTCACGGAGCTCTTAAAAAATGCAGCCGCTCTGTTCGGTGGTTAACTCCGCCCCACGTAATACTTTTTTTTAATATAATTTAAAATTACATGTTTATTGTGAAATTTTATTCTAGTCCTAACACTTTACCAAGTTCACGCTAATTCTTTTAGCACTATTTTTGCTTTAGCTTGAGTGCAACCTATAAATTTCAACTTGTAATATGAGCAATGTTTAGTGCAGTCATTATATCCATTGAAAGAATAGGGCGCACTAAAGGGATGTCTGCTGTGCTGAACCTTCTCTGGCAATTTAGTTTTACCATGGACTTGTAATATCAATTTGCACACTAATTTTAGTGTGGTCCAGTGGTAGTGATATTGCACCCTTCCTCTGTGTTATTGTTTGAGCGAGGCCGAGTACAAAATAATTGGCCATGAATTATTAGTTGTGCTCAAATTGTAATCTAGGCCATTGATTGTATACTTTATCTGTCCCTAATTGTCATTAGAAGAATGTTTCAACATAGTGGATCATGGAAACCTCACAAGCTTAAAGGGACATGAAACCCCAAAAAATATTTCTTGATTCAGATAGAACATGGAATTTTTAACAACTTTCTAATTAACTTCTTCTATATCATTTGTTTCATTCTCTTGATATCATTTGTTTAAGGAGCAGCAATGCACTACTATTTTTTAACTGAACACATGGGTGAGCTAATGACAGTCGTTATATATCTGCAGCCACCAATCAGCAGCTAGAACCTAGGTTCTTTGCTGCTTCTGAGCTTACCTAGATAAACCTTTCAGCAAAGGCTATCTATAGAAGGAAGCAAATTAAATAATAGAAGTAAATTGGAAAGTTGTTTAAAATCGTATTCTTTATCCAAATCATGTAATAAAATTTTTGGGTTTCATGTCCCTTTAAAGGGACATTGTACACTAGATTTTACATTTGCATAAATGTGTACAGGATCCATTTATATAGTCCATCTGGGGGTGTTTTTGTAAAAATGTATAGTTTTGCTGTTTTTTAGAACTCCTAACCAAGCCCCAAAGTTTTAGATGTATACTGATGTATACAGATTTCACATTACATCTGTTTGTATAATGGGTTTATTCATATGCAGAGGAAGGGGGAGGGTCTGCTCTCAGCCCCTTTCTGTGGGTATTCCAGACTAATCTCATCAACAGTGCTAAATTGGCAGGAGCTTCTAAGTAAGTTTTTAAAAAAAGTTTTTATACTGGATTATTATATCAGTATCTGTGCATATTATTCTTTATAGTAGTGTCTATTACATATAGTTAAAATAAAATTGGTGTATACTGTCCCTTTAAAAGGACAGTCTACTCCAGAATTGTTATTGTTTAGTAAGATAGATTATCCCTTTATTTACCACTCCCCAGTTTTGCATATCCAACACTGTTGTATTAATATACTTTTTACCTCTGTGATTAAATTATATCTAAGCCTCTGCAGACTGCCCCCTTGTTTCAGTTCTTTGTCAGACATTTTAGCCAATCAGTGCTCTATCATAAGTAACTCCACAGGTGTGAGCACAATGTTATCTATATGTCACACATGAACTAATGCCCTATAGCTGTGAAAAATGTCAAATGCATTCAGATAAGAGGTGGCCTTCAAGGGCTTAGAAATTAGCAAATGAAAGAGGAAATCTATAGCGACTGCAATCGGGCCCGGCAGGTCCAACCCTAAGGGGGGCCCCAGCTTCAGCACAACAAACTTTTTTTTTTTTTTCGGCGGCTGCGGGTGCTGCACACGTACAGTTTTAAATCAGAGCATTGCGGCGGGTTACCATGGCAACACTCTGAAACATCTCCTCCTGAGCGGGAAAGGAGGCAGGAGTTGTCTGCGTGAATGCAACCAGTAAGTAACACTGCCGCAGTTAAAGCCTAGTGAAACTGTGAATGGAAGGAAGAGCCAAGCAAGTGCACATTGCATTGCTAAACCTAGCTGTCTACTCGATCATTGCGACCCCATAACTTCACTGCAGCACACCATTGTGCAACAACCATCCATCACATCTACTTTATTTTAAGGGGCTAGTATACTGGTCCTCCAAGCAACACCACAAGGAGCCGTTAGATCAGGTTATCAGTGTACAGCTGTGACACTTTGCACCTACTCATTCCTGCTGTCCTGGCTACTACCATCCCATGTAGCACAACATTGCACCTCTGTCTCCACAACTACCCTGTTCCCTCTCACTGCCGGCTGCGCTATCTTTGCTCTCAGTGCTGCTGCCTGCTCAACAACTGCGTGTCAGTCACACCCGGTAAGTGACACACTGTCAGATACAGAGAGCCCACACTGGCGGACCCCGGACTCCTTTTCAGGGTCACAAAGCAGCAGTATCAACTTATGAGCTCATCTGGTGGCCGTAGCAGGGACATGCCTTATCCCCTCCACAAGAGGGGCAGTTAATCTTATGCATCTGATCCTGCAGGCGCCCCTTTAGCTTGCCGCTTCCCACCATCTTTCCCTCTTCCACCGGTGCTACCTCTCAGTAGAATGACCGTGCATACTAAAAGCATGTATAGTGAGGAGCCGCACATTACATCCTGAGACCGCGGCAGTTCTGGCATATTATTCTGGAGGCCTTCCTGCAGTCGCTACCGTGGGTTAAATAGAGGCAGCTTTGGGGGAAGTGGGAAAGATGGTGGGAAGCAAAAAGCTAAAGTGGCTGCGAGATCAGATTTGTAAGAGGAAACACATTTCTTGTGGAGGGGATAGTGCTTCTCCCTGCTAGCATTCACTTGAACACACAAACACTGCAGATGAGGTCCCTGGGAACATATATTGTGGCTCACTGAGAAGGACACCCCCACCCCCCGAACCCACCCAAAAAAATGTGAATTTGATACATATTTTTTTCCCAACATAATAATATCAAAATTAAACTTTTATGTTTTAGATAGAGCATGCAATTTTAAACAAATTTCTAATTTACATCTATTATCTAATTTGATTTGTTTTCTTTTTTTTGATAATGTGACACACAAAAATACACAATATGTATATTCGCACTATGAACAACAAGTCTAGTGAGGAGCTGCACATTACAACCCACAGCAGCGACTGCAGGGCAGCAGGGCTGGTATATTATTCTTGAGGCCTACCTGCATCCGCTACTGTGGGCTGTGGGTGTAAGTTGTTTAAAGGGACACTGAACCCAAAAATTTCCTTTCATGATTCAGATAGAACATGCAATTTTAAGCAACTTTCTAATTTACTCCTATTATCAATGTTTCTTCGTTCTCTTGCTATCTTCATATAAAAAAGAAGGTATCTAAGCTTTTTTTCTTGGTTCGGCACTCTGGACAGCAGTTTTTTGATTGGTGGATGAATTTATCCACCAATCAGCAAGGACAACCTAGGTTGTTCACCAAAAATGGTCTGGCATCTAAACTTACATTCTTGCATTTCAAATAAAGATTCCAAGAGAATGAAGAAACATTAATAATAGGAGTAAATTAGAAAGTTGCTTAAAATTACATGCTCTATCTGAATCACAAAAGAAAAAATTTGGGTTCAGTGTCCCTTTAAAATGACATTCAAGATCTATTTTTTATAGGTTTTATATACATATACAGTATATATATATATATATATATACAGGTATATATATGTGTGTGTGTGTGTGTCTCTCTCTCTCATATATATATATATATGTGTGTGTGTGTGTGTGTGTGTAATATCTATGTATCTATCTATAATATACCCTGACAAAATACCTGACTCCTAGATTTTTGGGCTGGCTCCTAGATTTTAAACGTATTTGTCAAGCACTAGGTTAATCTATACTTCATAAAGAAAAATACTCATTTGCTTTTTTACATCTGTACTGTTTATAATAAGTAAAATGCTTTATTTTCTGTGCTGCTGTTTCCCCACAAACATCTTGTTGATTTATCTATCTCATTCCTTGCAATTTTATAGTTCCGGCTATGACAGGAGGTTGCTACTGCTTCAGTAACTGTAGTTATTTATTGTAATATGCTATTATTGGCCTTCAAAATGACAGTACTTATCATATAGAATCCCATATTGATGACCAGGGGCAGTTTAGATCTCTCTAGGGAAAGCTCAGACATATTTACTGCAGCACTGTATTGCTGGTGATTTTTTTGTTGTGAATTATATTTAATATAGCTATGACATCTACATATTTGAATGTATAAATTCTGTTTCTAATTTTAAAAAAAAATTAAGTGAAAGTGGGAGGGGCTAGCTTGTTAACACAGTTAAAAATGTATGCAAGAGAGAATTAAAACTCAAAGAAGTGCTTTATTCCTAATTCTTTTTTGAAAACGTGGTAACTCCGCTCAGCATATCTCAAAATATTTTCATGTAAGGACACAGGACAGTCCATAAGGGGTTGGGTATGTGCTTGCCAGGAAAGGAGTCTGTTCTGTCCAGGGGCTTGCCTAGACCAGATAAGCCAGACTACACTTGTGTGAAACCTTGTGATCCTTAATAGATATATAGGGGCATATGTATCAATGTGCGAGCAGACATGATACGAAGTAGCGTATCATGTCCGCTGCACATCGATAAATGCTGACAGCATACGCTGTCGCCATTTATCATTGCACCAGCAGTTCTTGTGAACTGCTGGTGCAATGCCGCCCCCTGCAGATTGGCCGCTAGCAGGGGGTGTCAATCAACCCGATCGTATCCGATCGGGTTGATTTCTGTCCGCGGAGAAGTTATGGAGCAGCGGTCTTTAGACCGCAGTTTCATAACTTCTGTTTCTGGTGAGCCTGATAAATATGCTTCATAGAATATAAACCAAAATAAATAAATATATATATACAGATCTATCTATATGGGTTGTTTATGTTTAGTGTCTTGTGTATTTATTGCAAGATGACATAACAGGGTGGTAGCACTATTATGTGTTTAATGTGGTTAAGACTCCTTCCTTGTACTGTTTACACCAAATAGAAACATGTTTATAGGAATTATTATTTTTCTGTAGCAAGTATCTGTACATAGCTTACACATATAAATATAACATATAAAGGCTATAAATTAAACGGACATGAAACCAATTTTTCTTCTGTTAAGTGTGATCAGTCCACGGGTCATCATTACTTCTGGGATATTACTCCTCCCCAACAGGAAGTGCAAGAGGATTCACCCAGCAGAGCTGCATATAGCTCCTCCCCTCTACGTCACTCCCAGTCATTCTCTTGCACCCAACGACTAGATAGGATGTGTGAGAGGACTATGGTGATTATACTTAGTTTTATATCTTCAATCAAAAGTTTGTTATTTTAAAATAGCACCGGAGTGTGTTATTACCTCTCTGGCAGAGTTTGAAGAAGAATCTACCAGAGTTTTGCTATGATTTTAGCCGGAGTAGTTAAGATCATATTGCTGTTCTCGGCCATCTGAGGAGTGAGGTAAACTTCAGATCAGGGGACAGCGGGCAGATGAATCTGCATAGAGGTATGTAGCAGTTTTTATTTTCTGACAATGGAATTGATGAGAAAATCCTGCCATACCGATATAATGTCATGTATGTATACTTTACACTTCAGTATTCTGGGGAATGGTACTTCACTAGAATTACACTGTAAGAAATACATAAAGCTGTTTAATAACTAGAGATTATGTTTAACGTTTTTGCTGGAATGTAAAATCGTTTTCATTTGCTGAGGTACTGTGTGAATAAATGTTTGGGCATTATTTTTCCACTTGGCAGTTGCTTAATCTGTTTTTCTGACAGTTTCTGTTCTCCCTCACTGCTGTGTGTGAGGGGGAGGGGCCGTTTTTTGGCGCTTTTACTATGCATCAAATATTTCAGTCAGCAACTCATTGTATTCCCTGCATGATCCGGTTCATCTCTACAGAGCTCAGGGGTCTTCAAAACTTATTTTGAGGGAGGTAATTTCTCTCAGCAGAGCTGTGAGAATTATAGTTTGACTGAGATAAAAAACGTTTATTCTGTAATTTGTTTCCTGCTTTCAGAATTTGTTATCTTTGCTAATGGGATTAAACCTTTGCTAAAGTTGTGTTGTTTACAAGGATTGAGGCTATAACTGTTTCAATTTATTAATTTTCAACTGTCATAGATCTTCTGTGCTTCTTAAAGGCACAGTACGTTTTAATATTATTCTAATTGAATTGTATTTCCAAGTTGCAAGTTTATTTGCTAGTGTGTTAAACATGTCTGATTCAGAGGATGATACCTGTGTCATTTGTTGCAATGCCAAAGTGGAGCCCAATAGAAATTTATGTACTAACTGTATTGATGCTACTTTAAATAAAAGTCAATCTGTACAAATTGAACAAATTTCACCAAACAACGAGGGGAGAGTTATGCCGACTAACTCGCCTCACGTGTCAGTACCTACATCTCCCGCTCAGAGGGAGGTGCGTGATATTGTAGCGCCGAGTACATCTGGGCGGCCATTACAAATCACATTACAGGATATGGCTACTGTTATGACTGAGGTTTTGGCTAAATTACCAGAACTAAGAGGTAAGCGTGATCACTCTGGGGTGAGAACAGAGTGCGCTGATAATATTAGGGCCATGTCAGACACTGCGTCACAGGTGGCAGAACATGAGGACGGAGAACTTCATTCTGTGGGTGACGGTTCTGATCCAAACAGACTGGATTCAGATATTTCAAATTTTAAATTTAAACTGGAAAACCTCCGTGTATTACTAGGGGAGGTGTTAGCGGCTCTGAATGATTGTAACACAGTTGCAATACCAGAGAAAATGTGTAGGTTGGATAAATATTTTGCGGTACCGACGAGTACTGAGGTTTTTCCTATACCTAAGAGACTTACTGAAATTGTTACTAAGGAGTGGGATAGACCCGGTGTGCCGTTCTCACCCCCTCCGATATTTAGAAAAATGTTTCCAATAGACGCCACCACAAGGGACTTATGGCAAACGGTCCCTAAGGTGGAGGGAGCAGTTTCTACCTTAGCTAAGCGTACCACTATCCCGGTGGAGGATAGCTGTGCTTTTTCAGATCCAATGGATAAAAAGTTAGAGGGTTACCTTAAGAAAATGTTTGTTCAACAAGGTTTTATATTGCAACCCCTTGCATGCATTGCGCCGATCACGGCTGCAGTGGCATTCTGGATTGAGTCTCTGGAAGAGAACATTGGTTCAGCTACTCTGGACGACATTACGGACAGGCTTAGAGTCCTTAAACTATCTAATTCATTCATTTCGGAGGCCGTAGTACATCTTACTAAACTTACGGCGAAGAATTCAGGATTCGCCATTCAGGCACGCAGGGCGCTGTGGCTAAAATCCTGGTCAGCTGATGTTACTTCTAAGTCTAAATTGCTTAATATACCTTTCAAAGGGCAGACCTTATTCGGGCCCGGGTTGAAAGAGATTATCGCTGACATTACAGGAGGTAAAGGCCATGCCCTGCCTCAGGACAAAGCCAAAGCCAAGACTAGACAGTCTAATTTTCGTTCCTTTCGTAATTTCAAAGCAGGAGCAGCATCAACTTCCTCTGCACCAAAACAGGAAGGAGCTGTTGCTCGCTACAGACAAGGCTGGAAACCTAACCAGTCCTGGAACAAGGGCAAGCAGACTAGGAAACCTGCTGCTGCCCCTAAAACAGCATGAATTGAGGGCCCCCGATCCGGGATCGGATCTAGTGGGGGGCAGACTTTCTCTCTTCGCCCAGGCTTGGGCAAGAGATGTTCAGGATCCCTGGGCGCTAGAGATAATATCTCAGGGATACCTTCTGGACTTCAAATACTCTCCTCCAAGAGAGAGATTTCATCTGTCAAGATTGTCAACAATCCAGACAAAGAAAGAGGCGTTTCTACGCTGCGTACAAGAGCTCTTGTTAATGGGAGTAATCCATCCAGTTCCACGATCGGAACAGGGACAGGGGTTTTACTCAAATCTGTTTGTGGTTCCCAAAAAAGAGGGAACTTTCAGACCAATCCTGGACTTAAAGATCCTAAACAAATTCCTAAGAGTTCCATCGTTCAAGATGGAGACTATTCGGACAATTTTACCTATGATCCAAGAGGGTCAATACATGACCACTGTAGATTTAAAAGATTCTTACCTTCACATACCGATTCACAAAGATCATTATCGGTACCTAAGGTTTGCCTTCCTAGACAGGCATTACCAGTTTGTGGCTCTTCCATTCGGATTGGCTACAGCTCCAAGAATCTTCACAAAGGTTCTGGGTGCTCTTCTGGCGGTACTAAGACCGCGGGGAATCTCGGTAGCTCCATACCTAGACGACATTCTGATACAAGCTTCAAGCTTTCAAACTGCCAAGTCTCATACAGAGTTAGTGCTGGCATTTCTAAGGTCACATGGATGGAAGGTGAACGAAAAGAAAAGTTCACTCGTTCCACTCACAAGAGTTCCCTTCCTGGGGACTCTTATAGATTCTGTAGAAATGAAGATTTACCTGACAGAGGACAGGCTAACAAGACTTCAAAGTGCTTGCCGCACCCTTCATTCCATTCAACACCCGTCAGTGGCTCAATGCATGGAGGTAATCGGCTTAATGGTAGCGGCAATGGACATAGTACCCTTTGCACGCTTACACCTCAGACCACTGCAACTGTGCATGCTAAGTCAGTGGAATGGGGATTACTCAGACTTATCCCCTTCTCTGAATCTGGATCAAGAGACCAGAAATTCTATTCTATGGTGGCTTTCTCGGCCACATCTGTCCAGGGGGATGCCATTCAGCAGACCAGACTGGACAATTGTAACAACAGACGCCAGCCTTCTAGGTTGGGGTGCCGTCTGGAATTCTCTGAAGGCTCAGGGACAATGGAGTCAGGAGGAGAGTCTCCTGCCAATAAACATTCTGGAATTGAGAGCAGTTCTCAATGCCCTCCTGGCTTGGCCCCAGTTGACAACTCGGGGGTTCATCAGGTTTCAGTCGGACAACATCACGACTGTAGCTTACATCAACCATCAGGGAGGGACAAGAAGCTCCCTAGCTATGATGGAAGTATCAAAGATAATTTGCTGGGCAGAGTCTCACTCTTGCCACCTGTCAGCAATCCACATCCCGGGAGTGGAGAACTGGGAGGCGGATTTCTTAAGTCGTCAGACTTTTCATCCGGGGGAGTGGGAACTTCATCCGGAGGTCTTTGCCCAAATACTTCGACGTTGGGGCAAACCAGAGATAGATCTCATGGCGTCTCGACAGAACGCCAAGCTTCCTCGTTACGGGTCCAGATCCAGGGATCCAGGAGCAGTCCTGATAGATGCTCTGACAGCACCTTGGGACTTCAGGATGGCTTACGTGTTTCCACCCTTCCCGTTGCTTCCTCGATTGATTGCCAGAATCAAACAAGAGAGAGCATCAGTGATTCTAATAGCACCTGCGTGGCCACGCAGGACTTGGTATGCAGACCTGGTGGACATGTCATCCTGTCCACCTTGGTCTCTACCTCTTAAACAGGACCTTCTGATACAGGGTCCCTTCAAACATCAAAATCTAACTTCTCTGAAGCTGACTGCTTGGAAATTGAACGCTTGATTTTATCAAGACGTGGATTTTCTGAGTCAGTTATTGATACCTTAATACCGGCTAGGAAACCTGTTACCAGAAAGATTTACCATAAGATATGGCGTAAATACCTATATTGGTGTGAATCCAAAGGTTACTCTTGGAGTAAGGTTAGGATTCCTAGGATATTGTCTTTTCTACAAGAAGGTTTAGAAAAGGGTTTATCTGCTAGTTCATTAAAGGGACAGATCTCAGCTCTGTCCATTCTGTTACACAAACGTCTGTCAGAAGTTCCTGACGTCCAGGCTTTTTGTCAGGCTTTGGCCAGAATTAAGCCTGTGTTTAAAACTGTTGCTCCACCATGGAGTTTAAACCTTGTTCTTAATGTTTTACAGGGCGTTCCGTTTGAACCCCTTCATTCCATTGATATAAAGTTGTTATCTTGGAAAGTTCTATTTTTAATGGCTATTTCCTCGGCTCGAAGAGTCTCTGAATTATCAGCCTTACATTGTGATTCTCCTTATTTGATTTTTCATTCGGATAAGGTAGTCCTGCGTACTAAACCTGGGTTCTTACCTAAGGTAGTTACTAACAGGAATATCAATCAAGAGATTGTTGTTCCTTCTTTATGCCCAAATCCTTCTTCAAAGAAGGAACGTCTACTGCACAACCTGGATGTAGTCCGTGCTCTAAAATTTTACTTACAGGCAACTAAGGAATTTCGACAAACGTCTTCTCTGTTTGTCATTTACTCTGGGCAGAGGAGAGGTCAAAAAGCTTCCGCTACCTCTCTTTCTTTTTGGCTTCGTAGCATAATTCGTTTAGCTTATGAGACTGCTGGACAGCAGCCTCCTGAAAGAATTACAGCTCATTCTACTAGAGCTGTGGCTTCCACTTGGGCCTTCAAGAATGAGGCCTCTGTTGAACAGATTTGCAAGGCTGCAACTTGGTCTTCGCTTCATACTTTTTCCAAATTTTACAAATTTGACACTTTTGCTTCATCAGAGGCTATTTTTGGGAGAAAGGTTCTTCAGGCAGTGGTTCCTTCTGTATAAAGAGCCTGCCTATCCCTCCCGTCATCCGTGTACTTTTGCTTTGGTATTGGTATCCCAGAAGTAATGATGACCCGTGGACTGATCACACTTAACAGAAGAAAACATAATTTATGCTTACCTGATAAATTCCTTTCTTCTGTAGTGTGATCAGTCCACGGCCCGCCCTGTTTTTAAGGCAGGTAAATATTTTTTAATTTATACTCCAGTCACCACTTCACCCTTGGCTTTTCCTTTCTCGTTGGTCCTTGGTCGAATGACTGGGAGTGACGTAGAGGGGAGGAGCTATATGCAGCTCTGCTGGGTGAATCCTCTTGCACTTCCTGTTGGGGAGGAGTAATATCCCAGAAGTAATGATGACCCGTGGACTGATCACACTACAGAAGAAAGGAATTTATCAGGTAAGCATAAATTATGTTTTTCTTATTTCTCTATTCAGATAGTGCATACAATTTTAAACAGAAAAATACAGGTGTTTTAGTGTAGCGCTAGTTGAAACCCTTTCTACATATACTTCCCTGTTCTCACAACAGAAAAAAGTGATTTTTTTGGATAGAAAATGGTGTGTATGTGCGCTAGAAGAAAGCTATAAGGTTAACTATACTTACATTATCAAATTTGCTTCTTTCTCTTTGTATCCTTTGTTTAATGAGCAGCAATGCATTACTGTGAGCTCGATGAACACATTAGCATATGAGCCTCTGAATACCAAGAGAACTAAGCAAATTTGATGATAAAAGTTGGAAAGTTGTTTAAAATGACATGCTCTATCTGAATCATGAAAGTTTAATTTGACTAGACTGTCCCTTTAAGGATTTAAGAATTTAATTACAAGAAAATGGGAAAACATAAATAGTAAAATATTCAAATTATATTAAAAAATGTTTCCATGCATATTTAATTATTTATATTACAAACTCAAATAGATAGAGAATATAATTATGAACAACTTTCTGTTATCACATTTGCTTCATTCTCTTATTATCCTTTGTGGAAAAGCACAACTAGGTAGACTCAGGAGCTGTGAGCCTATTGGTTGCAGCACATTCATACCTCTTAAAATATGTATAATTTAGGGTTTATAGTTTTGTGTAAAAAACAAACAAACAGTTTAAAGTTGTAATATTGTTTAATTGATTTAAAATTCTGTCCTTTATAGTAATGTTTTTTTTTCTTATAGACAAATATAATTTGGTTCAGCTATTCTATATTCCTACATAATTTACATCTAACGCCGTAATAGTGAATATTCTCTAAATGAAAACATAAAAAGCTACTCCCTTCAGTGCAATGTGTTTTCCTTTTTTGTGAGAAGTGTGCTCATAAAAACACACAGTTAATCTTGTGGTTAGACGGGATTTAATCTGAGAACGCTTTGTAATTTATGTTTTTTCACAAATTGTGGTTTGCAAAGCAAATTCTTAGTAAGTTGAAGTTGCATAAGTTGGGTAGTTTTCTCACTCCCCCCTCACTTTAAAGGGACAGTGTAAACTATTTTTGCCCTTTAATTTGTTCCCAGTTATCTATTTTAACTGCTAGAGTGTAATAAATTGTTTACAAATAGCTCCTTTACCTTCATATCAGCATTTGGGAGCGTTGATTTTGCCTGTGGTATCATGTACCTATACTTATAGGGCCCAATCCGATATGCAGCGTCGCCCGCAAAAGCCGGCGATGCCGGTTTTTGTGCATTTTTGGTATCCTATATACAGCGCCGCATCTAAATGCGGCACGTATATTTCACCCGTCGCTCGCAATTTTTACTCCCATAGGCTAACATGGGACCGCGTCGTAAGTCGGTATCCAATATCCAGCGCAAGGCCTTACGTGGCGAAAATGGACAAATCTTACGCCATTTTCACCTCGCCATAAAAAGCAGCCGTAGCAGGCCTTGTATGGGAGCACCGTAACTCTCTAAAATGCCTGCAAAAAAAAACTAACACCTAAAGCATGCGCAATGTCTATCTACCTGTCAACCACAATCCCCCACTGCAATAACTAATAAAGTGTATTAACCCCTAAACCGCCATAGCCCACACCGCAATAAACCTATTCTAGTATTAACCCCTAAACCGCCATAGCCCACATAGCCTATTAAATCTATTAACCCCTAATCTACCGCCGCCAACGTCGCCGCCACTATAATAAAGTTATTAACCCCTAAACCTAAGTCTAACCCTAACACCCCCCTAACTTAATTATTATTTAAATAAATCTAAATAATATTACTATTATTATCTAAAGTATTCCTATTTAAAACGAAATACTTACCTATAAAATAAACCCTAAGATAGCTACAATATAATTAATAATTACATTGTAGCTATTTTAGGATTTATTTTTATTTTACAGGCAACTTTGTATTTATTTTAACTAGGTACAATAGCTATTAAATAGTTAATAACTATTTAATAGCTACCTAGTTAAAATAATTACAAAATTACCTGTAAAATAAATCCTAACCTAAGTTACAAATACACCTAACACTACACTATCATTCAATTAATTAAATTAATTAACTACAATTAGCTAAAATTAAATACAATTAACTAAAATAAACTAAAGTACAAAAAATAAAAAAATAAAAATTACAGAAAATAAAAAAAATTACAAGCAGTTTAAACTAATTACACCTAATCTAAGCCCCTAATAAAATAAAAAAGCCCCCCAAAATAATAAAATGCCCTACCTTATACTAAATTACAAATAGCCCTTAAAAGGACTTTTTGCGGGGCATTGCCCCAAAGTAATCAGCTCTTTTACCTGTAAAAAAAAAGACAATACCCCCCAACATTAAAATCCACCACCCACACACCCCTACTCTAAAACCCTAAAACTCTAAAGCTTTGGTATACAAATTCTTTATTTCATAAAGAAACGTGTGTGATAAAATAATGAGATCTGATTTCCCTGCAAGCTGAACTCATTTTAATAAATTGTGGTTTCAAAGAACAAAATCAGCTATTTCATATACAAAAATAAAAAACCCTTTGCAGCTGGTATACCAAGTCACTAGAACACATTACATGAAAAACAATTATATAGCATTCATAAAAGCAGACTGTATTAGGTAGATTGCGATGTGAGGAGTTGGCAGATTAGGGGTTAATACTTTTGTTAGTAGTTGCGATGTGGGGGGATGATGGTTTAGAGGTTAATACACTTTATTATTAGTTGCGATGTAGGGGGATGGCGGATATAGTAGTTTTAACGAGTCTGGTTTATTTTTGAGAGACGGGTTAGACTTTACGGGCGATTTAACTTTTTTATTTTTTACTTTGGCGTCGGCAGTTCATAAACTGCCGTAAGTCACTGGCGACTACAGAAATGTCACCAGTTTATCTGACTTATGGCAGTTTATCATCTGACAGCGCCGTATATGTAATTCACCCAATTTGCGAGGTGAACTTACGGGTGATGCGGGTTTCAGCAGATGCGCTGAAACCTATACCGCATATGTAATCTCGCCCTATATTACAATCACTCTGTCTATTCTCTCATCTCTATTTTTTGGTTTGCAGGTGTTTTTTTTTAGGGTAATTAGTTTTGCATATTTTGATACAATCTCGCCATCTCGAGATCACCAATTTGAGAGAGAGCTTTATTCATCCTATTAGTAAAGGCAGAAAATCTCCATTACAATAAAGAAAACAAAATGTTTTAAATTTTGTATTGTAAGTATGAATTTTACAGTAGTATTTTTTGCATGTGCGGTAAAATTTTATTCCAATTTGTACTGTGTGAATTAAATATGTTGTGTAATTTCAGTACGAATTTTAATTTTTTCATAAAATACAAATTTTGTAGAGCAATTTAAATGTAATTAAATAATAATAATAATAAAAAAAAATATTAAAACATTTATTTGTTTCGTACATTTTTGAAATTACAATTTTTTGGCTGTTTTATGCATCTTCTTCATATAGGTAAAGAGACACACACACAAGATAAGAACAGACATTTTCTATTCAGATACAAATTCTCTAACTCTCCTCCCTGGTAAGATTGTTAGTACTATGTGGTGCCTTAACATTTTTAAAAAGGTAAATTTAAGCTTGAGAGTGGTTTATATCACTATACAGGTTCTGGGTTAATGGACATTTTGTGTGTGCCAGAACACTATCTATTCGGCTAATTACTGAGAAATATAATACAGTAAAATATTTATACAAATACATAACCCGTTACTTATATATAAATAGCATACAAAAGCAAAACCAGTTAGTTAATTAATTAATGGATCCAACAAATTAAAGGGACAGTCTACACCAGAATTTTTATTGTTTTAAAAGATAGATAATCCCTTTATTACCCATTCCCCAGTTTTGCATAACCAACACAGTTATATGTATATACTTTTAACCTCTGTGATTATCTTGTATTTAAGCCTCTGCAAACTGCCCCTTTATTTCAGTTTTTTTGACAGACTTGCAGTTTAGCCAATCAGTGCCTGCTCCCAGATAACTTCACGTGCACGAGCACATTGTTATCTATATGAAACACGTGAACTAACACCCTCTAGTGGTGAAAAACTGTTAAAATGCATTCTGAAAAGAGGTGGCCTTCAAGGTCTAAGAAATTAGCATATGAACCTCCTAGGTTAAGCTTTCAACTAAGAATACCAAGAGAACAAAGCAAAATTGGTGATAAAAGTAAATTGGAAAATTGTTTAAAATTGCATGCATCTGAATCATGAAAGTTTATTTTGGCCTAGACTGTCCCTTTTAAAAAACTTTTTTATTTTTTTTATTTTATATATATATATATATATATATATATATATATATATATATATATATATATATATATACATATACAGTATATATATATTTGGACAGTGACCCAAAACAGATTTATATATCTATATGTTTTTGGTCACTGTCCAAAATTCATCATTGTATTCCAATCCAACAAAGTAAAACATCAATATTCTTAGAAATTGTTATTAATTTGATCTTAATTTTTAAAGTGACATTAATTAAACATTGAAAAATAGATGTAATGATGTATTTGAAGGATCAGTAAATACAGTAGATTTGCAGAATCAACAAATGCATAATAAAAAGACAATGCAATAGTCTTTAGTCTAAGGGGTAGATTTCCCAAGCAGCGGATGCTGCAATCTACACACAATGTTTTCGGATCACCGAAAAACAAGAGTCAAGAAGCAGCGGTCCAAAGCGAATTATGCCGCGAATTATGTTCGTCTGGCATTTGATAAATCGGCCTCTAAACTTCAAATAAGTAATAGATTTTTTTCTGACTAATTTCAGTTATGTCTATTTCCACTCCTCCTGTATCATGTGACAGCCATCAGCCAATCACAAATGCGTACACGTACCATGTGACAGCCATCTGCCAATCACAAATGCATATACGTATATTCTGTGACTCAAAAAGTGTAAATATAAAAAGATTGCGCACATTTTGTTAATGGAACTAAATTAGAAAGCTGTGTAAAATTTCTTGTTCTATCTGAACAATGAAAGTTTAAATTTGACTTGAGTGTCCATTTAAAGCACAAATTATTGTGAGAATAATATCTAGATATATTTTAAAATGATTTTAGTGATTATTATACTTTATTTTTTTTAACATAGCGATGTCCATTAAAGAAAGTATATTGCAAATGTTTTTTACTACTCATAGTGAAACATTTTATATTGCAATTAGAAAGAACAAATATTCTTAAAAATTCTATTATAGAATGCTATTTACAGTTTTTCGAATGTCACTTTCGAATTTGAATGTTTATAATTAAATCAAAATTCCACTTTTGAAATTTTGAATGTAACATTCAAAAATACTATTCAGACGTTCAATAGTTCATGTAAATTGATACACATTAGATACAAATATATCAAGTTAAATGTTTCTATTTCGAATATTGCATAATTAAAATATTACATTTAAAGAAAGCATTAGAAATACTATTACAAATATATAAGTTCGAATTTTTCTAATTTGAAAATTGCATAATTCTAATCGAATTATTAGAAAATTTGAATTGAATATTACATTTAAAGAAAGCATTTGAAATACTATTACATTAAACAACTGTTAATAGTACAAACATTCAAAAATCTAAACAAATGCATGAATGTGTTCAAATTCATTTCATTTTTCAAATGTTGCAAAACATTTGTCCATCCCTATTGGACACCCCTGATATATGAGAACAGCGAAAAGAGTTGACAGCATTTATATTATAGTAATCTTTATACCGACACACAGAAACCGCTAGAATTCCATGTACATATACACAGAGGAAGCAGATGTTACTTTAGATAAATACAGACACAAACATATGTATATAGATACAAGGAGAAAAAGCTATTATTGAATATGTAGTCTGTTCACAGATATTCTGTATAACACACTAAAAGGGAAGTGATGTCTCTATATAAAACAAAAATTCAACAAGAATTGCTGTCAGCCTGTATACAGATACAGAACAGTAATAGCTGACAATCAGTGACAGTTGAGATATACGTACACATAGATAAGTGCGGATGATATTTATACAGATACATAAAAGACAAGCTAACACTCTGTATACAAATTCAAATAGAAGATATTGCAGTCTATATATACATTCATATAGAATAACTGACAGTCTATATACAAATTAAGACAGAAGCTGTCTTTATACAAATGTGACTATATACATGTTTTATACTGTCAAGCTGTATACAGATAAAGGCAGAAGAGCTAACAGTATACAGATACACATGAATAAGACAAGCTCGCAGTCTAAATATAGTTGTAGGGAGAAGAGTTGCTAGGTTATATATACTGATAATGAGAAAGGAACTTACAGCCTCTATATAAATTTACTTTACATAGAGTATGTGTATCTATATATATGTGGGCATATGAATCATTATTTAGTTTGACAGTTCTTCTATACAGTATCTGTATAGATAGAGAAATTGATGGTCCATGACATTTCTGATACCATAGAGGTGTTTTCTATAAATTAAATATCCAGTTACTACATTTTTCATTTGTAATTATGTGTGTTGGGTACATATTGAGATTGTAAACTGTCCCCTTTGCTTTTACCTTTGTCTTGGTGGGTGGTGCATATATCTAGTAGTTACACCTAACCACAGGAAGGCACAGCAAAATAACGTTGTTGAGGGAGGTATATTTAGCTATTTAAACCCACATATGCCTCACTGCCCATAATTTGTTAATCTCTGCTATTCCTAATTCGAAGCACACACAGATCCTTTATTGCTTGTTTTATCTGTAACTTTTCCTGGGGTAAATTCAAGAACTATGGAAATGGAATCCTTGCTGTCTGATTACTATGACTACAATAATGATTCTGACTATAACAATGAGACAGAAGAACAGGTTGAAGAAATATTTCCTCAGGCCCATTGGATTCTCCCTACTCTATATTCAATTTTCTTCTTCTTTGGACTCCTTGGAAATGCTTTGGTGATAGCTGTAATTTCTAGAAGAAGCTCACGAAGAGCAGATATCTTCATCCTGAACCTTGCAGTCTCTGACATGCTTTTTGTCCTGACTTTACCACTTTGGGCCTCTTCCTTGGCACTTGGCAATTATTGGCCATTTGGAGTTCACCTTTGCAAAACCAGTGGGTTCACCATTGCAGTGACCCGCTGTGCTAGTTCCTTGCTGATGGCCTGCATGAGCGTTGACCGTTACCTTGCTGTGATGGGGGGTCAGAAGATGCTCCTTCTCCGAACTAAGAATTGTTCACTTGGGGCCTGCTGCACAATCTGGGCCGTCTCTGTCCTTAGTGGAGTCCCAGCCCTTGCCTTTCGTCAGCTCAATGAGGAGAATGGCGCATGTGTTGAACCTGCAAAATCATCTCTCATTGTTGGTCTAAAGATTTCCACTGTTCTCCTCACTTTTGTACTCCCCTTAATTGTGGTCCTGTTTTGCTACTGCTGTATGGCAAGGCACCTAAAGAAGTACTTTGGACGTGGAAAAGGAACACTGAAGCCTCGTCGAGGGCAAAGCTGGCTGCGCATTGTCACTTGTGTGGTTGCAGCTTATACATTTTCCTGGCTTCCTTTTAACACTCTCAACAGTGTAGCAATGGCAGCTCAGCTAAATATGGATTTGCCCTTACTGAACGCAATAGATCAGCCCCTTTGTGCGGCAGCTGCACTGGCTTTTGCCAATAGCTGCACCAACCCTATCATTTATTTCCTTCTGGATGCTGGCTTCCGGCGTAGGGCAAAAATGTTGATTCCACGTATTTTTCCTGCCTGCTGTGCAGATTTGCTATCCCCACTCAATATCCAAATAATACCAGCTGCCACTGGCAGCGCAGAGAGTGGCAGTACCTACACTGGCAGCTGTTGAGAGCAAAGCAAAAACCATCCACTTTTAATACAAGTGCAGTAAAAATATTGATAAAGAATTGACAGAAAACATAATCCTTTGTATAGTTACAGTTATGGACTAAAATGTCTACAACACATTGTTAATCATTGCATTAAGTCTCTTCTGTAGACTGAACTTTGTTACTACAGAGTAATGTGTTTGTAAAGTTGTAGATACATTTACATTTATAGCTTTTGTCTTGCAGTAAGTTACCTTACAGTATGCTTAACATGAATTCAATGTTGATAGATTGCTGTGATCATTATGAAGCACAAATTGGTTTAGTTCTGTAGCCAACGCAATTCAAAACTCAAAACATTGTCCTTAAGCTCAGACAACAAATTTGTTAGAACTTTAGTATCATAATTTGCTATTAATTGAATGTTGGTAGCAGAAATAAAAAAGTATTCTCTAATCATATGTTGAGAGTTAATCATTGATCATTTTAGTTTAAAATAGCTAACCAGGAGATGAGGATAAACAGTCAATCTTGAAAAAATAATATTAATTGAATTGAAAAATAATTAATATTTGCTTAATTTTCCTAGGGAGTTTTAGTAAATCTTAATTATGCTGTGTATGAAGTACTGGTTTTATAGGGAATTTAGGTCATATCTGTATATATAAAGATAATATGTGCATGTTTACAGAGGTATAAACAACACATTTACAATATTCTGTATAGGTCTGAAATATGTTACTCTATTCAATATGTGAAAAACAATTTTGCATTTGTATGAATAAATAACCTTTCAGCATTAAATAAATAAATAAAATGGCCTTACCTTGAATGATTACTGTCTTTGTTTACATGATGACGAAAATGGAATAGAGTGTACGGTTTGCAGAGAAGTAGCGTAACACAGTTTTGTTTTAGCAAAGGGACAAAGGAGTGCAGAATCACTAACGACAGAATGGAGTGCAGCATTACGAAGGGTAGAGAGGAGTGCAGCATCAGTAACATCAGCAGTGCAGCATTACTAAGGGTAGAGAGGAGTGCAGCATCAGTAACGTCAGAAGTGCAGCATTACTAAGGACAGAGAGGAGTGCAGCATCAGTAACGTCAGGAGTGCAGCATTACTAAGGGCAGAAAGGAGTGCAGCATCAGTAACGTCAGGAGTGCAGCATTACTAAGGGTAGAAAGGAGTGCAGCATCAGTAATGTCAGGAGTGTAGCATTACTAAGGGCAGAGAGGAGTTCAGCATCAGTAACTGCAGAGAGGAGTGCAGCACAAAATCCTCTAATGCATGAGAAAGTGCTAGAAGTATTAATGAAGAGCACTACAGGATGAAATAGGATTTTTTTATAGAGACCTCTCACAACTTAATTAATTAAGATTATGGTGTAATGTTCATTGGAGCAGAGGGTGCATTTACTATTAGTAGTCAGAGAGAGCAGGTGGTATATTAGTTTCATGATTCAAGTAGGGCATGTTATTTAAAATAACTTTCCAATTTACTTTTATCACCAATTTTTATTGTTCTCTTGGTATTCTTAGTTGAAATGTAGTGGTAGGGGATAAAGAGCATGTAATGTAGTACTAGGGAAAAAGGAGAACGTAATGCAGTGCTAGGGGATAAAGAGAATATAATGCAGTGCTAAGGGATAAAGAGAATTATGTAGTGTTAGGGAAAAAAGAGAATGTAATGCATTGTTAAAGGGAAAGTAAAGTCAAAATCAAACTGTCATGGTTCAAATAGAGCATACATTTTAAAATAACTTTCTAATTGACTTCTGTTATCTAATTTGCTTTATTTTCTTGTATTAAAATGCAGTATTAAGGGGAAAAAATTGGATTTAAGGCAGTATTAAGTAAAAAAATAGAATGTAAGGCAGTAAGTAAAAAAATAGAATGTAAGGCAGTAAGTAACAAAAATAGAATGTAGGGCAGTTTTAAGGAAAACAAATAAAATGTAAGGCAGTATTAAGAAAGAAAATAGAATGTAAGGCAATGTAAAGGGAAAAAATGAATGTACGGTTGTGATAAGGAAAAATATAGAATTTTCGGAAGTATTAAGGAAGTAAAAAATGGAATGTAACGCACTATTAAGAAAAAAAAATGTAAGGCAGTGTTAAGGAAAAAAATGTTGAATGTAAGGCTGTGTAAAGGGAAGAACAAAGAGAATATAAGGCGGTATTAAGGGGGAAAAATTAAAATGTAGGGCAGTATTAAGAAAAAAATAGAATGTAAGGCAGTGTTAAGGGAAGCAAATAGAATGTATGTCAATATTAATAAAAGGTAAAAAAAATAGAACTCAAGGCAGTGTTAAGGGAAAAAATAGAACTCAAGGCAGTATTAAGAAAAAAATAGAATGTAAGGTAGTATTTAGTAAAAAAAATAGAATGTAAGACAGTATTAAGGAAAAAAAACTAGAATATAAGGCAGTATTAAGAAAGAAAAAAAGAGAATGTAAGGCAGTATTAAGGAAAACAAAAGAATTTAAGGCAATATTAAGGAAAAGTAAAATGTAAGGGAGTATTAAGGAAAAAATTAAATGTAAGGCAATATTAAGGAAAAAAATAAATGTAAGGCAGTATTTTAGGTAAAAAAAAAAAATACAAAATTCTTGGGGGAAAAGTTAAAAATAGAATAAAATAGATTACTAAGGAATAAAGAACACAAAATACAATATTTGTAGTAGGAATAGCAAATAATACAAAGTGGAGTTAAAAAAAAGCAGAAACTATAGTAAGCAAAAAATTGGTAATAAAGTAGTATACAATATTATGTAGTATACAGAAGAATGTAATGCAGGGTTATGGAAAAATGTTTAGTGTTGGGGGAAAAAAGAGAACATAGTGTAGTATTAGGCAAAAAAAGAGAATGTAGTGCAGTGTAGGGGAAAAAAGAGAATATAATGTAGAATTAGTGGAAAAAGAGATTGTAGTGCAGTGTAGGGGGAAATAAAATCTAATATAGTGTAAAAGAAAATAGAGAATGCTATATTAGATTAGGGAAAAAGAGTATTTGATGTAGAGTTATGGGAAAAAAATGTTATGTAGTGTTAATAAAAAATGAGAATGTAATATCAGGTAACGGAAAAAGAGAATGTCATGTAGAATTAGGGGAAAAATAGAATGTAGAGTTAAGGAAAAAGGGAGAATACAATACATTAGGTTAGGGAAAAAGAGAATGTAATGCAGTGTTAGGAGAAAAATAGAATGTAATGTAGTGTTAAAGAATACATTGTGGAGTTTAAAAAAAGCACACACTATAATAAGCAAAAATAAAAATACTTAGGCCTAGATTTAGAGTTCGGCGGTAGCCGTCAAAACCAGCGTTAGAGGCTCCTAACGCTGGTTTTGGGCGCCCGCTGGTATTTGGAGTCAGTGATTAAAGGGTCTAACGCTCACTTTTCAGCCGCGACTTTTCCATACCGCAGATCCCCCTACGCCATTTGCATAGCCTATATTTTCAATGGGATCTTTCTAACGCTGGTATTTAGAGTCGTTTCTGCAGTGAGCGTTAGAGCTCTAACGACAAGATTCCAGCCGCCTGAAAATAGCAGGAGTTAAGAGCTTTCTGGCTAACGCCGGTTTATAAAGCTCTTAACTACTGTACCCTAAAGTACACTAACACCCATAAACTACCTATGTACCCCTAAACCGAGCTCCCCCCACACCGCCGCCACTCGATTAAAATTTTTAACCCCTAATCTGCCGACCGCCACTTACGTTATATTTATGTACCCCTAATCTGCTGCCCCTAACCCCGCCGACCCCTGTATTATATTTATTCACCCCTAACCTGCCCCCCACAACGTCGCCGCCAGCTACTTACAATAATTAACCCCTAATCTTCCGACCGCAAATCGCCGCCACCTACGTTATCCCTATGTACCCCTAATCTGCTGCCCCTAACATCGCCGACCCCTATATTATATTTATTAACCCCTAATCTGCCCCCCTCAACGTCGCCGACACCTGCCTACACTTATTAACCCCTAATCTGCCGAGCGGACCTGAGCGCTACTATAATAAAGTTATTAACCCCTAATCCGCCTCACTAACCCTATCATAAATAGTATTAACCCCTAATCTGCCCTCCCTAACATCGCCGACACCTAACTTCAATTATTAACCCCTAAACTTCCGATCGGAGCTCACCGCTATTCTAATAAATGTATTAACCCCTAAAGCTAAGTCTAACCCTAACACTAACACCCCCCTAAGTTAAATATAATTTACATCTAACGAAATAAATTAACTCTTATTAAATAACTTATTCCTATTTAAAGCTAAATACTTACCTGTAAAATAATTCCTAATATAGCTACAATATAAATTATAATTATATTATAGCTATTTTAGGATTAATATTTATTTTACAGGTAACTTTGTAATTATTTTAACCAGGTACAATAGCTATTAAATAGTTAAGAACTATTTAATAGTTACCTAGTTAAAATAATAACAAATTTACCTGTAAAATAAGTCCTAACCTAAGTTATAATTAAACCTAACACTACCCTATCAATAAAATAATTAAATAAACTACCTACAATTACCTACAATTAACCTAACACTACACTATCAATAAATTAATTAAACAAAATTGCTACAAATAAATACAATTAAATAAACTAGCTAAAGTACAAAAAATAAAAAAGAACTAAGTTACAGAAAATAAAAAAATATTTACAAACATAATAAAAATATTACAACAATTTTAAACTAATTACACCTACTCTAAGCCCCCTAATAAAATAACAAAGCCCCCCAAAATAAAAAATTCCCTACCCTATTCTAAATTAAAAAAGTTACAAGCTCTTTTACCTTACCAGCCCTGAACAGGGCCCTTTGCGGGGCATGCCCCAAGAAGTTCAGCTCTTTTGCCTGTAAAAAAAAACATACAATACCCCCCCCCCAACATTACAACCCACCACCCACATACCCCTAATCTAACCCAAACCCCCCTTAAATAAACCTAACACTAATCCCCTGAAGATCTTCCTACCTTGTCTTCACCATCCAGGTATCACCGATCCGTCCTGGCTCCAAGATCTTCATCCAACCCAAGCGGGGGTTGGCGATCCATAATCCGGTGCTCCAAAGTCTTCCTCCTATCCGGCAAGAAGAGGACATCCGGACCGGCAAACATCTTCTCCAAGCGGCATCTTCGATCTTCTTCCATCCGGTGCGGAGCGGGTCCATCTTGAAGCAGGCGACGCGGATCCATCCTCTTCTTCCGATGTCTCCCGACTAATGACGGTTCCTTTAAGGGACGTCATCCAAGATGGCGTCCCTCGAATTCCGATTGGCTGATAGGATTCTATCAGCCAATCGGAATTAAGGTAGGAATTTTCTGATTGGCTGATGGAATCAGCCAATCAGAATCAAGTTCAATCCGATTGGCTGATCCAATCAGCCAATCAGATTGAGCTCGCATTCTATTGGCTGTTCCGATCAGCCAATAGAATGCGAGCTCAATCTGATTGGCTGATGGGATCGGCCAATCGGATTGAACTTGATTCTGATTGGCTGATTCCATCAGCCAATCAGAAAATTCCTACCTTAATTCCGATTGGCTGATAGAATCCTATCAGCCAATCGGAATTCGAGGGACGCCATCTTGGATGACGTCCCTTAAAGGAACCGTCATTAGTCGGGAGACATCGGAAGAAGAGGATGGATCCGCGTCGCCTGCTTCAAGATGGACCCGCTCCGCACCGGATGGAAGAAGATCGAAGATGCCGCTTGGAGAAGATGTTTGCCGGTCCGGATGTCCTCTTCTTGCCGGATAGGAGGAAGACTTTGGAGCACCGGATTATGGATCGCCAACCCCCGCTTGGGTTGGATGAAGATCTTGGAGCCAGGACGGATCGGTGATACCTGGATGGTGAAGACAAGGTAGGAAGATCTTCAGGGGATTAGTGTTAGGTTTATTTAAGGGGGGTTTGGGTTAGATTAGGGGTATGTGGGTGGTGGGTTGTAATGTTGGGGGGGGTATTGTATGTTTTTTTTTACAGGCAAAAGAGCTGAACTTCTTGGGGCATGCCCCGCAAAGGGCCCTGTTCAGGGCTGGTAAGGTAAAAGAGCTTGTAACTTTTTTAATTTAGAATAGGGTAGGGAATTTTTTATTTTGGGGGGCTTTGTTATTTTATTAGGGGGCTTAGAGTAGGTGTAATTAGTTTAAAATTGTTGTAATATTTTTATTATGTTTGTAAATATTTTTTTATTTTCTGTAACTTAGTTCTTTTTTATTTTTTGTACTTTAGCTAGTTTATTTAATTGTATTTATTTGTAGCAATTGTGTTTAATTTATTTATTGATAGTGTAGTGTTAGGTTAATTGTAGGTAATTGTAGGTAGTTTATTTAATTATTTTATTGATAGGGTAGTGTTAGGTTTAATTATAACTTAGGTTAGGATTTATTTTACAGGTAAATTTGTTATTATTTTAACTAGGTAACTATTAAATAGTTCTTAACTATTTAATAGCTATTGTACCTGGTTAAAATAATTACAAAGTTGCCTGTAAAATAAATATTAATCCTAAAATAGCTATAATATAATTATAATTTATATTGTAGCTATATTAGGATTTATTTTACAGGTAAGTATTTAGCTTTAAATAGGAATAAGTTATTTAATAAGAGTTAATTTATTTCGTTAGATAAAAATTATATTTAACTTAGGGGGGTGTTAGTGTTAGGGTTAGACTTAGCTTTAGGGGTTAATCCATTTATTAGAATAGCGGTGAGCTCCGATCGGAAGTTTAGGGGTTAATAATTGAAGGTAGGTGTCGGCGATGTTAGGGAGGGCAGATTAGGGGTTAATACTATTTATGATAGGGTTAGTTAGGCGGATTAGGGGTTAATAACTTTATTATAGTAGCGCTCAGGTCCGCTCGGCAGATTAGGGGTTAATAAGTGTAGGTAGGTGTCGGCGACGTTGTGGGGGGCAGATTAGGGGTTAATAAATATAACATAGGGGTCGGCGATGTTAGGGCAGCAGATTAGGGGTACATAGGGATAACGTAGGTGGCGGAGTTTTACGGAGCGGCAGATTAGGGGTTAAAAGTGTAATGCAGGGGTCAGCGATAGCGTGGGCGGCAGATTAGGGGTTAATAAGTGTAAGGCTAGGGGTGTTTAGACTCGGGGTACATGTTAGAGTGTTAGGTGCAGACGTAGGAAGTGTTTCCCCATAGGAAACAATGGGGCTGCGTTAGGAGCTGAACGCTGCTTTTTTGCAGGTGTTAGGTTTTTTTTCAGCTCAAACAGCCCCATTGTTTCCTATGGGGGAATCGTGCACGAGCACGTTTTTGATGCCGGCCGCGTCCGTAAGCAACTCTGGTATCGAGAGTTGCATTTGCGGTAAAAATGCTCTACGCTCCTTTTTTGGAGCCTAACGCAGCATTTGTTTGAACTCTCGATACCAGAGTTAAATTTATGGTGCGGCCAGAAAAAAACCCGCGGAGCGTTAACAGACCTTTTACCGCCGAACTCTAAATCTAGGCCATAGTGAGCTGATGCAATAAAACACATTGTATAGTATCAGCAGAGGAATAATAATAATAGTATAATATTAATGGTAGTAGTAAAGGTGAAGCGCGCGCACATAGTACAGAGACTGCTATAAAATAAATAGCAAGGTACATTGTTAGTAATGTTATTATTTTATTATTATTATTATTATTACTGTTGTTGTTATTATTATTAAAGTTATTATTTTATTATTATTATTGTTATTATTGTTATTATTTATTATTACTGTTGTTATTATGTTTACTATTATTATTTTATTACTATTATTATTACTATTATTACTGTTATTTTATTATTATTGTATTATTATTACTGTTATTAATTATTACTGTTATTTTATTTTTATTATTTATTACTGTTATTATTTTATTATTATTATTTTATTTTTATTAATACTATTATTGTTGTTGTTATTACTGTTATTATTTTATTATTATTATTATTATTATTATTATTGTAATATTATTATTATTATTATTATTTTATTACTGTTATTTTATTATTATTATTTTTACTGTTATTATTATTTTATTATTAGTAGCAGTAGTATTACTGTTGTTATTATTATTACTGTTATTTTTTATTATTATTAACTTATTATTTTTAATTTGTATTATTATTATTATTATTAATATTTAGAACAAAATTTGTTTTATTATTATTATTTATTTTAGAGTAGTGAAAAAATCATCTAGGATAATGGAAACATTAAAAAGAGCAAACAATGCAATGCTAGAAAAAAACTGTTGGAAAAAGCACACTTTGCAGTGTCACAGAGGGAAGTAGCACACTATTTAATATTATAGGAACAGAGGGCACCGAATGCGTTAGATGCAAATTAAAGGAAGACAAAATATGCAGCATTAAAGAGGAGATGTAGAACACAATATCCAGTGTTAGCAGTAGTATTAAAGGGGCAATACATATATCTTGCAAATATGTTTCTATTCCAAGATAAAATTCATCTATGTGCATTTAAATTTTGACCAGAATGTCCCTTTAAAAGGAAAGCTGCAATGTGCTGTTGTAAACTAAATATCTTTAAAATGGTAGATCATACTATATGTTGTTACTGAATTATGTTGTACACACATATGTCTGAATTGTCCATTGTATAAATAAAGATTAAAAAAAAGGAAAAGGTGCACTATGCATTGTTGACAGTGAAAAACAAAATTTAAAAAGATCGATGATGCACTTTTAGTAGATGGAGTGAAAAAAGTGCATATGATCAGTACAAAATAGGTAAAAAGACCAACAATGCACTTTTAATTATGAGTTAAAAAAATGAGTCACAATGTGCAGTGTCACAAGAAAAAAAAGTTATTTAATATGCAGATATATTTGTGATAGGCTTGTTGTTTACTGTATAATATATAGTGGAATAAAGAGCCTGGTTTTATTAAAGGGACAGTCAACCATAGAATTGTTATTGTTTTAAAAGATAGATAATCCCTTTATTACTCATTCCCCAGTTTTGCATAACCAACACAGTTATATTAATACACTTTTTACCTTTGTGATTACCTTGTATCTAGGAACCTTCTTCCAGCCCCCAGATCACATGACTGTGACTGTTTATTATCTATTGTCTTAAATTTAGCATTGTAATGTGCTAAATCTTAAATAACCCCCTGTGCCTGAACACAGTGTTATCTATATGGCCCACATGTACTTTCTGTCTCTTTGTGTTGAAAAGAGATTTAACCCCTTAAGGACCAGCGACGTACCCTGTATGTCGTTGGCCTTTTTTTGGGACTTGATTGTTATATAGCGCAGTCTTGCCACCAGCGTTGAGACTGCTCTATTCCACAAAGCCTGCTGGAGGGAGTGCATTAATAGCGTGTTCTTGCTAGACTTGTGCTATTATGTCCTGAAATAACCCTTAACGACCAGTGACATACAGGGTACATTGTGGTCATTAAGGGGTTAAAAAGCATGTGATAAGAGGCAGCCCTCAAAGACTTAGAAATTAGCATATGAACCTACCTAGGTTTAGTTTAAACTAAGAATACCAAGAGAAAAAAGCAAATTTGATGCTAAAAGTAAATTGGAAAGTCAATTAAGATTAAAAGTCCTATCTGAATAATGAAAGTTTAATTTATACTTGACTGTCCCTTTAAAGAAGCATGCTGTATTCTTAGAGAACAGAAAGAAAGCACAAATTACACATTAATAGAGGTGTCAGATTTTTATGAGTGATTATTGTGTAACCATGAGCAATAGAAGTTATGGCAGAACAGGGTGCAGTATTTGCAGGCAGCAGAACGTTGCAATGGGCATTGTTAGAAAAAAATAAGATGGGCAATAATGAGTTTAGGCTGGAATCAGATGGCATGGCAAGGAAGAAAAGCAACACAAAAGTGCAGGGTTAAAGGGATAGGAAACTGAAATGTTTTATTTTATGGTTTTCTTTCATGATTCAGATAGAACATACAAATTTAAACAACTTTCCAATTTATTTCTATTATGTAATTGGCTTAATTATTTAAGTATTCTTTGTTGAAAAGCATAGCTAGGTAGGCTCAGTACCTGGGTGCTATTTGCTGATTGGTGGCTTCACATATCAAATGCTTTTCAACAAAGGATGTCTAAATAATTGAGTAAATTAAATAAGAGAGGTAAATTCGAAAGTTGTTTAAAATTGTATGCTCTATCTAAATCATAAAAGAAAAAAACTTGGGTTGCCTGTCCCTTTAACAGAAAATCAGGGCCAATTACTAGAGGAGATAAAGAATAGTAAGAAGTAAGCAATGGCAAAGAGAAATTGATTTATTTTTAGCAAAGAAAAAAGGGTATAGGGTGCAGTGTAAGCAAACTCAAGGGATGCCCAGTTTACCCTTTAACCCTTTGAGTGCTAAACAATTTCCCACCTGGGTGCTAAGCTGGATTTGAGTATTTTTTTTTTTTTAATATATTTATTTTTTACTTTTTTTATTTTTTTTCCAGATGCCCAAGACTTATACTGTTGGAAAGGTTAGGTGAGATACAGGCATCTAAGCAGCATCTCCCCATTTTCCTATACTGTACATTGTAATTTTTAAATAAAGTTGTATGGTGACATCATCACGTCATTGCGTGTGACATCACCACGCAGAAACTTGAAGCTCCGGCGATGCCTGTCACTATACAGGTCAGATCGCCGGGGTGGGAGTCAGTGGGAGCCCCCAGATTGCCTTCGAAGTGGGTGAGTGCTAGCGACGGCTCTGAGCCATCGTCAGCACCTGACTGGGACAATTTGCAACAGCTCAGAGCCGTCGTTAGCACTCAAAGGGTTAAAGGGACAGTGTAGTCAGAGTTAAACTTTCATGATTCAGATAGTGTAAACAATTTAAAACAACTTTCCAATTTACTTTTATCATCAATTTTGCTTTGTTCTCTTGGTATTCTTTGTTGAAAGCTAAACCTAGGTAGGCTCTTATGCTAATTTCTAAGCCCTTGAAGGCCGCCTCTTATCTCAGTGCATATTGATAGTTTTTTTTTACAGCTAGAATGTACTAGTTCATGTGTGTCATATAGATAACATTGTTTCCTAGGAGTCAGCACCGATTGGCTAAAATACAAGGTAATCACAGAGGTAAAATGTATATTAATATAACCATGTTGGTTATGCAAAACTGGGAAATAAGTAATAAAGGGATTATCTATCTTTTTAAACAACAACAATTCTGGAGTAGACAGTCCCTTTAAAAGAAAAAAATACTAGGTGAAGTACTAGCAGGGAGGAGATTAGAAGTTGTTGCATAAAACAGCATGAGATAGAGAGCAGCAGACAGATTCAGAGAAAATAAATTGCAGTGGTAGAAACAGAGGAAGGTTTAGTGTGCAGTAGATAATTCATAGGTAGTTCAGGAGTGCATAATAGAGTGCAGGGCAGGAAGTGACATACATTGGTGCCATCATCATGAAGGGGACATAAAATGCAGTGTTGGGAGAGGAAACTAGAGCACAGCAGGACTCGGGAAGCATAGAGAAGGTTTAGCAGAAGTCAGGTGAACATATGGCTAAGTGTTAGAGGAGAAAGCAGAGTACAGGTGCATTGTTAGCTGTGGTGCGGAGCAGACAGTACTGCCCTGTATTATCACTTACCCTGTCTTCTGTCACCTCTTTGTTTCCATTCATAAAAAACTGAACTAAAACAAGCTCTTTTATGCTCTGTTGCTACCCACGTTTGGGTTCGTGAGAATGTGCCCTCTGTGTCACCTTGATGATTCATTTCATATTGGTACCATTAGCCATTAAAAGTTCCCATATTGACTCACTTCTCTATCTGCCAGCCTGTGAGTATAGGTTCTGTGTCTGTAACCAGATTTCCCACACTTAGATCTAACTTCACCTCTTGTTAGCAACATAAATAAATCTTCACATAGGGAAACTGGCAGTTTAATTTTAAAAAAAATGATAGCACTGTATTAAAGGGACATTGAAGCATAATTAAAGGGACAGTCTACAATATAATTATTATTGTTTTAAAAGATAGATAATCCCTTTATTACCCATTCCCCAGTTTTGCATAACCAACACTGTTATATTAATGTACTTTTTACCTCTGTGATTACCTTGTATCTAGGAACCTTCTGATAGCCCCCTGATCACTTGACTGTGACTGTTTATTATCTATTGACTTGAATTTAGCATAGTGTTGTGCTAAATCTTAAATAACTTTCTGTGCCTGAACACAGTGTTATCTATATGGTTCACGTGAACTATCAAGTCTTTTGTTGTGATTTTTTATTTAAAAAGCATGTGATAAGAGGCAGCCCTCAAGGGCTTATAAATCAGCATATGAGCCTACCTAGGTTTAGTTTAAACTAAGAATACCAAGCTAAAAAGGAAATTTGATGATAAAAGCAAATTTGCAAGTTGATTAAAATGACATATCCTATATATGAATAATGAAAGTTTTATTTTGACTAGACTGTCCCTTTAAGGGCCTAGAGTACGCCTGCTATTTTTATGTTTGACCTAGAAGGTCTATTTTATGTTGTTGTTTTTTCTGTCTGGACATATTAATTGAATTATATGTATAGGAAGTCCGAAGTGGCAATCACTGTCCATGCCTAAATTGCATCAGTTAAAAGTGGTGCTATCTCTACATTTTTTTTAAAGAAGAGAGTGAAACTGTGTAACCTAAGTATGCTGCAATCCTATGACTGAAACATATCAGGGGATATTATCTGACCAATAACAAGCTAACTTTAAATACTTTAATTCTTTACATATGGGTGTCCATTTATGAAGCAGTGGAACAATCGGAATGATTGACATCCCCTGCTAGCGGCCGATTGGCCACCAGTGAGCAGGTGGCGGCATTGCACATGCATTTCATTAGAAATGCTTGTGCAATGATAAATTCTGACAGCATATGCTGTCGGCATTTAGCAATGTCGCGCAGACATGATTCGCTATATCGTATAATGTCTGCTCGGCATTTAGTAAATCTACACCATAGTCTTAACCGTCTTTATAGCAGTCTATCAGGCCCATTTATCAAGCTCCGTACGGAGCTTGAAGGGCCGTGTTTCTGGTGAGTCTTCAGACTCGCCAGAAACACAACTTATGAAGCAGCGGTCTAAAGACCGCTGCTCCATAACCCTGTCCGCCTGCTCTGAACAGGCGGACAGGAATCGCCGGACATCAACCCGATCGAATACGATCGGGTTGATTGACAGCTCCCTGCTGGCGGCCGATTGGCCGCGAGTCAGCAGGGGGCGGCGTTGCACCAGCAGCTCTTGTGAGCTGCTGGTGCAATGTTAAATGCGGAGAGCGTATTGCTCTCCGCATTTAGCGAGGTCTTGCGGACCTGATCCGCAGTGTCGGATCAGGTCCGCAAGCCCTTTGATAAATGGGCCTGTATGATTGCCTAGAACATTGCATAAACTAATTTACAGCCAAACCTAATTGTCCAATTAAGGGAAAGAAAATATTTGCAGCTTTGGCCAATTTAAAATATTTTGCAGCATTACATCATAATTAGGTTACTTACAGCCTACCCAGGGAGGGAGCATAGGGAAAAAATGATATTTTACATCAAAAGCAACAAAAATCAACTCTAAGGGCCAGATTACGAGTATCGGGTTTATCACGCCTGTTTGTGTGTGTTGGAAGTAGC
The DNA here is from genome assembly GCF_027579735.1 of Bombina bombina. Lineage (NCBI taxonomy): Eukaryota > Metazoa > Chordata > Amphibia > Anura > Bombinatoridae > Bombina > Bombina bombina. Next base: position 500,799,420 of record NC_069501.1, on the reverse strand, counting down.
GTGCGTATTACAAGTTGAACTTACAGAGACATATAAACACATAAATACATATGTACACATAAATATAAATATATATATATATATTTATATATATATATATATATATATATATATATATATGCATTGGAGCCCTTTTGCATTCAAGTAGAGGAAAACATGTTAAAGCATATGTATGCAATATTCATATTTATTAAAGTTTTAACTATGTATTTACTGTAAATATTTCACATTCCAATGTTCTGCACATAGCAGAATATGTTCTATGTATTTATAAATAGATATTCCTATACATATTGGTATATATCTATACCTATATATAATCATGTGTGTATATATATATATATATATATATATATATATATATAGATAGATAGATAGATAGATAGATAGATAGATAGATATAGATATATATATAGATATACAGTATATTGTACCAAAATACCATCAGATATATGTAGAAATATGTACGTATTTATGATTAAATATAACATATTCTTTTATGTGAAGAACATTGGAATGTGAAATATTTCGATATCGAGTTAGCGCACTTAGGGCTAGTTTCCATTGAGTTGGTAAAGTTTGGAAACCTTTGGTAACATAAAAATTCTCTATTGACGTTAATGGAGATAAATGGTTTTACAGCCAGTTTCCAAACTTTACCACCTCAATGGAAACAAGGCCTAAGTTAGCAATCAGGTTAGCGTGCAAATAGGGTGTTAGGGTTTTTTCCACTGTTTTTTCTCCATTTACTTCTATCGGGGAATATGTTAACACGTGCACAATACTGGAAGTTCGGCTTTCTGCGCGCATCTGGTTAGCTTTTTACCTTTAGCTTGTAATATGCGCGTTACCCGATGCACGCAAAAAGTACTTCTAGGCTAGCGCAGTTAGCACTATTAAAGGGACATTAAATAGATAGAGACTGTAATATATATTATATGCAGTAAAATACAGTACAATTTCATTATTAATGTTTCCTTTCGTTTTAATTGAAATCTGAAAGTTGTGGCTTTTTAAATTCCTATTAGAAATAGAATTGCAGACTCCAGACTTTACACGGTTCTATTCAACAGAGTCAAACATTACACAATCTAGTGAACCATTTCCAACTGTCCATAATTGGTCTAAGCAGAGAAGAAAACCTAGCTTACAACATAGGGGGCACCCATTGCTTTGTGGAAACAAAAACTTGACACTTATGTCTTCATCATTTAAATAAAAACTGCATCTGCATAATATTATCAGGATAATATTTACTTTGATTATATCATTCTATCCTGAATTTATTATAGGATAATAGCAAACAAAAGCCTTGATCACAATCTATATGTTAAATACTCTGAAATAGAGTGATAGCAAAAATGCTAGACATTCTCTGGTACTTTTTGCAAGTTTTTCTCTGAAATTTCCGGTAGCAAAGGGGTTAAAGGGACATGAAACCCAAAATTTTTCATTTATTATTCAGATAGAGCATTCAGTTTTAAACAGCTTTCCAATTTATTTCTATTATCAAATTTGCTTTATTCTCTTGTTATCCTTTGTCGAAGAAGCAGCAACAGTGGCAGTTCTAGAGCTTAATATTTAGTAATTGGTGGGCTAACAAAGATGGCGAAACCACAGCACACATAATATATAGAGCCATTTGCAATTCAACAGGAATGCTACACGTGCGTTTAGAGTAGGGATGGGCGAATGTGTTTATATTCGAATTCGAATGTTAGAGCAAATGTTATTGTAGAAATTCGATTTACATAATCGAATGTTGATAAGAACGAATATTCTTAAAAATTCAATTATCAAATGTTATTTACAGTTTTCGAATGTCACTTTCGAATTCGAATGTAACATTCGAATTCGAATATGACATTCGAATTCGAATGTCACATTCAAATTCGAATATTACATTTATAAAACACAGTTGTAGACTAGAAATACTATTTTGAATTTGAATGCTACATTCGAATTCGAATGTGACATTCGAATTTGAATATTACATTTATACAAAACAGTTGTAGTCTAGAAATACTATTTCGAATTTGAATGTGACATTCAAATTCGAATATTACATTTATAAAACACAGTATTAGACTAGAAATACCATTTTGAATTTGAATGTGACATTCAAATTCTAATATAACATTCAAATTGGAATATTAAATTTTTAAAACACAGTTGTAGACTAGAAATACTATTTTGAATTTGAATGTTACATTTGAATTTGAATATTACATTTCGAAATTGAATGTGATATAAAATACATAGCTAAAGATTCTAATATTCGAACAAATATTTTCGAAAGTTATTGAAAAATTAGATTCGAATGAACGAATATATAAAAATTCATTTTAAATTTCGAATTTTTAGAAACATTTGCCCATCCCTAGTTTAGAGGTTCATAGCATCCCTCACCCCCCCCCCCAATAGAATTGCCACTGAGCAGCAATGTACTACTGGGAGCTAGCTGAACACAACATCAGGTTAGCCAATAACAGGATATAAAGAGAACAAAGCAAAATAGATAATACAAGTAAACTGTAAAGTTGTTTAAAATTGTATGCTCTATGGGAAACATGAAAAAATAGGGTTCTATGTCACTGTAAAACAAATTAACATCTCTTGCTGCAATTGTTTCTCAATAATTAAACTCCACCCACCACTTGCCTTTTTTTGGAGGAGCCAATCTGAATGTTTGGAGAAGACAAGGGTAGCCATAGTTTTTTAGTTCTCTGCTAAAGCCAAGTAGGGAAAATATGTAGCAGGATTAGCTTTGAGAAGTCTGCAGTGTGCATTAACAACCCTGAAAATGAGACAACCCACAATTTTGAGGTAAATTACCTAAAAATTTAGCACAATAAATATTGGAAATATCTTGCAATGCTACTATACGTAACTAGATATTTTATATTCAAATTTTAAGGTGTTTACTGTCCCTTTAAAGGAAACCCAATTTTTGTCTTTCATGATTCAGCTAGAATATGGAATTTTTAATTTAAAGCAGAGACATGAACTCAGGAGCGTGCACGTCTATGAAGCACTATATGGCAGCGGTTTTGAAAGAATGTTCTCCATTTGCAAGAGCACTATTTTCTGGCATATAGTGCTCCAGGCACCTACCTAAGTTTCTCTTCAACATAACAATATCTTGGGAAAAAAGGAAATTTGATAATAGAAGTAAATTGTGTTTTACAAAAATGCGGAATTGTAGGAAAGCAAAAGAGTCACTTCCTGAGTGCTATTAGGATCATAGTACCATAATTGTTTTAGGCTAGACATGTGCGATTCATTTCGGTTCGATTCGGAAATTCGGAAAATTTGGCGATTCGGATCGAACCGAATTTCCGAATTAAAATTCTGCCGAATTTTCCGAATCTTACCGAATCGAATCGATTCGTAAATTCGGATGGCCATTGGGATTACACTAGTATTGTACAGTATGTTAGGTTAACACCTAATATACAGTATAATACTAGTCTAATCCCACCTAACACTTACCGAAATGCCGAATTTACGAACCGAATCGAACCGAATCCAGCCGAATTTCTTCTAATCCGAAACGAATCCGAAACTAATCGATTCAGAATTTTCCGAATTTGAATCGATCCGAACCAAACTTCGAAAAATTCCGAATCGATCCAAACCGAACCGAACCGAATTTTTTCGCCATGCACATGTCTATTTTAGGCTGACCTGACGACCCCCAGTAACATTTTCAGTTCTTATTGATTATAATATAATATTAAACTTTTCATAGCTGACCTCAGACAGTTTTTGCGTAAAATTGAAAGTTTATAAAGAGGTCACACCATCTGCCAATTACGGGTTGGCATCTTTTCATGTGACAGCCAACTAAGGATGTGGGCAAGACATCAACCTTATACACAGTCATTTCATAGTTAACACTAAACAGTAAATACATGTGAATAGTTTCTTTATTGAAAACGGCTATAGATCTAGAAATACCCCATGTGTGGTGTTTGCATTTACCAAGCGAAATCTCATATTTTATAAATGATCAAATACAATATGGGGGAGAAGAAGGTGATTCAAAAACATTCTACATAAACAAAATCTCCTCATGAGAATATATGTGATCATAATTCACTAAATTTGACAAGAACGTGAACAATAATGGAACATCCTGCCAAAGGGACACAAATAGCTTAATTTAAAGAGGAAAAAGAGATCTCACAATGGCACTCTTGTCACGTATAAGACCAGGTTTAATCACTTACGCCTAGATTTAGAGTTCTGCGTTAGCCGTCAAAAGCAGCGTTAAGGGGTCCTAACGCTGCTTTTGGCCGCCCGCTGGTATTTAGAGTCAGCCAGGAAAGGGTCTAACACTCACTTTCAAGCCGCGACTTTTCCTTACCGCAGATACCCTTACGCCAATTGCGTATCCTATCTTTTCAATGGGATCTTCCTAACGCCGGTATTTAGAGTCTTGGCTGAAGTGAGCGGTAGACCCTCTACCGACAAGACTCCAGCCGCAGAAAAAAGTCAGTAGTTAAGAGCTTTATGGGCTAACGCCGGTTTATAAAGCTCTTAACTACAGTGCTCTAAAGTACACTAACACCCATGAACTACCTATGTACCCCTAAACCGAGCCCCCCCCACATTGCCGCCACTATAATAAATATTTTTAACCCCTAATCTGCCGACCGCACACCGCCGCCACCTACATTATCCCTATGAACCCCTAATCTGCTGCCCCTAACATTGCCGACACCTACATAATATTTATTAACCCCTAATCTGCCCCCCCCCCAACGTCGCCGCTACCTGACTACACTTATTAACCCCTAATCTGCTAACCGGACCTCGCCACCACTATAATAAATGTATTAACCCCTAAACCGCCACACTCCCGCCTCGCAAACACTAGAATAAATTGTATTAACCCCTAATCTGCCCCCCCCCACGTCGCCGCCACCTAACTTCAAGTATTAACCCCTAATCTGCCGACCGGACCTCGCCGCTACTCTAATAAATGTATTAACCCCTAAAGCTAAGTCTAACCCTAACACCCCCCTAAATTAAATATAATTTTAATCTAACGAAATAAATTAAATCTTATTAACTAAAGTATTCCTATTTAAAACTAAATACTTACCTGTAAAATAAACCCTAATATAGCTACAATATAACAAATAATTATATTGTAGCTATTTTAGGATTTATATTTATTTTACAGGCAACTTTGTATTTATTTTAACTAGGTACAATAGCTATTAAATAGTTATTAACTATTTAATAGCTACCTAGTTAAAATAATTACAAAATTACCTGTAAAATAAATCCTAACCTAAGTTACAATTAAACCTAACACTACACTATCAATAAATTAATTAAATAAATTACCTACAATTACATACAATTAAATAAACTAAACTAAATTACCAAAAAAAAGATTACAAGAATATTAGGCTAATTACACCTACTCTAAGCCCCCTAATAAAATAAAAAAGCCCCCCAAAATAATAAAGGTCCCTACCCTATTCTAAATTAAAAAGTAACCAGCTCTTTTACCAACCCTTAAAAGGGCTTTTTGCGGGGCATGCCCCTAAGTAATCAGCTCTTTTGCCTGTAAAAAAAAATACAACCCCCCCAACATTAAAACCCACCACCCACATACCCCTACTCTAACCCAAAACCCCTTTAAAAAAACCTAACACTACCCCCCTGAAGATCTCCCTACCTTGAGTCATGTTCACCCAGCCAGGCACCGATGGACCAAAAGAGGACATCCGGAGCGGCAGAAGTCTTCATCCTATCCGGGCAGAAGAGGACATCCGGACCGGCAGACATCTTCATCCAAGCGGCATCTTCTATCTTCATCCATCCGGAGCAGAGCAGAGCCATCTTCTTCCATCCGACGCGGATCCATCCTCTTCAACCGACGCCTACTCGCCGAATGAAGGTTCCTTTAAATGACGTCATCCAAGATGGCATCCCTCGAATTCCGATTGGCTGATAGGATTCTATAGGATTTTTCCTACCTTAATTCCGATTGGCTGATAGAATCCTATCAGCCAATCAGAATTCGAGGGACGCCATTTTGGATGATGTCATTTAAAGGAACCTTCATTCGGCGAGTAGGCGTCGGTTGAAGAGGATAGATCCGCGTTGGCTGGAAGAAAATGGCTCCGCTCCGGATGGATGAAGATAGAAGATAGGATGAAGACTTCTGCCGCTCCGGATGTCCCCTTTTGGTCCATCGGTGCCCGGCTGGGTGAACACGACACAAGGTAGGGAGATCTTCAGGGGGGTAGTGTTAGGTTTATTTAAGGGAGTTTGGGTTAGAGTAGGGGTATGTGGGTGGTGGGTTGTAATGTTGGGGGGGGTTGTATTTTTTTTTACGGGCAAAAGAGCTGATTACTTAGGGGCATGCCCCGCAAAAAGCCCTTTTAAGGGCTGGTAAAAGAGCTGGTTACTTTTTAATTTAGAATAGGGTAGGGACCCTTTATTATTTTGGGGGGCTTTTTTATTTTATTAGGGGGCTTAGAGTAGGTGTAATTAGCCTAATATTCTTGTAATCTTTTTTTATTTTTTGTAATTTAGTGTTTGTTTGTTTTTGTAATTTAGTTTAGTTTATTTAATTGCAGGTAATTTATTTAATTAATTTATTGATAGTGTAGTGTTAGGTTTAATTGTAACTTAGGTTGGGATTTATTTTACAGGTAATTTTGTAATTATTTTAACTAGGTAGCTATTAAATAGTTAATAACTATTTAATAGCTATTGTTAAATAAATACAAAGTTGCCTGTAAAATAAATATAAATCCTAAAATAGCTACAATATAATTATTCGTTATATTGTAGCTATATTAGGGTAAGTATTTAGTTTTAAATAGGAATACTTTAGTTAATAAGATTTAATTTATTTCGTTAGATTAAAATTATATTTAATTTAGGGGGGTGTTAGGGTTAGGGTTAGGGTTAGCTTTAGGGGTTAATACATTTATTAGAGTAGCGGTGAGGTCCGGTCAGCAGATTAGGGGTTAATACTTGAAGTTAGGTGGCAGCGACGTTGGGGGGGGGGGGCAGATTAGGGGTTAATACTATTTATTATAGGGTTTGCGAGGCGGGAGTGCGGCGAGGCGAGGCGGGAGTTTCGGGGTTAATACCTTTATTAGAGTAGCGGCGAGGTCCGGTCGGCAGATTAGGGGTTAATAAGTGTAGGTAAGGTAGCGGCGACGTTGGGGGGGGCAGATTAGGGGTTAATAAATATAATATAGGGGTCGGCGATGTTAGGGGCAGCAGATTAGGGGTACATAGGTATAATGTAGGTTGCGGCGTTGTCCGGAGCGGCAGATTAGGGGTTAATAGTATAATGCAGGTGTCAGCGATAGTGGGGGTGGCAGATTAGGGGTTAATAAGTGTAAGATTAGGGGTGTTTAGACTCGGGGTTCATGTTAGGGTGTTCGGTGCAGACTTAGAAACTGTTTCCCCATAGGAAACAATGGGGCTGCGTTGGGAGCTTAACGCTGCTTTTTTGCAGGTGTTAGGTTTTTTTTCATCCCAAACTGCCCCATTGTTTCCTACGGGGGAATCGTGCACGAGCACGTTTTGGAAGTAAATTGGAAAGTTGTTTAAAATTACATGCTGTATCTGAATCATGAAAATGTAATTTAACCGGAGTGTCCCTTTAAGCACAAATATAGCAAGAGGGATACTTAGATCAGGTGTAGGCATAAGCTATAGTGACAACAATTGTGTCCTCTTCGAATCTGAGAGTCCAAATCTTATCCACATAGTCCTCCTTGCGTGTTACGGTGAGGTCTTTGTCCAGTAAAGAAGAAAGAGTCCTTCCCTTAGTAAGTTGTTGAATAATCTCCGTATCGATTCTTGTAATGTTCAATTATCTGATATGGCAGCCCTAGAGGAGTGAACAAAATCTCCAACGTGGTCGGCAGCTAAGAGATCTTAACCTATCCAAACCAAGAAGAAGTCGGGAGGATAGCTGACGCCTGCTCCCACAACGCGCTGTCAGATGTTGAAGACAGCTAGAAACGAAGGTGTGTACCGCCAGTCCCATCAGTGATTGGAGTGTGCTGAATCTCTTACTCAGCCAGCAACAGGGTCACCCTTGCCTAGACAAAGCTACGGAGATGTTGGGTAAGGAAGCCCAATGCCTTCTCCCACCTCGGACTAAATAAGCAGCGGTATATACAGCACCTAAGTTAAAAAAGCATCAGCATTGGCCAGATAAAGACAAGTGTATACTCCTTGCATACTTTTTGGTGTAAGGATAGAGCCAACGTACGTTTCACCTTTGAAAAGGCTTCTTCTGGGCATTTGTATCATCATGTAGTGAGTAGGGATGTGCGTTTCGTTTCGATCCGAATCAAAATTCGTACGAATTTGTCAAATTTGGAGCTTTGGATCGATTCGAATTTCCAAATTACTGTAGCACCGAAACTAACAAATAAATCCAAATTAATTCGGATTTATTTGTTACATTCGGATGGCCATGGACTAATCACAATTAGACTAGTATTGTACAGTATATTAGGTTATATCGCTCTGCTATGGGTTACACCTAATATTACAGTACATAATACTAGTCTAATACACAGCACATCCCACCTAACACATACCGAACGTCCGTATTTACGAATCGAATCCGAACTGAATACATCCGAATTTATTCGAATCCGAATGAATCCGAAACTAATACATTCGAATGTATCCGAATTCAAATCGATCCGAAAACGAAATTCGAAAACATCCGAATCGATCCGAAACAAATTTTTCCGCCGCGCACAAGTCTAGTAGTGAGCTCCTCCTTATAAAGGAGATCCAGGTGTGTTGCCCTCCAGAAACGAATGCCGGTGAATATAGGTTCCTATTTGATGTAGGAAAGCTAAGATGAGTACAAATAGTAACATTATTATATGTGGTATAACTATTTATACTTGTAACTAAAGTACAGAACATTTACAGTTACATTACAATTATATTGTACAATTATATTAAGTGCTACAGCAGTATGAAAACAATGTAAATAGAACAACATTTGCTATTTACAAAAACAAAATGTTCTAAATAAATAGAACAATGTTTGACAGCAATTACACCTCTAGGAAAAAAAGCCCTAGGTTTAGTTCTTCATTTAAGCCTATGGGACTAAGTGTGTCTAGATCGAAACTCCACCTACTCTCATGTTGCAGAAGGATTTGATCCAGATCTTCACCTCTAATACCCAGTCTTACCCGATCTATGCCAATTACTTTGCAGTGATGAGGATTAGAATTGTGGGTCATTTTGAAGTGTCAAGCAATGCGTGAGTCATCAACTTCTTTTTCTATGTCTCTGAAGTGTCCTAGGACTTTGTCACGTAGTGGTCGTGTCGTTTTACCTACGTAGAATAGGGAACAACTACATTTTGCTAGGTATACAAGTCCCTGTGTTCTGCAAGTAATTTTGTCACATATCTTTTATAAAGGGACACTAATGTCAACATTAAACTTTCATGGATCAGATAGAACATTTAATTTTAAAAAAACTTTTCAATTTATCTCTATTATAAAACTGTGCTATTTTATATCCACACTTTTTGAGGCACCAGCTCTTACTGAGCATGTGCAAGAGTTCATATAGTATACATATCTGAGTCTGTAATTGGCTGATGGTTGTCACATGATATAGGGGATAGGATAATTTAAGATTTTGTTAGAATTTGTCGGAAACAAATATGCTCATTTTAAAATCAATGTTATTGCATCGTCTTTTCATTATGTATTTGTTGGTTATGCAATACTACTGTATTTAAAGGGGCAGAAAAGCCAAAATTAAACTTTCATCATTAACATAGAACACAATTTTAAAGGGACAGTCTACACCAGACTTTTTATTGTTTTAAAAGATAGATAATCCCTTTATTACCCATTTCCCAGTTTTGCATAACCAACACAGTTATAATAATATGCTTTTAACCTCTGTGATTATCTTGTATCTAAGCCTCTGCAAACTGCCCCTTTTTCAGTTCTTTTGACAGACTTGCAGTCTAGCCAATCAGTGCCTGCTCCCAGATAACTTCTCGTGCACAAGCACAGTGTTATCTATATGAAATACGTGAACTAACACCCTCTAGTGGGGAAAAACTGTTAAAATGCAATCTGAAAGAGGTGGGCTTCAAGGTCTAAAAAATTAGCATATGAACCTCCTAGGCTAAGCTTTCAACTAAGAATACCAAGAGAACAAAGCAAAATTGGTGATAAAAGTAAATTGGAAAATTGTTTAAAATTACATGCTCTATCTAAATCATGAAAGTTTATTTTGGCCTAGACTGTCCCTTTAAGCAACTTTCCAATTCACTTCTGTTATCTAAATGTGCACAGTCTTTTTATACTTACACTTTCTGAGGCGCCAGCTCCTACTGAGCATGTGCATGAATTCACAGAATATATATATGCATTTTTTGATTGGCTGATGGCTTTCACGTAATATATTGGGAAGGAAAATGTAAATAACTTTGAAATTTGTCAGAAGAAAAATCTACTACTCATTTGAAATTCAAGCTTAGGGGCTAGTAATCGAGATCTCCCCAGATCAGATGTGGTTTTTCAATCTGGCCCTCGCAGGTGCTGTCCTGGTGGAATTATAGTTAAAAGAGGGCAGTGCCTGCGAGTGGTGAAATGGCTCCTATATAAAGTAATGGAGCTCGCTGTAAAGGGACACTTTGCTCCATAGACAAAAGCAAGCAGGGAGCAGGGGTGGTACTATAAAAATTAAATCCTGCAACCAATATAAATCCCAATTACGCTGCTTTCTGCGTATAGCATTTTACAATTGTTTCTCTTTTCTTATGCATGTGTTTTTCTATTAGGATATTAACACCTACTTTACGAGTCTTGCGTTAGCCTTAAAAAGCAGCATTGAGGGGTCCCAACGCTGCTTATTAACGCCCACTGGTATTACGAGTCAGGCAGGAAAGGGTCTACCGCTCACTTTTTTCCCGCGATTTTAGCTTACAGCAAATCCCCTTACGTCAATTGCGTATCCTATCTTTTTAGTGGGATTTGCCTAACACCGGTATTGCGATCGCCTGAAAAAGTGAGCGGTAGACCCTCTCCTGTCCAGACTCCTACCGCATATAAAAGTCAGTAGTTAAGAGTTTTATGGGCTAACGCCGGAACATAAAGCTCTTAACTAAAGTGCTAAAATGTACACTAACACCCATAAACTACCTTTTAACCCCTAAACCGAGGCCCCTTCCCACATTGCAAACACTGTAATAAAATTATTTAACCCCTAATCTGCCGAACGGACATCGCCGCCACTTTAATAAATGTATTAACCCCTAAACCGCTGCACTCCCGCCTCGCAAACACTAGTTAAATTTTATTAACCCCTAATCTGCCCTCCCTAACATCGCCAACACCTACCTACATTTATTAACCCCTAATCTGCCGCCCCCAACGTCGCCGCTACTATATTAAATTTATTAACCCCTAAATCTAACTCTAACCCTAACCCCCCCTAACTAAAATATAATTTAATTAAAACAAAATGAAATTACTTCTATTAAATAAATTAATCCTATTTAAATCTAAATACTTACCTATAAAATAAACCCTAAGATAGCTACAATATAAATAATAATTACATTGTAGCCATCTTAGGGTTTATTTTTATTTTACAGGCAACTTTGTATTTATTTTAACTAGGTACAATAGTTATTAAATAGTTATTAACTATTTAATTACTACCTAGCTAAAATAAGTACAAAAGTACCTGTAAAATAAACCCTAACCTAAGTTACAATTACACTTAACACTACACTATAATTAAACTAATTACCTAAACTACCTACAATTAATTACAATTAAATTAAATAAACTAAATTACGGAAAAAAACACTAAATTACAGAAAATAAAAAAAGAATTACAAGAATATTAAACTAATTACACCTAATCTAATCCCCCTAATAAAATAAAAAAGCCCCCCAAAATAATAAAATTCCCTACCCTATACTAAATTACAAATAGCTCTTAAAAGGGCCTTTTGCGGTGCATTACCCCAAAGTAATCAGCTCTTTCACCTGTAAAAAAAAATACAATACCCCCCCAACATTAAAACCCACCACTCACACACCCAAGTTTACTCTAAAACCCACCAAATCACCCCTTAAAAAAAAATAACACTCCCCCCTTCAAGATCACCCTACCTTGAGCCATCTTCACCCAGTCGGGCACAAGTGGTCCTCCAGAGAGTCCATCCTATCCGGCCAGAAGAGGACATCCAGACCGGCAGAAGGCTTCATCCAGGCGGCATCTTCTATCTTCATCCTTCCAGAGCGGAGCGGGTCCATCTTCAAGACATCCGACGCAGAGCATCCTCTTCATCCGACGGCCGACGACTGAATGACTGGTCCTTTAAGTGACGTCATCCAAGATGGCGTCCCTTGAATTCTGATTGGCTGATAGAATCCTATCAGCCAATCGGAATTAAGGTATGAAAAATCCTATTGGATGATGCAATCAGCCAATAGGATTGAAGTTCAATCCGATTGGCTGATCCAATCAGCCAATAGGATTGAGCTTGCATACTATTGGCTGTTCCAATCAGCCAATAGAATGCGAGGTCAATCCTATTGGCTGATTGCATCAGCCAATAGGATTTTTCCTACCTTAATTCTGATTGGCTGATAGGATTCTATCAGCCAATCGGAATCTAAGGGACACCATCTTGGATAACGTCACTTAAATGAACCGTCATTTAGTAAGAAGAGTTCGTTTGAAGAGGATGCTCCGTGTCAGATGTCTTGAAGATGGAGCCGCTCCGCGTCGGATGGATGAAGATAGAAGATGCCGTCTGGATGAAGACTTCTGCACGTCAGGAGGACCACTTCGCCCGGCTTGGATGAAGACTTCTCCCGGCTTCATTGAGGACTTCGTCCCGGTTGGTTGAAGACTTCTGCCGCTTCCGTGAGGATGGATGTCTGGTCTTCAGAACAGTCGATCTTCAGGGGGTTAGTGTTAGGTTTTTTTAAGGGTGTATTGGGTGGGTTTTATTTTTTAGATTAGGGTTTGGGCCGTGTGGCTGTGTGGGTGGTGGGTTTTACTGTTGGGGGGGTTGTTTGTATTTTTTTTACAGGTAAAAGAGCTGATTACTTTGGGGCAATGCCCCGCAAAAGGCCCTTTTATGGGCTATTGGTAGTTTAGTTTAGGCTAGGGTTTTTTTTTTATTTTGGGGGGGCTTTTTTATTTTGATAGGGCTATTAGAATAGGTGTAATTAGTTTAAATATCTTGTAATTTGTTTATTATTTTCTGTAATTTAGAGTTTATTTTTTTTGTACTTTTGCTCATTTAATTTAATTTATTTAATTCTTAATTTAGTTAATTTATTTAATTATAGTGTAGTGTTAGGTGTTGTAACTTAGGTTATGTTTTATTTTACAGGTACTTTTGTATTTATTTTAGCTAGGTAGTTATTAAATAGTTAATAACTATTTAATAACTATTCTACCTAGTTAAAATAAATACAAACTTGCCTGTAAAATAAAAATAAACCCTAAGCTAGTTACAATGTAACTATTAGTTATATTGTAGCTAGATTAGGGTTTATTTTCCAGGTAAGTATTTAGTTTTAAATAGGAATTATTTAGTTATTAATAGTAATTTTATTTAGATTTATTGTAATTATATTTAAGTTAGGGTTAGACTTAGGTTTAGGGGTTAATACATTTAGTATAGTGGTGGCGACGTTGGGGGCGGCAGATTAGGGGTTAATAAATGTAGGTAGGTGGCGGCGATGTTAGGGACAGCAGATTAGGGGTTAATAATATTTAACTAGTGTTTGCGAGGCAGGAGTGCAGCGGTTTAGGGGTTCATATGTTTATTATAGTTGCAGCGATGTAGGGGTTAAAAAATTTTTTAGTGTTTGCGATGCGGGAGGGCCTCGGTTTAGGGGTTAATAGGTAGTTTATGGGTGTTAGTGTACTTTTTTTTTTAGCACTTTAGTTATGAGTTTTATGCTACGGCGTTGTACCATAAAATTCTTAACTACTGACTTTTAAATGCGTTAGGACTCTTGACGGGGTAGGGTGTACTGCTCACTTTTTGGCCTCCCAGGACAGACTCGTAATACCGGCGCTATGGAAGTCCCATAGAAAAAAGACAAAGTTTACGTAAGTCGTTTTGCGGTAAGGCCAAAAAAGCGTTTGGTGACCCTAAACCTGCAAGACTCGTAATACCAGCGGGCGTAAAAAAGCAGCGTTAGGACCTGTTAACACTGCTTTTTTACCCTAATGCACAACTCGTAATCTAGCCGAATATATTTTATGTTATGATTTTCAATTAATAATTAAAAATTTGAGGGGGTTGGAAAAGTGAATCAATGCTAAATGTGGCATCATGAAATGTGTTTTTAAAACTTGCTTCTATTTACAATTTATGCCACAAACTGTAATTTTTTTTATTATTATTATTTTGCATTTCAAATGACAGCATTTCACCATATTACACTTTTCTGCAGACTGCTGAAAAAAAACAAGATATGGTTTGTGTAGGTAAACAACCTGCAAACAATAAAAAAAAACACATTGCGGGGCCCAAGGCAGGATGACAAAGCGGGGCCCCCATTTCACCCCGCCCAGTCTCCGCCCCCAATCCCGCCCAGTCTCCGCCCCCAATCCCGCCCAGTCTCTGTCCCAATCCCGCCCAGTCTCCGCCCCCAACCCCACCCCACAGCTTTTAAAATGGAAAAAAAAAATCATTTAAGGTAATGCACAACATTTTATATATAAAAAAACCCATACATCCACTAATGTGGATCACTATAACATTGTATATATTGCAATATACCATTTGTACTATTGGAATAACTGTTTATGTATATAATGAAGAATTATGCTGACAATTAGGAACAGTTAAGTTGAACTGGGCCTTATTTTTATGTGTTTTTCGTATGATAACAAGAACATTACAGAGACGCCAGGGCCGGCCCTAGCAAGTGCAGGTCCCTAGGCAGATTGACAGCCCGGGGCCTCTACCCAGAACAAAAAATACTTAAAAGAAATGGGGCAATGCACTGTACCACACAAACACACAGATATAATACACACAGAGATACTTATATACATATACATCCACACACTGTGTGTCAGACACACACACACCACAGCCGACACACACACCCACACAACACAGCCCACACACACACACACCACAGCCCACACACACACACACACACACACCACAGCCCACACACA
Source organism: Bombina bombina (assembly GCF_027579735.1). Classification (NCBI taxonomy): domain Eukaryota; kingdom Metazoa; phylum Chordata; class Amphibia; order Anura; family Bombinatoridae; genus Bombina; species Bombina bombina. The sequence goes on along the minus strand of NC_069501.1, from coordinate 500,784,204 downwards.
CACACACCACAGCCCACACACACCCCCCACAGCCCACACACACCACAGCCCACACACACCACACCCCACAGCCCACACACACCACACCCCACAGCCCACACACCACACCCCACAGCCCACACACAACACAGCCCACACACACACACCAAAGCCCACACACACACACCACAGCCCACACACACACACACCACAGCCCCCACACACACACACACACCACAGCCCACACACACACACACACACCACAGCCCACACACATACCACAGCCCACACTTCCAGGTATAATTGTATATGTAAATGGAGGGGAGGCATCCGCAAGACCTAATCACCTAAAGAGAATAACCTAATCTTTCAAATGGAAGATTTAGTGGTTAAAAGTAATTATTTTTAAGGGAAAAGGTGTCTGTAAGTGAAAATGAAATGCTTACTAACTCCAAGATGACTCTTGGACAGTATAACTAGGGGGATCATGCAGTCACAGTGATTGTGTGGCTAAAGATATATACTGTATGAATTTTTGAAGGTGGTCTCTAAATACTCAGCTAAAAAAATGATATTTTTAGAGACCCAAAAAAGCCCTTATGAAGAAAAAGAAGATAGATCCCTATTTCAAATTCAAGAACTACTAGGTATTATAGTCAGATGATCATTGAGGTAATTAGTGATCACCTGGCTAAAAAATATATACTTGTCTGTTTGTGTAGAGGCCCTTTTTGTTGTAGCATTACGACCATCATTATATATATATATATATATATATATATATATATGTGTGTGTATATATATATATATATATACAGGGAGTGCAGAATTATTAGGCAAATGAGTATTTTGACCACATCATCCTCTTTATGCATGTTGTCTTACTCCAAGCTGTATAGGCTCGAAAGCCTACTACCAAATAAGCATATTAGGTGATGTGCATCTCTGTAATGAGAAGGGGTGTGGTCTAATGACATCAACACCCTATATCAGGTGTGCATAATTATTAGGCAACTTCCTTTCCTTTGGCAAAATGGGTCAAAAGAAGGACTTGACAGGCTCAGAAAAGTCAAAAATAGTGAGATATCTTGCAGAGGGATGCAGCACTCTTAAAATTGCAAAGCTTCTGAAGCGTGATCATCGAACAATCAAGCATTTCATTCAAAATAGTCAACAGGGTCGCAAGAAGCGTGTGGAAAAACCAAGGCGCAAAATAACTGCCCATGAACTGAGAAAAGTCAAGCGTGCAGCTGCCAAGATGCCACTTGCCACCAGTTTGGCCATATTTCAGAGCTGCAACATCACTGGAGTGCCCAAAAGCACAAGGTGTGCAATACTCAGAGACATGGCCAAGGTAAGAAAGGCTGAAAGACGACCGCCACTGAACAAGACACACAAGCTGAAACGTCAAGACTGGGACAAGAAATATCTCAAGACTGATTTTTCTAAGGTTTTATGGACTGATGAAATGAGAGTGAGTCTTGATGGGCCAGATGGATGGGCCCGTGGCTGGATTGGTAAAGGGCAGAGAGCTCCAGTCCGACTCAGACGCCAGCAAGGTGGAGGTGGAGTACTGGTTTGGGCTGGTATCATCAAAGATGAGCTTGTGGGGCCTTTTCGGGTTGAGGATGGAGTCAAGCTCAACTCCCAGTCCTACTGCCAGTTTCTGGAAGACACCTTCTTCAAGCAGTAGTACAGGAAGAAGTCTGCATCCTTCAAGAAAAACATGATTTTCATGCAGGACAATGCTCCATCACACGCGTCCAAGTACTCCACAACGTGGCTGGCAAGAAAGGGTATAAAAGAAGAAAATCTAATGACATGGCCTCCTTGTTCACCTGATCTGAACCCCATTGAGAACCTGTGGTCCATCATCAAATGTGAGATTTACAAGGAGGGAAAACAGTACACCTCTCTGAACAGTGTCTGGGAGGCTGTGGTTGCTGCTGCACGCAATGTTGATGGTGAACAGATCAAAACACTGACAGAATCCATGGATGGCAGGCTTTTGAGTGTCCTTGCAAAGAAAGGTGGCTATATTGGTCACTGATTTGTTTTTGTTTTGTTTTTGAATGTCAGAAATGTATATTTGTGAATGTTGAGATGTTATATTGGTTTCACTGGTAAAAATAATAATAATTGAAATGGGTATATATTTGTTTTTTGTTAAGTTGCCTAATAATTATGCACAGTAATAGTCACCTGCACACACAGATATCCCCCTAAAATAGCTATAACTAAAAACAAACTAAAAACTACTTCCAAAACTATTCAGCTTTGATATGGATGAGTTTTTTGGGTTCATTGAGAACATGGTTGTTGTTCAATAATAAAATTAATCCTCAAAAATACAACTTGCCTAATAATTCTGCACTCCCTGTGTGTATATATATATATATATATATATATATATATATATATATATATATATATATATATAATTATTGTGGAGTTTTCCAGAAAAGTTTAAATCTAAGCCGCAATCAAAAGCTCAAAGCTGCAGCATATCCTGGTATATATCAGATACCCCTAGAGAGCATTTGTCAGCTCATGCACACTCATCAGTACTAGCAGCATATCCTGGTATATATCAGATACCCCTAGAGAGCATTTGTCAGCTCATGCACACTCATCAGTACTAGCAGCATATCCTGGTATATATCAGATACCCCTATAAAGCATTTGTCAGCTCATGCACACTCATCAGTACTAGCAGCATATCCTGGTATATATCAGATACCCCTATAATGCATGTATCAGCTCATGCACACTCATCAGTACTAGCAGCATATCCTGGTATATATCAGATGCCCCTATAAAGCATTTGTCAGCTCATGCACACTCATCATTACTAGCAGCATATCCTGGTATATATCAGATGCCCCTATAAAGCATTTGTCAGCTCATGCACACTCATCAGGACTAGCAGCATATCCTGGTATATATCAGATGCCCCTATAAAGCATTTGTCAGCTCATGCACATTCATCATTACTAGCAACATATCCTGGTATATATCAGATGCCCCTATAAAGCATTTGTCAGCTCATGCACACTCATCAGTACTAGCAGCATATCCTGGTATATATCAGATACCCCTATAAAGCATTTGTCAGCTCATGCACACTCATCAGTACTAGCAGCATATCCTGGTATATATCAGATACCCCTAGAGAGCATTTGTCAGCTCATGCACACTCATCAGTACTAGCAGCATATCCTGGTATATATCAGATGCCCCTATAAAGCATTTGTCAGCTCATGCACACTCATCAGGACTAGCAGCATATCCTGGTATATATCAGATACCCCTAGAGAGCATTTGTCAGCTCATGCACACTCATCAGTACTAGCAGCATATCCTGGTATATATCAGATACCCCTATAAAGCATTTGTCAGCTCATGCACACTCATCAGTACTAGCAGCATATCCTGGTATATATCAGATGCCCCTATAAAGCATTTGTCAGCTCATGCACACTCATCAGGACTAGCAGCATATCCTGGTATATATCAGATACCCCTAGAGAGCATTTGTCAGCTCACGCACACTCATCAGTACTAGCAGCATATACTGGTATATATCAGATACCCCTAGAGAGCATTTGTCAGCTCATGCACACTCATCAGTACTAGCAGCATATCCTGGTATATATCAGATACCCCTATAAAGCATTTGTCAGCTCATGCACACTCATCAGTACTAGCAGCATATCCTGGTATATATCAGATACCCCTATAATGCATGTATCAGCTCATGCACACTCATCAGTACTAGCAGCATATCCTGGTATATATCAGATGCCCCTATAAAGCATTTGTCAGCTCATGCACACTCATCATTACTAGCAGCATATCCTGGTATATATCAGATGCCCCTATAAAGCATTTGTCAGCTCATGCACACTCATCAGGACTAGCAGCATATCCTGGTATATATCAGATACCCCTAGAGAGCATTTGTCAGCTCATGCACACTCATCAGTACTAGCAGAATATCCTGGTATATATCAGATACCCCTAGAGAGCATTTGTCAGCTCACGCACACTCATCAGTACTAGCAGCATATACTGGTATATATCAGATACCCCTAGAGAGCATTTGTCAGCTCATGCACACTCATCAGTACTAGCAGCATATCCTGGTATATATCAGATACCCCTAGAGAGCATTTGTCAGCTCATGCACACTCATCAGTACTAGCAGCATATCCTGGTATATATCAGATACCCCTAGAGAGCATTTGTTAGCTCATGCACACTCATCAGTACTAGCAGCATATCCTGGTATATATCAGATACCCCTATAAAGCATTTGTCAGCTCATGCACACTCATCAGTACTAGCAGCATATCCTGGTATATATCAGATACCCCTAGAGAGCATTTGTCAGCTCATGCACACTCATCAGGACTAGCAGCATATCCTGGTATATATCAGATACCCCTATAAAGCATGTGTCAGCTCATGCACACTCATCAGGACTAGCAACATATCCTGGTATACATCAGATACCCCTAGAGAGCATTTGTCAGCTCATGCACACTCATCAGTACTAGCAGCATATCCTGGTATATATCAGATGCCCCTAGAGAGCATTTGTCAGCTCATGCACACTCATCATTACTAGCAGCATATCCTGGTATATATCAGATGCCCCTAGAGAGCATTTGTCAGCTCATGCACACTCATCAGTACTAGCAGCATATCCTGGTATATATCAGATGCCCCTAGAGAGCATTTGTCAGCTCATGCACACTCATCAGGACTAGCAGCATATCCTGATATATATCAGATACCCCTATAAACCATTTGTCAGCTCATGCACACTCATCAGTACTAGCAGCATATCCTGGTATATATCAGATACCCCTATAAAGCATTTGTCAGCTCATGCACACTCATCAGTACTAGCAGCATATCCTGGTATATATCAGATACCCCTAGAGAGCATTTGTCAGCTCACGCACACTCATCAGGACTAGCAGCATATCCTGGTATATATCAGATACCCCTATAAAGCATGTGTCAGCTCATGCACACTCATCAGTACTAGCAGCATATCCTGGTATATATCAGATACCCCTATAAAGCATTTGTCAGCTCATGCACACTCATCAGTACTAGCAGCATATCCTAGTATATATCAGATGCCCCTAGAGAGCATTTGTCAGCTCATGCACACTCATCATTACTAGCAGCATATCCTGGTATATATCAGATACCCCTATAAAGCATTTGTCAGCTCATGCACACTCATCAATACTAGCAGCATATCCTGGTATATATCAGATACCCCTATAAACCATTTGTCAACTCATGCACACTCATCAGGACTAGCAGCATATCCTGGTATATATCAGATGCCCCTAGAGAGCATATGTCAGCTCATGCACACTCATCATTACTAGCAGCATATCCTGGTATATATCAGATACCCCTATAAAGCATTTGTCAGCTCATGCACACTCATCAGGACTAGCAGCATATCCTGGTATATATCAGATACCCCTATAAAGCATTTGTCAGCTCATGCACACTCATCAGTACTAGCAGCATATCCTGGTATATATCAGATACCCCTATAAAGCATTTGTCAGCTCATGCACACTCATCAGGACTAGCAGCATATCCTGGTATATATCAGATGCCCCTATAAAGCATTTGTCAGCTCATGCACACTCATCAGGACTAGCAGCATATCCTGGTATATATCAGATACCCCTATAAAGCATGTGTCAGCTCATGCACACTCATCATTACTAGCAGCATATCCTGGTATATATCAGATGCCCCTAGAGAGCATTTGTCAGCTCATGCACACTCATCAGTACTAGCAGCATATCCTGGTATATATCAGATACCCCTAGAGAGCATTTGTCAGCTCATGCACACTCATCAGTACTAGCAGCATATCCTGGTATATATCAGATACCCCTAGAGAGCATTTGTCAGCTCATGCACACTCATCAGTACTAGCAGCATATCCTGGTATATATCAGATACCCCTAGAGAGCATTTGTCAGCTCATGCACACTCATCAGTGCTAGCAGCATATCCTGGTATATATCAGATACCCCTATAAAGCATTTGTCAGCTCATGCACACTCATCAATACTAGCAGCATATCCTGGTATATATCAGATACCCCTATAAAGCATTTGTCAGCTCATGCACACTCATCAGTACTAGCAGCATATCCTGGTATATATCAGATACCCCTAGAGAGCATTTGTCAGCTCATGCACACTCATCAGTACTAGCAGCATATCCTGGTATATATCAGATACCCCTATAAAGCATTTGTCAGCTCATGCACACTCATCAGTACTAGCAGCATATCCTGGTATATATCAGATACCCCTAGAGAGCATTTGTCAGCTCATGCACACTCATCAGGACTAGCAGCATATCCTGGTATATATCAGATACCCCTATAAAGCATTTGTCAGCTCATGCACACTCATCAGTACTAGCAGCATATCCTGGTATATATCAGATACCCCTATAAAGCATTTGTCAGCTCATGCACACTCATCAGTACTAGCAGCATATCCTGGTATATATCAGATACCCCTATAAAGGATTTGTCAGCTCATGCACACTCATCAGGACTAGCAGCATATCCTGGTATATATCAGATACCCCTATAATGCATGTATCAGCTCATGCACACTCATCAGGACTAGCAGCATATCCTGGTATATATCAGATACCCCTATAAAGCATTTGTCAGCTCATGCACACTCATCAATACTAGCAGCATATCCTGGTATATATCAGATACCCCTATAAAGCATTTGTCAGCTCATGCACACTCATCAGTACTAGCAGCATATCCTGGTATATATCAGATACCCCTATAAAGCATTTTTCAGCTCATGCACACTCATCAGTACTAGCAGCATATCCTGGTATATATCAGATACCCCTAGAGAGCATTTGTCAGCTCATGCACACTCATCAGGACTAGCAGCATATCCTGGTATATATCAGATACCCCTATAAAGCATTTTTCAGCTCATGCACACTCATCAGTACTAGCAGCATATCCTGGTATATATCAGATACCCCTATAATGCATGTATCAGCTCATGCACACTCATCAGTACTAGCAGCATATCCTGGTATATATCAGATGCCCCTAGAGAGCATATGTCAGCTCATGCACACTCATCAGTACTAGCAGCATATCCTGGTATATATCAGATACCCCTATAATGCATGTATCAGCTCATGCACACTCATCAGTACTAGCAGCATATCCTGGTATATATCAGATACCCCTATAAAGCATTTGTCAGCTCATGCACACTCATCAGGACTAGCAGCATATCCTGGTATATATCAGATACCCCTAGAGAGCATTTGTCAGCTCATGCACACTCATCAGGACTAGCAGCATATCCTGGTATATATCAGATACCCCTATAAAGCATTTGTCAGCTCATGCACACTCATCATTACTAGCAACATATCCTGGTATATATCAGATGCCCCTATAAAGCATTTGTCAGCTCATGCACACTCATCAGTACTAGCAGCATATCCTGGTATATATCAGATACGCCTATAAAGCATTTGTCAGCTCATGCACACTCATCAATACTAGCAGCATATCCTGGTATATATCAGATACCCCTATAAAGCATTTGTCAGCTCATGCACACTCATCATGACTAGCAGCATATCCTGGTATATATCAGATACCCCTATAAAGCATTTTTCAGCTCATGCACACTCATCAGTACTAGCAGCATATCCTGGTATATATCAGATACCCCTATAAAGCATGTGTCGGCTCATGCACACTCATCAGGACTAGCAGCATATCCTGGTATATATCAGATACCCCTATAAAGCATTTTTCAGCTCATGCACACTCATCAGTACTAGCAGCATATCCTGGTATATATCAGATACCCCTATAATGCATGTATCAGCTCATGCACACTCATCAGTACTAGCAGCATATCCTGGTATATATCAGATACCCCTATAATGCATGTATCAGCTCATGCACACTCATCAGTACTAGCAGCATATCCTGGTATATATCAGATACCCCTAGAGAGCATTTGTCAGCTCATGCACACTCATCAGTACTAGCAGCATATCCTGGTATATATCAGATACCCCTAGAGAGCATTTGTCAGCTCATGCACACTCATCAATACTAGCAGCATATCCTGGTATATATCAGATACCCCTATAAAGCATGTGTCAGCTCATGCACACTCATCAATACTAGCAGCATATCCTGGTATATATCAGATACCCCTATAAAGCATGTGTCAGCTCATGCACACTCATCAGGACTAGCAGCATATCCTGGTATATATCAGATACCCCTAGAGAGCATTTGTCAGCTCATGCACACTCATCATTACTAGCAGCATATCCTGGTATATATCAGATACCCCTATAAAGCATGTGTCAGCTCATGCACACTCATCAGAACTAGCAGCATATCCTGGTATATATCAGATACCCCTATAAAGCATTTTTCAGCTCATGCACACTCATCAGTACTAGCAGCATATCCTGGTATATATCAGATACCCCTATAATGCATGTATCAGCTCATGCACACTCATCAGTACTAGCAGCATATCCTGGTATATATCAGATGCCCCTAGAGAGCATATGTCAGCTCATGCACACTCATCAGTACTAGCAGCATATCCTGGTATATATCAGATACCCCTATAATGCATGTATCAGCTCATGCACACTCATCAGTACTAGCAGCATATCCTGGTATATATCAGATACCCCTAGAGAGCATTTGTCAGCTCATGCACACTCATCAATACTAGCAGCATATCCTGGTATATATCAGATACCCCTATAAAGCATGTGTCAGCTCATGCACACTCATCAATACTAGCAGCATATCCTGGTATATATCAGATACCCCTATAAAGCATGTGTCAGCTCATGCACACTCATCAGGACTAGCAGCATATCCTGGTATATATCAGATACCCCTAGAGAGCATTTGTCAGCTCATGCACACTCATCAGTACTAGCAGCATATACTGGTATATATCAGATACCCCTATAAAGCATTTGTCAGCTCATGCACACTCATCATTACTAGCAGCATATCCTGGTATATATCAGATGCCCCTAGAGAGCATTTGTCAGCTCATGCACACTCATCATTACTAGCAGCATATCCTGGTATATATCAGATGCCCCTAGAGAGCATTTGTCAGCTCATGCACACTCATCATTACAAGCAGCATATCCTGGTATATATCAGATGCCCCTAGAGAGCATTTGTCAGCTCATGCACACTCATCAGGACTAGCAGCATATACTGGTATATATCAGATACCCCTATAAACCATTTGTCAGCTCATGCACACTCATCAGTACTAGCAGCATATCCTGGTATATATCAGATGCCCCTAGAGAGCATATGTCAGCTCATGCACACTCATCAGTACTAGCAGCATATACTGGTATATATCAGATACCCCTATAAAGCATTTGTCAGCTCATGCACACTCATCAGTACTAGCAGCATATCCTGGTATATATCAGATACCCCTATAAAGCATTTGTCAGCTTATGCACACTCATCAGGACTAGCAGCATATCCTGGTATATATCAGATACCCCTATAAAGCATTTGTCAGCTCATGCACACTCATCAGGACTAGCAGCATATCCTGGTATATATCAGATACCCCTAGAGAGCATTTGTCAGCTCATGCACACTCATCATTACTAGCAGCATATCCTGGTATATATCAGATACCCCTATAAAGCATTTGTCAGCTCATGCACACTCATCAATACTAGCAGCATATCCTGGTATATATCAGATACCCCTATAAAGCATTTGTCAGCTCATGCACACTCATCAGTACTAGCAGCATATCCTGGTATATATCAGATACCCCTAGAGAGCATTTGTCAGCTCATGCACACTCATCAGTACTAGCAGCATATCCTGGTATATATCAGATACCCCTAGAGAGCATTTGTCAGCTCATGCACACTCATCAGTACTAGCAGCATATCCTGGTATATATCAGATACCCCTATAAAGCATTTGTCAGCTCATGCACACTCATCAGTACTAGCAGCATATCCTGGTATATATCAGATACCCCTATAAAGCATTTGTCAGCTCATGCACACTCATCAGTACTAGCAGCATATCCTGGTATATATCAGATACCCCTAGAGAGCATTTGTCAGCTCATGCACACTCATCAGGACTAGCAGCATATACTGGTATATATCAGATACCCCTATAAAGCATTTGTCAGCTCATGCACACTCATCAGTACTAGCAGCATATCCTGGTATATATCAGATACCCCTATAAAGCATTTGTCAGCTCATGCACACTCATCAGTACTAGCAGCATATCCTGGTATATATCAGATACCCCTATAAAGCATTTGTCAGCTCATGCACACTCATCATGACTAGCAGCATATCCTGGTATATATCAGATACCCCTATAAAGCATTTGTCAGCTCATGCACACTCTTCATTACTAGCAGCATATCCTGGTATATATCAGATAGCCCTATAAACCATTTGTCAGCTCATGCACACTCATCAGTACTAGCAGCATATCCTGGTATATATCAGATACCCCTATAAACCATTTGTCAGCTCATGCACACTCATCAGTACTAGCAGCATATCCTGGTATATATCAGATGCCCATATAAAGTTTTTGTCAGCTTATGCACACTCATCATGACTAGCAGCATATCCTGGTATATATCAGATACCCCTATAAAGCATTTTTCAGCTCATGCACACTCATCAGTACTAGCAGCATATCTTGGTATATATCAGATACCCCTAGAGAGCATTTGTCAGCTCATGCACACTCATCAGGACTAGCAGCATATCCTGGTATATATCAGATACCCGTATAAAGCATTTTTCAGCTCATGCACACTCATCAGTACTAGCAGCATATCCTGGTATATATCAGATACCCCTATAATGCATGTATCAGCTCATGCACACTCATCAGTACTAGCAGCATATCCTGGTATATATCAGATGCCCCTAGAGAGCATATGTCAGCTCATGCACACTCATCAGTACTAGCAGCATATCCTGGTATATATCAGATACCCCTATAATGCATGTATCAGCTCATGCACACTCATCAGTACTAGCAGCATATCCTGGTATATATCAGATACCCCTATAAAGCATGTGTCAGCTCATGCACACTCATCAGTACTAGCAGCATATCCTGGTATATATCAGATGCCCCTAGAGAGCATATGTCAGCTCATGCACACTCATCTTTACTAGCAGCATATCCTGGTATATATCAGATACCCCTATAATGCATGTATCAGCTCATGCACACTCATCAGTACTAGCAGCATATCCTGGTATATATCAGATACCCCTATAAAGCATGTGTCAGCTCATGCACACTCATCAGTACTAGCAGCATATCCTGGTATATATCAGATACCCCTATAAAGCATGTATCAGCTCATGCACACTCATCAGGACTAGCAGCATATACTGGTATATATCAGATACCCCTATAAAGCATGTGTCAGCTCATGCACACTCATCAGTACTAGCAGCATATCCTGGTATATATCAGATGCCCCTAGAGAGCATTTGTCAGCTCATGCACACTCATCAGGACTAGCAGCATATCCTGGTATATATCAGATACCCCTATAAAGCATTTGTCAGCTCATGCACACTCATCAGGACTAGCAGCATATCCTGGTATATATCAGATACCCCTATAAAGCATTTGTCAGCTCATGCACACTCATCAGGACTAGCAGCATATCCTGGTATATATCAGATACCCCTATAAAGCATTTGTCAGCTCATGCACACTCATCAGTACTAGCAGCATATCCTGGTATATATCAGATACCCCTATAATGCATGTATCAGCTCATGCACACTCATCAGTACTAGCAGCATATCCTGGTATATATCAGATGCCCCTAGAGAGCATATGTCAGCTCATGCACACTCATCAGTACTAGCAGCATATCCTGGTATATATCAGATACCCCTATAATGCATGTATCAGCTCATGCACACTCATCAGTACTAGCAGCATATCCTGGTATATATCAGATACCCCTATAAAGCATGTGTCAGCTCATGCACACTCATCAGTACTAGCAGCATATCCTGGTATATATCAGATACCCCTATAAAGCATGTGTCAGCTCATGCACACTCATCAGGACTAGCAGCATATACTGGTATATATCAGATACCCCTATAAAGCATGTGTCAGCTCATGCACACTCATCAGTACTAGCAGCATATCCTGGTATATATCAGATGCCCCTAGAGAGCATTTGTCAGCTCATGCACACTCATCAGGACTAGCAGCATATCCTGGTATATATCAGATACCCCTATAAAGCATTTGTCAGCTCATGCACACTCATCATTACTAGCAGCATATCCTGGTATATATCAGATGCCCATATAAAGTTTTTGTCAGCTCATGCACACTCATCATGACTAGCAGCATATCCTGGTATATATGAGATGCCCATATAAAGTTTTTGTCAGCTCATGCACACTCATCATGACTAGCAGCATAACCTGGTATACATCAGATACCCCTATAAAGCATTTTTCAGCTCATGCACACTCATCAGTACTAGCAGCATATCCTGGTATATATCAGATACCCCTATAAAGCATTTGTCTACTCATGCACACTCATCATTACTAGCAGCATATCCTGGTATATATCAGATACCCCTAGAGAGCATTTGTCAGCTCATGCACACTCATCAGTACTAGCAGCATATCCTGGTATATAACAGATACCCCTAGAGAGCATTTGTCAGCTCATGCACACTCATCAGTACTAGCAGCATATCCTGGTATATATCAGATACCCCTATAAAGCATTTGTCAGCTCATGCACACTCATCAGTACTAGCAGCATATCCTGGTATATATCAGATACCCCTAGAGAGCATTTGTCAGCTCATGCACACTCATCAGGACTAGCAGCATATCCTGGTATATATCAGATACCCCTATAAAGCATTTGTCAGCTCATGCACACTCATCATTACTAGCAGCATATCCTGGTATATATCAGATGCCCATATAAAGTTTTTGTCAGCTCATGCACACTCATCAGGACTAGCAGCATATCCTGGTATATATCAGATACCCCTAGAGAGCATTTTTCAGCTCATGCACACTCATCAGTACTAGCAGCATATCCTGGTATATATCAGATACCCCTATAAAGCATTTGTCTACTCATGCACACTCATCATTACTAGCAGCATATCCTGGTATATATCAGATGCCCCTAGAGAGCATTTGTCAGCTCATGCACACTCATCAGGACTAGCAGCATATCCTGGTATATATCAGATACCCCTAGAGAGCATTTGTCAGCTCATGCACACTCATCAGTACTAGCAGCATATCCTGGTATATATCAGATACCCCTATAAAGCATTTGTCAGCTCATGCACACTCATCAGTACTAGCAGCATATCCTGGTATATATCAGATACCCCTAGAGAGCATTTGTCAGCTCATGCACACTCATCAGGACTAGCAGCATATCCTGGTATAAATCAGATACCCCTATAAAGCATTTGTCAGCTCATGCACACTCATCAGGACTAGCAGCATATACTGGTATATATCAGATACCCCTATAAAGCATTTGTCAGCTCATGCACACTCATCAGTACTAGCAGCATATACTGGTATATATCAGATACCCCTATAAAGCATTTGTCAGCTCATGCACACTCATCATTACTAGCAGCATATCCTGGTATATATCAGATGCCCATATAAAGTTTTTGTCAGCTCATGCACACTCATCATGACTAGCAGCATATCCTGGTATATATGAGATGCCCATATAAAGTTTTTGTCAGCTCATGCACACTCATCATGACTAGCAGCATAACTTGGTATACATCAGATACCCCTATAAAGCATTTTTCAGCTCATGCACACTCATCAGTACTAGCAGCATATCCTGGTATATATCAGATACCCCTATAAAGCATTTGTCTACTCATGCACACTCATCATTACTAGCAGCATATCCTGGTATATATCAGATACCCCTAGAGAGCATTTGTCAGCTCATGCACACTCATCAGTACTAGCAGCATATCCTGGTATATAACAGATACCCCTAGAGAGCATTTGTCAGCTCATGCACACTCATCAGTACTAGCAGCATATCCTGGTATATATCAGATACCCCTATAAAGCATTTGTCAGCTCATGCACACTCATCAGTACTAGCAGCATATCCTGGTATATATCAGATACCCCTAGAGAGCATTTGTCAGCTCATGCACACTCATCAGGACTAGCAGCATATCCTGGTATATATCAGATACCCCTATAAAGCATTTGTCAGCTCATGCACACTCATCATTACTAGCAGCATATCCTGGTATATATCAGATGCCCATATAAAGTTTTTGTCAGCTCATGCACACTCATCAGGACTAGCAGCATATCCTGGTATATATCAGATACCCCTAGAGAGCATTTTTCAGCTCATGCACACTCATCAGTACTAGCAGCATATCCTGGTATATATCAGATACCCCTATAAAGCATTTGTCTACTCATGCACACTCATCAATACTAGCAGCATATCCTGGTATATATCAGATACCCCTATAAAGCATGTGTCAGCTCATGCACACTCATCAGGACTAGCAGCATATCCTGGTATATATCAGATACCCCTAGAGAGCATTTGTCAGCTCATGCACACTCATCATTACTAGCAGCATATCCTGGTATATATCAGATACCCCTATAAAGCATGTGTCAGCTCATGCACACTCATCAGGACTAGCAGCATATCCTGGTATATATCAGATACCCCTATAAAGCATTTTTCAGCTCATGCACACTCATCAGTACTAGCAGCATATCCTGGTATATATCAGATACCCCTATAATGCATGTATCAGCTCATGCACACTCATCAGTACTAGCAGCATATCCTGGTATATATCAGATGCCCCTAGAGAGCATATGTCAGCTCATGCACACTCATCAGTACTAGCAGCATATCCTGGTATATATCAGATACCCCTATAATGCATGTATCAGCTCATGCACACTCATCAGTACTAGCAGCATATCCTGGTATATATCAGATACCCCTAGAGAGCATTTGTCAGCTCATGCACACTCATCAATACTAGCAGCATATCCTGGTATATATCAGATACCCCTATAAAGCATGTGTCAGCTCATGCACACTCATCAATACTAGCAGCATATCCTGGTATATATCAGATACCCCTATAAAGCATGTGTCAGCTCATGCACACTCATCAGGACTAGCAGCATATCCTGGTATATATCAGATACCCCTAGAGAGCATTTGTCAGCTCATGCACACTCATCAGTACTAGCAGCATATACTGGTATACAGGGAGTGCAGAATTATAAGGCAAATGAGTATTTTGACCACATCATCCTCTTTATGCATGTTGTCTTACTCCAAGCTGTATAGGCTCGAAAGCCTACTACCAATTAAGCATATTAGGTGATGTGCATCTCTGTAATGAGAAGGGGTATGGTCTAATGATATCAACATCCTATATCAGGTGTGCATAATTATTAGGCAACTTCCTTTCCTTTGGCAAAATGGGTCAAAAGAAGGACTTGACAGGCTCAGAAAAGTCAAAAATAGTGAGATATCTTGCAGAGGGATGCAGCACTCTTAAAATTGCAAAGCTTCTGAAGCGTGATCATCAAACAATCAAGCGCTTCATTCAAAATAGTCAACAGGGTCGCAAGAAGCGTGTGGAAAAACCAAGGCGCAAAATAACTGCCCATGAACTGAGAAAAGTCAAGCGTGCAGCTGCCAAGATGCCACTTGCCACCAGTTTGGCCATATTTCAGAGCTGCAACATCACTGGAGTGCCCAAAAGCACAAGGTGTGCAATACTCAGAGACATGGCCAAGGTAAGAAAGGCTGAAAGACGACCACCACTGAACAAGACACACAAGCTGAAACATCAAGACTGGGCCAAGAAATATCTCAAGACTGATTTTTCTAAGGTTTTATGGACTGATGAAATGAGAGTGAGTCTTGATGGGCCAGATGGATGGGCCCATGGCTGGATTGGTAAAGGGCAGAGAGCTCCAGTCCGACTCAGACGCCAGCAAGGTGGAGGTGGAGTACTGGTTTGGGCTGGTATCATCAAAGATGAGCTTGTGGGGCCTTTTCGGGTTGAGGATGGAGTCAAGCTCAACTCCCAGTCCTACTGCCAGTTTCTGGAAGACACCTTTTTCAAGCAGTGGTACAGGAAGAAGTCTGCATCCTTCAAGAAAAACATGATTTTCATGCAGGACAATGCTCCATCACACGCGTCCAAGTACTCCACAGCGTGGCTGGCAAGAAAGGGTATAAAAGAAGAAAATCTAATGACATGGCCTCCTTGTTCACCTGATCTGAACCCCATTGAGAACCTGTGGTCCATCATCAAATGTGAGATTTACAAGGAGGGAAAACAGTACACCTCTCTGAACAGTGTCTGGGAGGCTGTGGTTGCTGCTGCACGCAATGTTGATGGTGAACAGATCAAAACACTGACAGAATCCATGGATGGCAGGCTTTTGAGTGTCCTTGCAAAGAAAGGTGGCTATATTGGTCACTGATTTGTTTTTGAATGTCAGAAATGTATATTTGGGAATGTTGAGATGTTATATTGGTTTCACTGGTAAAAATAAATAATTGAAATGGGTATATATTTGTTTTTTGTTAAGTTGCCTAATAATTATGCACAGTAATAGTCACCTGCACACACAGATATCCCCCTAAAATAGCTATAACTAAAAACAAACTAAAAACTACTTCCAAAACTATTCAGCTTTGATATTAATGAGTTTTTTGGATTCATTGAGAACATGGTTGTTGTTCAATAATAAAATTAATCCTCAAAAATACAACTTGCCTAATAATTCTGCACTCCCTGTATATCAGATACCCCTATAAAGCATTTGTCAGCTCATGCACACTCATCATTACTAGCAGCATATCCTGGTATATATCAGATGCCCATATAAAGTTTTTGTCAGCTCATGCACACTCATCATGACTAGCAGCATATCCTGGTATATATGAGATGCCCATATAAAGTTTTTGTCAGCTCATGCACACTCATCATGACTAGCAGCATAACCTGGTATACATCAGATACCCCTATAAAGCATTTTTCAGCTCATGCACACTCATCAGTACTAGCAGCATATCCTGGTATATATCAGATACCCCTATAAAGCATTTGTCTACTCATGCACACTCATCATTACTAGCAGCATATCCTGGTATATATCAGATACCCCTAGAGAGCATTTGTCAGCTCATGCACACTCATCATTACTAGCAGCATATCCTGGTATATATCAGATGCCCCTAGAGAGCATTTGTCAGCTCATGCACACTCATCATTACAAGC
Source organism: Bombina bombina (assembly GCF_027579735.1). NCBI lineage: Eukaryota > Metazoa > Chordata > Amphibia > Anura > Bombinatoridae > Bombina > Bombina bombina. The sequence continues at coordinate 500,766,751 of NC_069501.1, read as the reverse complement.
AGCATATCCTGGTATATATCAGATGCCCCTAGAGAGCATTTGTCAGCTCATGCACACTCATCAGGACTAGCAGCATATACTGGTATATATCAGATACCCCTATAAACCATTTGTCAGCTCATGCACACTCATCAGTACTAGCAGCATATCCTGGTATATATCAGATGCCCCTAGAGAGCATATGTCAGCTCATGCACACTCATCAGTACTAGCAGCATATACTGGTATATATCAGATACCCCTATAAAGCATTTGTCAGCTCATGCACACTCATCAGTACTAGCAGCATATCCTGGTATATATCAGATACCCCTATAAAGCATTTGTCAGCTTATGCACACTCATCAGGACTAGCAGCATATCCTGGTATATATCAGATACCCCTATAAAGCATTTGTCAGCTCATGCACACTCATCAGGACTAGCAGCATATCCTGGTATATATCAGATACCCCTAGAGAGCATTTGTCAGCTCATGCACACTCATCATTACTAGCAGCATATCCTGGTATATATCAGATACCCCTATAAAGCATTTGTCAGCTATTGCACACTCATCAATACTAGCAGCATATCCTGGTATATATCAGATACCCCTATAAAGCATTTGTCAGCTCATGCACACTCATCAGTACTAGCAGCATATCCTGGTATATATCAGATACCCCTAGAGAGCATTTGTCAGCTCATGCACACTCATCAGTACTAGCAGCATATCCTGGTATATATCAGATACCCCTAGAGAGCATTTGTCAGCTCATGCACACTCATCAGTACTAGCAGCATATCCTGGTATATATCAGATACCCCTATAAAGCATTTGTCAGCTCATGCACACTCATCAGTACTAGCAGCATATCCTGGTATATATCAGATACCCCTATAAAGCATTTGTCAGCTCATGCACACTCATCAGTACTAGCAGCATATCCTGGTATATATCAGATACCCCTAGAGAGCATTTGTCAGCTCATGCACACTCATCAGGACTAGCAGCATATACTGGTATATATCAGATACCCCTATAAAGCATTTGTCAGCTCATGCACACTCATCAGTACTAGCAGCATATCCTGGTATATATCAGATACCCCTATAAAGCATTTGTCAGCTCATGCACACTCATCAGTACTAGCAGCATATCCTGGTATATATCAGATACCCCTATAAAGCATTTGTCAGCTCATGCACACTCATCATGACTAGCAGCATATCCTGGTATATATCAGATACCCCTATAAAGCATTTGTCAGCTCATGCACACTCATCATTACTAGCAGCATATCCTGGTATATATCAGATAGCCCTATAAACCATTTGTCAGCTCATGCACACTCATCAGTACTAGCAGCATATCCTGGTATATATCAGATACCCCTATAAACCATTTGTCAGCTCATGCACACTCATCAGTACTAGCAGCATATCCTGGTATATATCAGATGCCCATATAAAGTTTTTGTCAGTTTATGCACACTCATCATGACTAGCAGCATATCCTGGTATATATCAGATACCCCTATAAAGCATTTTTCAGCTCATGCACACTCATCAGTACTAGCAGCATATCTTGGTATATATCAGATACCCCTAGAGAGCATTTGTCAGCTCATGCACACTCATCAGGACTAGCAGCATATCCTGGTATATATCAGATACCCCTATAAAGCATTTTTCAGCTCATGCACACTCATCAGTACTAGCAGCATATCCTGGTATATATCAGATACCCCTATAATGCATGTATCAGCTCATGCACACTCATCAGTACTAGCAGCATATCCTGGTATATATCAGATGCCCCTAGAGAGCATATGTCAGCTCATGCACACTCATCAGTACTAGCAGCATATCCTGGTATATATCAGATACCCCTATAATGCATGTATCAGCTCATGCACACTCATCAGTACTAGCAGCATATCCTGGTATATATCAGATACCCCTATAAAGCATGTGACAGCTCATGCACACTCATCAGTACTAGCAGCATATCCTGGTATATATCAGATGCCCCTAGAGAGCATATGTCAGCTCATGCACACTCATCTTTACTAGCAGCATATCCTGGTATATATCAGATACCCCTATAATGCATGTATCAGCTCATGCACACTCATCAGTACTAGCAGCATATCCTGGTATATATCAGATACCCCTATAAAGCATGTGTCAGCTCATGCACACTCATCAGTACTAGCAGCATATCCTGGTATATATCAGATACCCCTATAAAGCATGTGTCAGCTCATGCACACTCATCAGGACTAGCAGCATATACTGGTATATATCAGATACCCCTATAAAGCATGTGTCAGCTCATGCACACTCATCAGTACTAGCAGCATATCCTGGTATATATCAGATGCCCCTAGAGAGCATTTGTCAGCTCATGCACACTCATCAGGACTAGCAGCATATCCTGGTATATATCAGATACCCCTATAAAGCATTTGTCAGCTCATGCACACTCATCAGTACTAGCAGCATATCCTGGTATATATCAGATACCCCTATAATGCATGTATCAGCTCATGCACACTCATCAGTACTAGCAGCATATCCTGGTATATATCAGATGCCCCTAGAGAGCATATGTCAGCTCATGCACACTCATCAGTACTAGCAGCATATCCTGGTATATATCAGATACCCCTATAATGCATGTATCAGCTCATGCACACTCATCAGTACTAGCAGCATATCCTGGTATATATCAGATACCCCTATAAAGCATGTGTCAGCTCATGCACACTCATCAGTACTAGCAGCATATCCTGGTATATATCAGATACCCCTATAAAGCATGTGTCAGCTCATGCACACTCATCAGGACTAGCAGCATATACTGGTATATATCAGATACCCCTATAAAGCATGTGTCAGCTCATGCACACTCATCAGTACTAGCAGCATATCCTGGTATATATCAGATGCCCCTAGAGAGCATTTGTCAGCTCATGCACACTCATCAGGACTAGCAGCATATCCTGGTATATATCAGATACCCCTATAAAGCATTTGTCAGCTCATGCACACTCATCATTACTAGCAGCCTATCCTGGTATATATCAGATGCCCATATAAAGTTTTTGTCAGCTCATGCACACTCATCATGACTAGCAGCATATCCTGGTATATATGAGATGCCCATATAAAGTTTTTGTCAGCTCATGCACACTCATCATGACTAGCAGCATAACCTGGTATACATCAGATACCCCTATAAAGCATTTTTCAGCTCATGCACACTCATCAGTACTAGCAGCATATCCTGGTATATATCAGATACCCCTATAAAGCATTTGTCTACTCATGCACACTCATCATTACTAGCAGCATATCCTGGTATATATCAGATACCCCTATAAAGCATTTGTCAGCTCATGCACACTCATCAGTACTAGCAGCATATCCTGGTATATATCAGATACCCCTAGAGAGCATTTGTCAGCTCATGCACACTCATCAGTACTAGCAGCATATCCTGGTATATAACAGATACCCCTAGAGAGCATTTGTCAGCTCATGCACACTCATCAGTACTAGCAGCATATCCTGGTATATATCAGATACCCCTATAAAGCATTTGTCAGCTCATGCACACTCATCAGTACTAGCAGCATATCCTGGTATATATCATATACCCCTAGAGAGCATTTGTCAGCTCATGCACACTCATCAGGACTAGCAGCATATCCTGGTATATATCAGATACCCCTATAAAGCATTTGTCAGCTCATGCACACTCATCATTACTAGCAGCATATCCTGGTATATATCAGATGCCCATATAAAGTTTTTGTCAGCTCATGCACACTCATCAGGACTAGCAGCATATCCTGGTATATATCAGATACCCCTATAAAGCATTTGTCTACTCATGCACACTCATCATTACTAGCAGCATATCCTGGTATATATCAGATGCCCCTAGAGAGCATTTGTCAGCTCATGCACACTCATCAGGACTAGCAGCATATCCTGGTATATATCAGATACCCCTAGAGAGCATTTGTCAGCTCATGCACACTCATCAGTACTAGCAGCATATCCTGGTATATATCAGATACCCCTATAAAGCATTTGTCAGCTCATGCACACTCATCAGTACTAGCAGCATATCCTGGTATATATCAGATACCCCTAGAGAGCATTTGTCAGCTAATGCACACTCATCAGGACTAGCAGCATATCCTGGTATAAATCAGATACCCCTATAAAGCATTTGTCAGCTCATGCACACTCATCAGTACTAGCAGCATATCCTGGTATAAATCAGATACCCCTACAAAGCATTTTTCAGCTCATGCACACTCATCAGTACTAGCAGCATATCCTGGTATATATCAGATACCCCTATAAAGGATTTGTCAGCTCATGCACACTCATCAGGACTAGCAGCATATCCTGGTATATATCAGATGCCCCTAGAGAGCATTTGTCAGCTCATGCACACTCATCAGGACTAGCAGCATATCCTGGTATATATCAGATGCCCCTATAAAGCATTTGCCTGCTCATGCACACTCATCAATACTAGCAGCATATCCTGGTATATATCAGATACCCCTATAAAGCATTTGCCTGCTCATGCACACTCATCAGTACTAGCAGCATATCCTGGTATATATCAGATACCCCTATAAAGCATTTGTCATCTTATGCACACTCATCAGTACTAGCAGCATATCCTGGTATATATCAGATACCCCTATAAAGCATTTGCCTGCTCATGCACACTCATCAGTACTAGCAGCATATCCTGGTATATATCAGATGCCCCTATAAAGCATTTGTCAGCTCATGCACACTCATCAGTACTAGCAGCATATCCTGGTATATATCAGATGCCCCTATAAACCATTTGTCAGCTCATGCACACTCATCAGTACTAGCAGCATATCCTGGTATATATCAGATACCCCTAGAGAGCATTTGTCAGCTCATGCACACTCATCATTACTAGCAGCATATCCTGGTATATATCAGATACCCCTATAAAGCATTTGTCAGCTCATGCACACTCATCAATACTAGCAGCATATCCTGGTATATATCAGATGCCCCTAGAGAGCATATGTCTGCTCATGCACACTCATCAGGACTAGCAGCATATCCTGGTATATATCAGATGCCCCTAGAGAGCATTTGTCAGCTCATGCACACTCATCAGGACTAGCAGCATATCCTGGTATATATCAGATGCCCCTATAAAGCATTTGTCAGCTTATGCACACTCATCAGTACTAGCAGCATATCCTGGTATATATCAGATGCCCCTATAAAGCATTTGTCAGCTCATGCACACTCATCAGTACTAGCAGCATATCCTGGTATATATCAGATGCCCCTAGAGAGCATTTGTCAGCTCATGCACACTCATCAGGACTAGCAGCATATCCTGGTATATGTGAATGATAAAAAAAGAAGGCGCCACCATAGTGCACAATCAGATGATAATAACACGCCAATAAAACAAGTAAGACCGTACTTACAAGCTGTATGACACGTGAGAAGTGTCACAAACGCCTTCTGGACTGTTAGGAGTCGTCCAGCTAACTCACACTGGTGGCTTTCAGAAATCCTCTGGGGTGTGAGGGCGGTGATGGCAAAAAGCAAACAGCATCCAGGAACAGAAGTTTCACAGAGCCGGCTCGTCTTGTACTATCCACTGTTATTGTAGATGCATTTGTGGATACAATGTAACAGATGGATCAATAAGATGAGTAAATGAATGAATAAAGGATACTTCGTGGCAAAAGTCTTGTAAAAGCAAACAGACTTTATTTGGAGTACATAAGCACAACGTTTCTCGGTCTCTCCTGACCGTTTCCTCAGGTGCAATATACATAATAGTTAAAACCACGAACTTTTATTGCCGAATTCTCGGCGTCTACTAAAAGGAACTGCGCATGCGTGAAGGTGTGACCACTATTAGAGCTACCATTGGTCACAAATATCCAATGGTAAGAGGAATAATATTCAAGCCTCTGTGTGAAATAAACAGCGTGAGTAAAAAACAACTATTGATGGCAGACATCCACAATCAGGCCGTGCAAGGCTCAACTGTCCGAGCATATCAAAAGATTGTGTATCTTGAAATATGTATCAAAAAATATATTTTGAATAAGTAAATATATATATATACACAGAGTAAAAAATAAATAAATAAATAAAAAATAGACAGAGTTCAAAAATAAAAACACAAATGTGTCATAACAGATTATTGGACTAAATAAATATATGCAAATATAACCCACTCTAAAGACATATATAGAAATGTATATATACACATATGCATATACACATGTATGTAGATGTAAACAAAGTTATAAATATAACTATACATGCATATATGCACATACACACGACATGTCTTTAGAGTGGGTTATATTTGCATATATTTATTTAGTCCAATAATCTGTTATGACACATTTGTGTTTTTATTTTTGAACTCTGTCTATGTTTTAGAAACATGAATATATGTTTTTTAAATGAATTGCATTTTATAGGCTTTTTATATGCGGTTCCGATCTACAGTTTTATATTGTATATTAAGGAATAGTGCTTTATTTATATCACTTGCATCTTGACTGAGAGATACTCTGGTTTAACCTGTTTAGCTGTAGAAATTGAGTTGCGCTGTGGGTGTCACCACTAAGAGCGACCGAATGGAAAGTAAGATTTTTATTTATTTATTTATTTTTTACTCTGTGTATATATATATATTTACTTATTCAAAATATATTTTTTGATACATATTTCAAGATACACAATCTTTTGATATGCTCGGACAGTTGAGCCTTGCACGGCCTGATTGTGGATGTCTGCCATCAATAGTTGTTTTTTACTCACGCTGTTTATTTCACACAGAGGCTTGAATATTATTCCTCTTACCATTGGATATTTGTGACCAATGGTAGCTCTAATAGTGGTCACACCTTCACGCATGCGCAGTTCCTTTTAGTAGACGCCGAGAATTCGGCAATAAAAGTTTGTGGTTTTAACTATTATGTATATTGCACCTGAGGAAACGGTCAGGAGAGACAGAGAAACGTTGTGCTTATGTACTCCAAATAAAGTCTGTTTGCTTTTACAAGACTTTTGCCACGAAGTATCCTTTATTCATTCATTTACTCATCTTATTGATCCATCTGTTACATTGTATCCACAAATGCATCTACAATAACAGTGGATAGTACAAGACGAGCCGGCTCTGTGAAACTTCTGTTCCTGGATGCTGTTTGCTTTTTGCCATCACCGCCCTCACACCCCAGAGGATTTCTGAAAGCCACCAGTGTGAGTTAGCTGGACGACTCCTAACAGTCCAGAAGGCGTTTGTGACACTTCTCAAGTGTCATACAGCTTGTAAGTACGGTCTTACTTGTTTTATTGGCGTGTTATTATCATCTGATTGTGCACTATGGTGGCACCTTCTTTTTTTATCATTCACTTCTGCAGAGTTTAACATCTTGGGACACCAACAAGAAATTCGAAGAAGCAGCCTGCCATTCGTTCCAGATTTCAGGATTTGGATTATGGACTAGATGAACTGTCCAATACTACATTCCCACCATTTACAGTATTGGTTTGATTGGGATATTAACCACACTGTTTTTATTTTGCAGTGGTCACTCATGTATTTATTTGCATAGGTGTTTTTATTTTTGATGCACTGTATGTTAATTTTTATATAGGTATTTGGCGCACTGATTTTTATATATATTAGTTTATATCCTGGTATATATCAGATGCCCCTAGAGAGCATTTGTCAGCTCATGCACACTCATCAGGACTAGCAGCATATCCTGGTATATATCCCCCCCCCCTTTGGAGGCTACAGTAATTTGCTACTTTCTGGTGATTACTGTCTGGGGATATGATGAGCCAAGACAAAGATATTAGTGGATGTCTGTAGATATCTGTGGAGTCAATTTAATTTATTGATGTTTATCAGAACTCTCCGTAAAACAGACTGCTGCAGTGTGAGCACGTAATATACCCACACTAATAAATGTGTTAGCCATGCGTATCTGATAGACTGAAAAGGGAATGTATACATAGCTACAAACATACATTATGAAAGTATGCAAACTTTACCCTTTACATGACCAATATAGCTAGAAATTCAATGCACAGGCTGTATAGACTTTACATACACGCTATGCCATTACAAGCAGGTGTACACTTGTTAAGAAAAAGCACATACTTAAGTATACTTGATGAATGAGCACTTACTTTGTATGCTGTCATACTAGATCCCCTCTCTAAATAAACCTACATAAAATATAAAGACACATACACACACTAGGCTAGTAGCTACCCACATAAATAATGCACTAATGTATAAATAAAGAAGACATAGGCACATTATATACACAATACAAGCCGATTAGGTATACACAATTAGTATCAAACTATACGCACACAGTGTGACTCCCCCAAACATTCAAGACATACTCTGACTGACTCACCGGTCTGTGACCACGTCTCATTGTCTACGATTCCCCCAGCCCGGGGGCCCCACTCTTCTGCTGACTTGATTCACTGACTGCCTTGGTGCTCCGCCTCCTCCCCTCTTAGCACCGCACCAGTTACTCTGTGCCTGCCCCAGCCCTCCTCACTCCCGCGCCCAACATATGTAAAAAAATGGCGCCAAATTTTTTTTTTAAATTAAAAAAAAAAGAAAAATGTCCGAAAAAAAAAATTAACCGGTGCGGCGGGACCCCCCTGACTGTGGGGCATGAGGCGGCCGCCTTCCCCGCCTTGCCCAAAGGCCGGCCCTGAAAACACTCAAGCACAAGGTTGTTAAATAGTACTTGGTTAAATTTGCTTAAAATGTAATGCATAGTAATAACATAAACTTTCATTCTTAACCCTCTTTTATTGGACTTTAGTTATGAAAGTGTTTATGCTATCAGGAGGTGTAATATATAATGTTATTCTATATATAGGTAACATTGAATGTTGGGAAAGTAAAAAATATGATAAGAAGCGCTCAAGAGAGCAATAGAGTACTGGAGGAATAAATTAAAAAAACTATTTATTAAGCAAAAGAATACAGAATAATCAAAGAAATCTATGGTCAAATCACATACATATAGATGTATTAAAAGGCGCCAGAGAAAACAGATATGTAAAAGGGACGTCTCCCTGATTAAAAATAAAATTGCTAACATAAAAAAACAATAAATAATGAATTCACTGAGATCTAATATATATCATATGCAAAATATTAAAGTGCAAGAATCTAAAGTGCAGATATCTTAAGTTCATAAGAAATAGCGAACCTATAATATACATGTAACAAGATAGAATCTATAGCCAAAATAATGGCATCTAAAAAATTATTTCAATATAATGTGCCGTAATGGCGTGGCCAAATTAAGTGATAATCTACAACCCCCAACTAAGATAGGGTATTAAAATACAACGTAAGTGCTAAGTGAATACAAAGTTGCTACTAATTAAAAGTCTCTGAATGAACATATCAGCGCCAAATGTGCAGCTGTTTTAAAGTGCTTCATAGAGTATGACCACAGTTCACATGGGAATAGAACAGACTGACCTCAGAGTGGAAAAGAAAATGGTTTGCAAAGTCTGACATATACAAAGGTGTAACAAGCTTTCCTACTTGTATCGGTAGGGAATTCAGGAGGGCCCTTAGTCGCACCCATGGCTTTACCTAGGTGTCCCTCTGTCACCAGTACCTGCTATTCTTTTTAGCTAACGGTGTGGCCCCAGAAAATGAATGCCTTGGATAATTGGATCTTTACTCATGGACCCTTGGCCACATTCGTGGCTTACCACGGCGTCCTTACTCTGATCACGATTCCCAGTCTTCTGTTTGCAGGGGCGGTGCTATGATGTATATCTCTGCTATCGGTCAGTAAAATATCCTGTTGCGCATTAAGAGCGTGATAGAGGCACTTAAGCAGTGGAAATTCTGAATGGCCGATCAAAGTCTTTCAATTTTCTCAAACCTCCGTCTGTATATCCAGACTCCTTAGGTTGATAGAAAACGTACAAGTGCTAAAAACAATTCTGTAGTTATTAGTTGACGCGTTTCGCCCCTGTACCAGGGCTTTATCAAAACATACTCTGGGTCATCTGTCTGTGATTCTTAAATACCCCTCCCTTGTTATCCATTGGTTCTTGTCATCTCTTAATTAAAAGTGGAATACTCTTTAAAGGTGGATCTTTCTTTTTCATATTATGTCTGCTAACAACATCGTATAACTCAAAAGAATACAAACATTCTCAAACAGTTCATTTCTGTTACATGTTAGGAACGTACATCTGGTCTGAAACGTCTGTTTTTTTAGCAACGTTGAATGTTGGAACATGGGTGGGCCATACGGGGGCAAGACATAAAGGGGGGGTTAGGGCACTGGGCTGAGGGGTCCCACAAATTTGTCTTGCTCAAGGCCTGCAAATGCTAGGAGTGGCCCTGATTTTGCACATTTGGCAATACAGTCTATAATATATATATGAAAGACCAGCAAACATGTTTTATATATGTATTTCTTTTTAGATATGTATTTTTTTTTTATTTAAAGATTAAGTAAAAGTTGTTTAACTTGAATTTGGAGTTAAAGTACCAAGTAGTATATGACTTTGCACAAATCTAACAGAAAACAATGGTTTATTCAGCACAGGAATTTTCATTAAAAAAAACCCCACTGTAATACAGTTTGAAGTATTATTTTAGATAGAACAAAAACATTTTTTGAGTATCCTGTTCATTTGAGACATTGTATATTATTTATACACTTTATGTACTTTACCCATTTTTTTTACTTTAATGTATATTATGTTAGTTTGTCACTGTCTATCATAGTACTTAGTAATAGAACAAATAATATTCACTCAAAGCTAGCACATACAAAAATGAAATAAATGCTAGATATAATGATAATGATGTATTTATAGCAAAGTTTTGACTAAAAATTAAAAGTATTATATATTTTTTTATAAAGTACTTTTGTTTCTATAAAGGAATATCCGCCACAATTTTGGAACCTATTTTTTCCCCTTAGCTATCTTTTTCTGCTGAGGACGAGTAGATATAGTTTTAAAACATATGGAATATAAGATTGTTAAGGTAACTATCTTTCAGGATTTCCAAACAGCCTTGTTTGCACATTCTCTTTTATTGCCTGTTTTATATCTATCCATATTTATCCTCAGCAGGATAGATAAGGGAGAAACCTAGGTTCCAACATGCCACCATCCTTTGCTTTGTAAAAAAACCCAGTGTAATTGAGAAAACCAACAATTTTCAGAGGTACATTACATGAAATTGTACAAAATAAATCAAGTTTATTGCAACTTTAATTAATCAATTTATTAATATCCCTTTAATCTTATAAATTATTAAATTATGACTAAAAGACATCACCAGTATCTTTAGTTGCATAGGCATTATTTCTTATCAAATGTATAATATATGCCAATAGATTCAGTTCTAGGGGTGGTGATAGTAGGAAATAGTTGCGTCAAAACAAAACTAAATGGTTTCATTTATTACAGAGTGTGAAACTAGGCAGATTAAATTATTTAATTTTATATGTTTTCTGTAATGTTTACTGCCCTCTTGGGGATTTTGTATGTATTATTGTTTGTTAAAGGGCCATGATACCCAAATGTTGAAACACGTGAAAGTGCTGCAGCAAAGTTGTAAAAAGCTGACTAGAAAATATCACCTGAACATCTCTATGTAAAAAAGATAGATATTTTACCTCAAAAATGTGTGCATTTTACCTCAAAAAAGTGTGCATTGTAAAGGACTTCTAAGCAGGAAATCAGTATGTCTGTCCCGGGACAGCTAAGGGAGTGAACTTACGTGCACTCTCATCTTATTTCCCTATTCAGTTTAAGGAAGTTTACTATGAAATCTCATGAGAGTTAAGTCAAATCTCATGAGATCACAGTAAAAGAGTTCATGACCTCAGCACTGCTGATGCTGATTGGCTGCTGTTTATTTCTTCATTTTTTTATTTTTTTTACCTGCAGCTAAGCAACAGCTGAGTATAACTCTTTACACAGAACTTAATCTGCTGAGCTGAGGAAATTGTGAGGTAAAATATCTTCCTTTTTTACAGAGAGATTCTCAGGGGATATTTTCCCGTCAGCTTTTTACAGTTAAACTGCATCAGTTTCAAGTGATTTAGCATATGAGTATTATGTCCCTTTAAAGGGAATACATGTTAAACATAGGCCAAGATTACAAGTGGAGTGCTAATTTATCGCGTGTCCACAAATTAGTAAATTTGCCCGTTTACGGGCACGCGATAAATAACCAGCCATTACAGGTGGCTTGTTATTGCTACCATGAGCTTGCAGTAGCAATAAGCGCTTAAAAATTAACCAGAGGTCAGACCTCTGGTTTATTTTTTAAATGCCCCCCAATTGCCCCCATAAAACAGTGTCTAGTGGGGGTTTTAAAAATAAAAAATAGTTGCATTTTGTGTGTGTGGTGCCTTTACATCACAGTCTATGGGAACTGTGTGTTCCCTGTAAATATATATGTATATGCTTTGATATATATATATATAAGTGTATTTAAGATTGCTGCCCATCGCTGCGTGACTTATCCCCTTTGCTGCGCTTAGGTTTTGTGCCATGTATGATGGCATCAGAACAAGGCTCCCATTGGAGCCTACGGAAGCTCGCTTGCATTAGCACAATGCTTCCATGCATTGAGAATGCAAGGTTGCATTTGCATTGCACCTAAATCGTAATATCAGCACGCATTTGCCTGCGCTGGCATTACAAAGTGGAGCACAAATATCGCTTTAGTGAAAGCGATATTTTGAGCTCCACTTATAATCTGGTCCATAGTGTCTATAGTTATGTATTCCAAACAATTAGGGACAGATATAAATCAGGCAATAAATTAGAATTTGTGCAAACAAGGCTGTGTGGAAACCCTCGGCTAGATTTAGAGTTTGGCGTTAGCCGTCAAAACCAGCGTTAGAGGTATTTAGAGTCAGATCCCCTTACGTCAATTGCGTATCCTATCTTTTCAATGGGATCTTTCTAACGCCGGTATTTAGAGTCGTGGCTGAAGTGAGCATTAGAAATCTAACGACAAAACTCCAGCCGCAGAAAAAAGTCAGTAGTTAAGAGCACCCCTAAACCGAGGTCCCCCCCACATTGCTGCCACTCTATTAAAAAATTTTAACCCCTAATCTGCCGACCGCACACCGCCGCCACCTACGTTATCCCTATGTACCCCTAATCTGCTGCCCCTAATACCGCCGACACCTACATAATATTTATTAACCCCTAATCTGCCGCCCCCAACGTCGCTTCCACCTACCTACACTTATTAACCCCTAATCTGCCAAATGGACCTCACCGCTACTATAATAAATGTATTAACCCCTAATCCGCCGCACTCCTGCCTCGCAAACCCTATAATAAATAGTATTAACCCCTAATCTGCCCTCCCTAACATCGCCGCCACCTAACTTCAAGCATTAACCCCTAATCTGCCGACCGAACCTCACTGCTACTCTAATAAATGTATTAACCCCTAAAGCTAAGTCTAACCCTAACACTAACACCCCCCTAAATTAAATATAATTTAAATCTAACGAAATAAATTAACTCTTATTAAATAAATTATTCCTATTTAAAACTAAATACTTACCTGTAAAATAAACCCTAATATAGCTACAATATAAATAATAATTATATTGTAGCTATTTTAGGATTAATATTTATTTTACAGGCAACTTTGTATTTATTTTAACCAGGTACAATAGCTATTAAATAGTTAAGAACTATTTAATAGTTACCTAGTTAAAATAATTACAAAATTACCTGTAAAATAAATCCTAACCTAAGTTACAATTAAACCTAACACTACACTATCAATAAATTAATTAAATAAATTACCTACAATTATCTACAATTAAACCTAACACTACACTATCAATAAATTAATTAAATACAATACCTACAAATAAATACAATTAAATAAACTAACTAAAGTACAAAAAATAAAAAAGAACTAAGTTACAAAAAATAAAAAAATATTTACAAACATTAGAAAAATATTACAGCAATTTTAAACTAATTACACCTACTCTAAGCCCCCTAATAAAATAACAAAGCCCCCCAAAATAAAAAAATGCCCTACCCTATTCTAAAATTAAAATAGAAAAGCTCTTTTACCTTACCAGCCCTTAAAAGGGCCCTTTGCGGGGCATGCCCCAAAGAATTCAGCTCTTTTGCCTGTAAAAAAAACATACAATACCCCCCCAACATTACAACCCACCACCCACATACCCCTAATCTAACCCAAACCCCCCTTAAATAAACCTAACACTAAGCCCCTGAAGATCTTCCTACCTTGTCTTCACCATGCCAGGTATCACCTATCGCTCCAGGATCCGAAATCTTCATCCAAGCCCAAGCGGGGGCTGGAGATCCATCATCCGGCTGAAGTCTTCTATCAAGCGACGGCTGAAGAGGTCCAGAAGAGGCTCCAAAGTCTTCCTCCTATCTGGGCAGAAGAGTAGATCCGGACCGGCAACCATCTTCTTCCAAGCGGTCACAAGCGGCTCCATCCTCTTCTTGCGACGTCCTAAGTCCGAATGAAGGTTCCTTTAAATGACGTCATCCAAGATGGCGTCCCTCGAATTCCGATTGGCTGATAGGATTCTATCAGCCAATTGGAATTAAGGTAGGGAAAATCTGATTGGCTGATTGAATCAGCCAATCAGATTGAGCTTGCATCCTATTGGCTATTCCGATCAGCCAATAGAATGCGAGCTCAATCTGATTGGCTGATTGGATCAGCCAATCGGATTGAACTTGAATCTAATTGGCTGATTCCATCAGCCAATCAGATGTTTCCTACCTTAATTCTGATTGGCTGATAGAATCCTATCAGCCAATCGGAATTCGAGGGACGCCATCTTGGATGACGTCATTTAAAGGAACCTTCATTCGGACTTAGGACGTCGCAAGAAGAGGATGGATCCGCACCGGAGGTCTTCAATATGGAGCCGCTTGTCACCGCTTTGAAGAAGATGGTTGCCGGTCTGGATCTACTCTTCTGCCCGGATAGGAGGAAGACTTTGGAGCCTCTTCTGGACCTCTTCAGCCGTCGCTTGATAGAAGACTTCAGCCGGATGATGGATCGCCAGCCCCCGCTTGGGCTTGGATGAAGACTTCGGAGCCTGGAGCGATCAGTGATACCTGGCATGGTGAAGACAAGGTAGGAAGATCTTCAGGGGCTTAGTGTTAGGTTTATTTAAGGGGGGTTTGGGTTAGATTAGGGGTATGTGGGTGGTGGGTTGTACTGTTGGGGGGGGTATTGTATGTTTTTTTTTACAGGCAAAAGAGCTGAATTCTTTGGGGCATGCCCCGCAAAGGGCACTTTTAAGGGCTGGTAAGGTAAAAGAGCTTTTCTATTTTAATTTTAGAATAGGGTAGGGCATTTTTTTATTTTGGGGGGCTTTGTTATTTTATTAGGGGGCTTAGAGTAGGTGTAATTAGTTTAAAATTGTTGTAATATTTTTATTATGTTTGTAACTTATTTTTTTTTATCTTTTGTAACTTACATAGTAACATAGTAACATAGTAGATAAGGTTGAAAAAAGACTGAAGTCCATCGAGTTCAACCTATACAAATCTAAAATACTTACAAAAAGCTCCAGTTAAGCTTAAATAACCCCATTAAAATGTGACCCATTTAATACTAGCAATCATATCCATGAATTTTGTTTATATACAGAAATGTATCCAGACTATTTTTAAATGTATCTATGGTATTGGCATTCACTACCTCCTTTGGTAATGAGTTCCACAATTTTATTGCTCTTACAGTGAAAAAACGTTTCCGTTGCAGGAGATTAAATCTCCTTTCCTCCAACCTTAAATTATGACCTCTTGTCAGAACCAATTTTCTTGGAATAAAAAGAGCTTCTGCCATCTCTGTATATGGGCCTTGAATATATTTATATAAAGTAATCATGTCACCTCTCAAGCGCCTTTTTTCTAAAGAGAACAGACCCAGTTTGGCTAGCCTCTCCTCATAGGTTAATTTCTCCAATCCCCTTATTAGCTTTGTGGCCCTTCTCTGAACTTTTTCTAGTTCTGCAATATCTTTTTTAGCAATCGGTCCCCAGAACTGCACTCCAAACTCAAGGTGAGGTCTTACCAGGGCTTTATATAATGACAGAATTATGCTTTCCTCCCTTGAATCAATGCCTCTTTTAATACATGCTAGTATCTTATTAGCCTTTGAAGCCGCTGCCCTGCATTGTGCACTCATCTTTAGCTTGTTATCTATTACTACTCCCAAATCCCTTTCCTCCTGTGTTTGGCTAAGTCTTGTCCCATTTAAAAAATACATAGCCTGCTTATTTTTACTTCCAAAATGTAGAACCTTACATTTTTCCGTATTAAATCTCATTTTCCATTCACTTGCCCATAGTTCTAATTTTAGCAAATCCCTTTGCAAAGAGAGTTCATCCTGCTCTGACCTAATGACCTTACTTAACTTAGTATCATCTGCAAAAATAGAGATGTCGCTATTTAATCCTTGCTCCAAGTCATTTATAAAAATATTAAAAAGAACAGGGCCCAGTACTGATCCCTGGGGGACGCCACTGATTACCTTTGTCCAATCTGAGTATGATCCATTTACTGCTACTCGTTGCTCCCTATCTTTTATCCAGTTATTTATCCATGAGCTAACATTTTCAGCTATTCCCAGTCCCTTAATTTTGTGCATTAATCTCTCATGTGGCACTGTATCAAATGCCTTTGCAAAATCTAAGTATATCACATCAACTGATTCCCCTTTATCTATATTTTTACTTACTTCCTCGTAGAATCTAATTAGATTAGTTTGACATGATCTATTTCTCCTAAAGCCATGCTGATTAGAACTCATAATCTTGTTTACACGAATATGCTCATCAATATAATCCCTTATAATCCCTTCAAATATCTTCCCCACTATTGATGTCAGACTAACTGGTCTATAGCTTCCTGGATCATCCCTGCTTCCCTTTTTGAAGAGTGGCACCACATCAGCTTTACGCCAATCCTGGGGTACCATGCCTGAGGATAATGAGTCTTGAAAAATTAAGAGTAAAGGTTTGTCTATAACAGTGCTAAGTTCCCTTAACACCCTTGGGTGTATTCCATCTGGGCCTGGAGTTTTATTTACCTTAATATTTTTTAGTTTTTTCCTGATATCCTCTAAACAAAACCCAGTTAGTGGTATGGACTGGCATGTTCTATTCTGTTCCAAAGTATCATTCAATGGCTCCTCTCTTGTGTATACTGAAGAAAAAAACTGGTTTAGTACCTCAGCCTTCTCCCTGTCATTATTTATCATGCTACCCTCCACACATTTTAATGTACCTATATTATCCTTCTTAGATTTTTTGCTATTTATGTACTTAAAGAACCTTTTAGGGTTAGACTTAGAATCCTTGGCAATTAATTTTTCATATTCAATTTTGGCTAATTTGATTGCTTTTTTGCATGCTTTGTTACATTCCTTATAAATATTGTATGCTGAGTCTGTACTATTTTCTTTTAATAATTTAAATGCCCTACGTTTTTTCCTAATTTATTTTAACACATTTATATTTAGCCATAACGGCTTATTTTTTTTATTTTTATTTTTATAACCATATGGTATGTATTGATATGTATATTTATTTAACAAATTTTTAAATATTATCCATTTATCCTCTGTATTTTTATTAGAAAATACATTGTCCCAATTTATATTATTTAATGATTTCCTTAAATCGTTGAATTTTGCTTTCTTGAAATTAAAAGTCTTAGTTAAGCCTTTAAAACACTGCATATGAAAAGAGATTTCAAATGTGACCATGTTATGATCACTGTTACCCAAATGTTCTTTGATTTCTATGTTTGATATTATATCTGTATTGTTTGATAGCACTAAATCCAATATAGCTTTACTCCTAGTTGGCTCCTCTATTAATTGTGACAAGAAGTTATCCCTGAGAACATTTAAAAATCTATCCCCCTTAGCTGAATTACTAGTTTCATTGGCCCAGTTTATATCAGGGTAGTTAAAATCTCCCATAATTACAGCACTGTTATTAGCAGCCTTACCTATTTGCATTAGTAGTTGAGTTTCCTCTGGGTCACTAATGTTGGGAGGCTTGTAGCATGTTCCTAGTAATATTTTTTTAGGATTTTTCCCCCCACTCTTTATTTCAACCCACAGGGTCTCTACATTGTCACTTGTATCATAAATATCTTCCCTTATTGTAGGTTTAAGGTCAGGTTTAATATACATGCAGATTCCTCCACCCCTTTTATTATTCCTGTCCCTCCTAAATAATGTATACCCCTCTAAGTTAACTGCCCAGTCATGTGAATCATCCCACCAAGTTTCAGTTATACTGATAACATCATAGTCCTCTTCTGCAACTAAGAGCGTCAGCTCCCCCATTTTACCTGTCATGCTTCTTGCATTTGTTGTCATACATTTAATTTTCATGTGCTTTCTGCTGCTACTTGGTGTACTTTCCTCTATACTTTCTAATGTGACATTTCTTAAGTCATCCCTTCCTTGAGATATTAATGGAGAGACATATTCAGACACTGATCTCTCTGTTCTATTTTGTTCAAATTGACCCTCCCCCCCTTTGCCTAGTTTAAAAGGTTCTCTAAACGTGCTACCATCCTTTCCCCCAACACACCTGCACCCATGTCATTCAGGTGCAATCCATCCTTACTGTACAATTTGTACCCTAGTGAAAAATCAGCCCAGTGTTCTAAAAAGTCAAACCCCTCATTTTTACACCATGTTTTTAGCCATGAATTAACAGACCTTAGCTCCTTCTGCCTTACTGAGTTAACACACGGCACTGGTAATATCTCAGAAAATATTACTTTGGATGTCCTTGTTTTAAGCTTGCTACCTAACTCCCTGAAGTCATTTTTTAGGACTCTCCATCTCCCACTGATTTCTTCATTAGTACCAATATGCACCATGACTGCAGGATCAGACCCGCATCCCTCTAACAATCCCTCTAACAAACTTAGTTTTTTTTTATTTTTTTGTACTTAGTTAGTTTATTTAATTGTATTTATTTGTAGGTATTTTATTTAATTTATTTATTGATAGTGTAGTGTTAGGTTTAATTGTAGATAATTGTAGGTAATTTATTTAATTAATTTATTGATAGTTTAGTGTTAGGTTTAATTGTAACTAAGGTTAGGATTTATTTTACAGGTAATTGTGTAATTATTTTAACTAGGTAGCTATTAAATAGTTCTTAACTATTTAATAGCTATTGTACCTGGTTAAAATAATTACAAAGTTGCCTGTAAAATAAATATTAATCCTAAAATAGCTACAATATAATTATTATTTATATTGTAGCTATATTAGGGTTTATTTTACAGGTAAGTATTTAGCTTTAAATAGGAATAATTTATTTAATAAGAGTTAATTTATTTCGTTAGATTTAAATTATATTTAACTTAGGGGGGTGTTAGTGTTAGGGCTAGACTTAGCTTTAGGGGTTAATACATTTATTAGAGTAGCGGTGAAGTCCGGTCGGCAGATTAGGGGTTAATAATTGTAGGTAGGTGGAGGCGACGTTGGGGGCGGCAGATTAGGGGTTAATAAATATAATATAGGGGTCTGCGATGTTAGGGGCAGCAGATTAGGGGTACATAGGTATAATGTAGTTTGCGGCAGTGTACGGAGCGGCAGATTAGGGATTAATAATAAAATGCAGGGGTCAGCGATAGCGGGGGCGGCAGATTAGGGGTTAATAAGTGAAAGATTAGGGGTGTTTAGACTCGGGGTACATGTTAGGGTGTTAGGTGCAGACATAGGAAGTGTTTCCCCATAGGAAACAATGGGGCTGCGTTAGGAGCTGAACGCTGCTTTTTTGCAGGTGTTAGGTTTTTTTTCAGCTCAAACTGCCCCA
Source organism: Bombina bombina (assembly GCF_027579735.1). Classification (NCBI taxonomy): domain Eukaryota; kingdom Metazoa; phylum Chordata; class Amphibia; order Anura; family Bombinatoridae; genus Bombina; species Bombina bombina. The sequence continues at coordinate 500,746,793 of NC_069501.1, read as the reverse complement.
TTGTTTCCTATGGGGGAATCGTGCATGAGCACGTTTTTGAAGCTGGCCGCGTCCGTACGCAACACTGGTATTGAGAGTTGCAGTGGCGGTAAATTATGCTCTACGCTCCCTTTTTGGTGCCTAATGCAGCCATTCTGTGAACTCTAAATACCAGCGGTATTTAAAAGGTGCGGGGGGAAAAAAGCATGCGTTAGCTACGCGGGTCGTTACCGACAAAACTCTAAATCTAGCCGTAAGTTAGATAATGGTGTGCTCCACCCACCCTTGTTTGTTCAGTCTCTTGTATTGCCTCTTTTATATCTGTCCCTAATTGTCCTCAGAGTGAGATAATGGGAACGTTAGTCCAAATATGGCAACAGCTATTACTTTATAGAAACTCTGAGGAATTTAGAAATCCAACAAGTTTCAGGGTTGAATTACAGTTAAATTGGACAAAATAAATAGTGAAAGTTTATTGCAAATGTTTTTTACTACACATTATTAATGGTATATTGCATTTCCATGGTATGCTGAAAAAACGTCTCATGATCAGAAATACACTACTGGGAGCTAGCTGAACACATCTACTGAGCCAAAGACAGGAGGCATATATGTGCTTCCGCCAATTAGCAGCTATCTCTCAGCACTGTTTTCCTGCTCCTGAGTCTACCTAGGTATGCTTTTCAACCAACGATACTAAGATAACACAAATTTGACATTTTGATTTTGATTTTGATTTTACTTTCCCGTTAAGGCCTAGTCAATTACAAAATGGAGTGCAAGAACAGAGGCAGTTATTCTAATATTTATCCTGAGCCTTAAAGGGACACTGAACCCAGTTTCTTTCTTTTGGCCTAGATTTAGAGTTTGGCGTTAGCCGTGAAAACCAGCGTTAGAGGCTCCTAACGCTGGTTTTAGGCTACCGCCGGTATTTGGAGTCACTCAAAATAGGGTCTAACGCTCACTTTCCAGCCGCGACTTTTCCATACCGCAGATCCCCTTACGTAAATTGCGTATCCTATCTTTTCAATGGGATTTTTCTAACTCCGGTATTTAGAGTCGTGGCTGAAGTGAGCGTTAGACATCTAACGACAAAACTCCAGCTGCAGGAAAAAAGTCAGTAGTTAAGAGCTTTCTGGGCTAACGCCGGTTTATAAAGCTCTTAACTACTGTACTCTAAAGTACACTAACACCCATAAACTACCTATGTACCCCTAAACCGAGGTCCCCCCACATCGCCAACACTCGAAAAAAAATTTTTAACCCCTAATCTGCCGACCGCCACCTACGTTATCCTTATGTACCCCTAATCTGCTGCCCCTAACACCGCCGACCCCTGTATTATATTTATTAACCCCTAATCTGCCCCCCTCAACGTCGCCTCCACCTGCCTACACTTATTAACCCCTAATCTGCCGACCACAAAGCGCCGCCACCTACGTTATCCTTATGTACCCCTAATCTGCTGCCCCTAACACCGCCGACCCCTATATTATATTTATTAACCCCTAATCTGCCCCCCACAACGTCGCCTCCACCTGCCTACACTTATTAACCCCTAATCTGCCGACCGGACCTGAGCGCTACTATAATAAAGTTATTAACCCCTAATCCGCCTCACTAACCCTATCATAAAAAGTATTAACCCCTAATCTGCCCTCCCTAACATCGCCGACACCTAACTTCAATTATTAACCCCTAATCTGCCGACCGAATCTCGCCGCTATTCTAATAAATGTATTAACCCCTAAAGCTAAGTCTAACCCTAATACTAACACCCCCCTAAGTTAAATATAATTTAAATCTAACGAAATTAATTAACTCTTATTAAATAAATTATTCCAATTTAAAGCTAAATACTTACCTGTAAAATAAATCCTAATATAGCTACAATATAAATTATAATTATATTATAGCTATTTTAGGATTTATATTTATTTTACAGGTAACTTTGTATTTATTTTAACCAGGTACAATAGCTATTAAATAGTTAAGAACTATTTAATAGCTAAAATAGTTAAAATAATTACAAATTTACCTGTAAAAGAAATCCTAACCTAAGTTACAAATAAACCTAACACTAGACTATCAATAAATTAATTAAATAAACTACCTACAATTACCTACAATTAACCTAACACTACACTATCAATAAATTAATTAAATACAATTGCTACAAAGAAATACAATTAAATAAACTAGCTAAAGTACAAAAAATAAAAAAGAACTAAGTTACAAAAAATAAAAAAATATTTACAAACATAAGAAAAATATTACAACAATTTTAAACTAATTACACCTACTCTAAGCCCCCTAATAAAATAACAAAGCCCCCCAAAATAAAAAAATGCCCTACCCTATTCTAAATTACTAAAGTTCAAAGCTCTTTTACCTTACCAGCCCTGAACAGGGCCCTTTGCGGGGCATGCCCCAAGAAATTCAGCTCTTTTGCCTGTAAAAAAAAACATACAATACCCCCCCCAACATTACAACCCACCACCCACATACCCCTAATCTAACCCAAACCCCCCTTAAATAAACCTAACACTAAGCCCCTGAAGATCATCCTACCTTGTCTTCACCATACCAGGTTCACCGATCGGTCCAGAAGAGCTCCGCCGATGTCCTGATCCAAGCCCAAGCGGGGGGCTGAAGAGGTCCATGATCCGGCTGAAGTCTTCATCCAAGCGGGCCAGAAGAGGTCTTCCATCCGATTGAAGTCTTCATCCAAGCGGCATCCATTCGGAGCGAAGCGGCAGCATCCTGAAGACCTCCACCGCGGAACATCCATCCTGGCCGACGACTGAACGACGAATGACGGTTCCTTTAAATGACGTCATCCAAGATGGCGTCCCTCGAATTCGGATTGGCTGATAGGATTCTATCAGCCAATCGGAATTAAGGTAGGAATATTCTGATTGGCTGATGGAATCAGCCAATCAGAATCAAGTTCAATCCGATTGGCTGATCTGATCAGCCAATCAGATTGAGCTCGCATTCTATTGGCTGTTCCGATCAGCCAATAGAATGCAAGCTCAATCTGATTGGCTGATTGGATCAGCCAATCGGATTGAACTTGATTCTGATTGGCTGATTCCATCAGCCAATCAGAATATTCCTACCTTAATTCCGATTGGCTGATAGAATCCTATCAGCCAATCGGAATTCGAGGGACGCCATATTGGATGACGTCATTTAAAGGAACCGTCATTCGTCGTTCAGTCGTCGGCCAGGATGGATGTTCCGCGGTGGAGGTCTTCAGGATGCTGCCGCTTCGCTCCGGATGGATGCCGCTTGGATGAAGACTTCAATCGGATGGAAGACCTCTTCTGGCCCGCTTGGATGAAGACTTCAGCCGGATCATGGACCTCTTCAGCCCCCCGCTTGGGCTTGGATCAGGACATCGGAGGAGCTCTTCTGGACCGATCGGTGAACCTGGTATGGTGAAGACAAGGTAGGATGATCTTCAGGGGCTTAGTGTTAGGTTTATTTAAGGGGGGTTTGGGTTAGATTAGGGGTATGTGGGTGGTGGGTTGTAATGTTGGGGGGGTATTGTATGTTTTTTTTTACAGGCAAAAGAGCTGAATTTCTTGGGGCATGCCCCGCAAAGGGCCCTGTTCAGGGCTGGTAATTTAAAAGAGCTTTGAACTTTAGAAATTTAGAATAGGGTAGGGCATTTTTTTATTTTGGGGGGCTTTGTTATTTTATTAGGGGGCTTAGAGTAGGTGTAATTAGTTTAAAATTGTTGTAATATTTTTCTTATGTTTGTAAATATTTTTTTATTTTTTGTAACTTAGTTCTTTTTTATTTTTTGTACTTTAGCTAGTTTATTTAATTGTATTTCTTTGTAGCAATTGTATTTAATTAATTTATTGATAGTGTAGTGTTAGGTTAATTGTAGGTAATTGTAGGTAGTTTATTTAATTAATTTATTGATAGTCTAGTGTTAGGTTTATTTGTAACTTAGGTTAGGATTTCTTTTACAGGTAAATTTGTAATTATTTTAACTATTTTAGCTATTAAATAGTTCTTAACTATTTAATAGCTATTGTACCTGGATAAAATAAATACAAAGTTACCTGTAAAATAAATATAAATCCTAAAATAGCTATAATATAATTATAATTTATATTGTAGCTATATTAGGATTTATTTTACAGGTAAGTATTTAGCTTTAAATTGGAATAATTTATTTAATAAGAGTTAATTAATTTCGTTAGATTTAAATTATATTTAACTTAGGGGGGTGTTAGTATTAGGGTTAGACTTAGCTTTAGGGGTTAATACATTTATTAGAATAGCGGCGAGATTCGGTCGGCAGATTAGGGGTTAATAATTGAAGTTAGGTGTCGGCGATGTTAGGGAGGGCAGATTAGGGGTTAATACTATTTATGATAGGGTTAGTGAGGCGGATTAGGTGTTAATAACTTTATTATAGTAGCGCTCAGGTCCGGTCGGCAGATTAGGGGTTAATAAGTGTAGGCAGGTGGAGGCGACGTTGTGGGGGGCAGATTAGGGGTTAATAAATATAATATAGGGGTCGGCGGTGTTAGGGGCAGCAGATTAGGGGTACATAGGGATAATGTAAGTAGCGGCGGTTTACGGAGCGGAAGATTAGGGGTTAATAATAATATGCAGGGGTCAGCGATAGCGGGGGCGGCAGATTAGGGGTTAATAAGTGTAAGGTTAGGGGTGTTTAGACTCGGGGTACATGTTAGAGTGTTAAGTGCAGACGTAGGAAGGGTTACCGCATAGCAAACAATGGGGCTGCGTTAGGAGCTGAATGCGGCTTTTTTGCAGGTGTTTGGGTTTTTTTCAGCTCAAACAGCCCCATTGTTTCCTATGGGGGAATCGTGCACGAGCACGTTTTTGAGGCTGGCCGCGTCCGTAAGCAACTCTGGTATCGAGAGTTGAAGCTGCGTTAAAAATGCTCTACGCTCGACTTCCGGTGGGCGGGCGGAGCGAACGGTCGCAGGGAAGAGGAGCTCCGTGCTCATAGCTCCCAAATTCCCTTATTGGAGACCGTAAACTGCCACAATACCGCTGATCCTTGACAGTTACATCCCAAGACCTGTCCGGACTTATCTCAGGTAGGAGCCAATACCAACGGCTCCCCTGCCGGAACCATTTCAAAAGTCACAACGGCCGCAGCTGCCAAAGACCGCGCCAAAGAAAATTAAAAAGAGCACGCATCAGAACCCCATCAGACGCAACAGATCCGACCCCGAACAGCAGGGGTTAACTTGAGCTCATCCGGAGGACACAAGTAACAAAGAACGGTACGTCGGAGGGGGAGAGCCGGGTGGCAGGAGAAAGAAGAACTGCCATTTTGCTATATTCAGGTGAAAGGGAGCAGCAGGGGGTTTGAAGCCAACTCACACCAGAGACTGTTAGATACTGTCAATCCTGACCACGCTATCTCACACCATATTAGCGTTGCAGCTCTCGCTGCACCTGGTGTCCAGCGGACAGTGTGCAAGGCCCCGATCACCCACGTGGCTAACTAGACGCCATAGCATCCCTTCTTCTCTCCCCTCTCTGGTTACTCCTCCGCTGATTAAGCTGATTTATACAGATATATTACACGCTGAAAGATATGCTGTGAGAACCTTGCCTTGAGAGAGTGCAACACATGTGTCTTAATACATCACTGACACATTAACACAGTAAACCTGCTATGAACACAAACCCTGCAGAGAGGCTTCCAGAGCAAAATGCACTTGAACCACAATCAAATATGACGCAGTAACAAATTAGTACACCATACCCTATATACTGCAAAGGAATGAAAACTAAATGATTGCTGTTGGGATCGACTACTTAGGGCCTGACTAACGGACACTAACCCTTGGGCTATAAAATCTTGGTCCTCTCCCCGCCACACAACTACTGGAGGCAGAAGTGGAGTGTTGGATAGGTGCATGCAGAAGTACTATTCAAGTTTCATTAAAGCCACTGGCACCATGTCCAATAGGCAAAAAAACCAAGACAGAAAATCCAAAGCTACAGTGGAAGTACACGCTGTAGAAAACATGGTGGCGGACACAGCAGAGGAAAATTTGACAGACACCCATCCTATCGTCACACAAATTTCAACACTTTTCTTGCCCAAGATAGAGCAACTGCAGACAGGGATGGACTCACTGTCATCAGACTTTAAGTCCTTTTCCTCTAGACTTCAGCATATCGAACAAAGAGTGGGAGATGGAGAGGTCTTGCAAAGAGAAAGCACTACCAAGATCGCTGCACTTGAGGCTCAAAATAAAATACTGCTTGACAAAGTAGATGATCTTGAGAACCGCTCAAGGCGCAACAACCTGCGAATCGTTGGATTGCCAGAAACAGTGCCAAACACGGACTTGATCGAATTTGCTGAACGCACTTTGCCAGCTCTGCTTCATTTGAAGCCGGATGATATACCGTGTATTGTTGAGAGAGCCCACAGGGTAGGCAACATGAACCAAGAACAGAAAAATACAAGAGGGCCCCGCCAAGTAATGATCCGATACCTAAACTTCAAAGATAAGATCCTGATACTAAGAGCATATCGCCAGAACTCCCCCTTGATATTTGAGGGGACGAAAATATTAATCTTCCAAGATTATTCTGCAGAAATTTCCAGGAGAAGAAGAGAGTTCTCACCCTACTGCAAGTCTTTTGCAGAATCAGGGCGCCCCTTTTCATTGTTGTTTCCAGCGAGACTTAGACTTCAGACCCAACAGGGGGTCAAGTTTTTTGAAGACCCCAGACATCTGCAGAAATTCCTTAGACAAGAGCAAGATCTGATAGTCAAAGATACTTGAATGGCGATGAATTAAACTCTGCAATTGTACAGGACTAGAGACACTTTATATCATGCAGAGGAGAATTGAAAGACACTGGACCCACAAGGGGTTAATTACTAAATTCTAACTCTCAGCATACAAGGGTTTTTGCCTCAAAAGCTAACAGATGTTGTTGAAGTTATGGTGGGGAGCAGATATTGAAAAATGTCTTAGCTTAGTTGATATACTACCCCGTTGAAAATAGATTAGGGAAGAAAGAATCCCCCCACCCCCCCCCCCCCTTTTTTATATATGTATTGCTATTCTGTAGTAATCAACAGTTGGCCTCATTTTTAGCTTAGAGACCTTGTTTGTCTCTTACTTGTTTGATCTTTAATTGATACTGCTTAGCTGATCCTGTTCTAGGAATTAGGAGCCTTAGGGGGGGAAAGGGACTTAGACTGTAGTTGTTTAGTTAATTAAGTTAATTACTTTTCTTAATAAGAAACCAAATTAAGGGTGAGGTGTACTGTTTATAAAAGGTAATCAGACCAGGACAACTGGTCGAGTGTTGTGGGGGAACTGAGTTGGTTTTTTTTGACAATTGTGATGCATGTTTTATATTGTTTTTCATGTTTTTCACTGAATTTTTTTTTGTTGTTTTGCCAGCGGGATGCTCACCTCTCTCTCCAGGGTCCAAGGAGGGGACAGATTAGTCTTAGTCGACAGTACATGACCATACAACAGATGGAGTGTTCAAGGTATTTCTATGACACTGTTACACAGAATCCTATGACACCACACACACCAGCACATCAAGCATACCAGAAATTACATCAAGCTGAGTAGTCCACTAACCATTATGAGCTGGAATGTGGGAGGCATCACTTCCCCACAAAAGCGTAGATCTATACTACGTTACTTACACACTAGACGAGCTGACATTGCCATCCTAGAGGAGACACACTTATCACAGCTAGAACATCAGAAACTGAAACAAAATTGGGTAGGAGAGGTAATCTTTACACCATACGAACAACGGAGAGCTAGAGGGGTGGCGATCCTGTTTAGAAAAAACCTACAATACACTATCATCAAAACACATACTGATCAGGAAGGGAGATTTGTCATGGTTCATTTGGAAATTGGGGGGCTATCCTTCGCGCTAGTGGGTGTATATGGGCCACAAACTCGAAAACAAATGTTCTGGAGGACACTACACTCAGAGATAATACGATTCACTAACTCACCCCTCCTTATTGGAGGGGATTTTAACATTGCCCCACAAGTTCCTGCAGATAGATTTTCCAACCCTGACAGAAACACACCAAAGCCCCAGAGAGTTTATAATTCTAAAAAAGAAACAATGATAATAAAAACGCTAGCAAAGTCCTTATGCCTGCAGGATGTGTGGAGAGCCAAGTACCCAGAAAGTAAGGAATACACATGTATGTCTCTAGCAAAAGACACCTTGTCGAGACTGGACTATTTTCTGGTCTCTTCATCGTTGTGCCCTAGAGTAGAAGAAGCTGCAATAGATCCCATAACGATTTCAGATCATGCACCCATAGAGGTAAAAATTCACACAGGAGCTTCTAATCACAAATCTAACAAATGGGTCTTTCCAACATACCTGTACAGAGACCCAAATTTCTATAGACATATTCTGGGTGAATGGCACACATACTCAGACCTTAATAAAGAACACACAGACAATCCCCTTTTATTCTGGGAAACGGCCAAGGCTGTCCTGAGAGGGGCCATATCTGCCTATGCCACATCTCTTAAAAAACAGCATAAATTAAAAACAGACCATCTCTTATCACGCCTTTTAAACGCAAGAAACAAATATCTTAGGAATCCTAACACCACCAATAGGCAGAAATATAAGGAAGCCAAAACACTTAGGGACAATTATATAGTCCAACAAACTAATAAAGCCCATGCTAGAGTTCAAGCCAAATACTACAGGTTTGGGAATAGAACTGGAAAGCTGCTAGCTAGAGTGACCAAATTGACTAGGACAAGGACTTCTATTTTAGCGATAAAGCAAGGTGGAACCCTATTAAACAAAGAAACTGATATTCAAGACGCCTTCACTAGCTTCTATAAAAACCTTTACTCAGTGCACCATGTGCTTGACGTAGATAGGGAGAGATTCTGGACTCCGATCCAGCTACCACAAATAGAACAGAACCAACTTAAGGAGCTTAACTCCCCCATTTCTAAGGAGGAAATAACAGCCACAATTAAACACCTAAAGCTAGAGAAATCCCCGGGCCCTGATGGACTACCGGCGGAGTTCTACAAAATAATGGGATCAGACATAGTTGGGGCTTTGGAGAAACTATTTAATGGCTTATTAGATGATTCGGTGGTACCCTCGGTTAGATTTGCAGAAGCTAACATTAGCATAATACCAAAGGAGGGAAGAGACCCACTCCTGACACAGTCTTATCGCCCTATATCCTTACTTAACCAGGACTATAAAATCTTAACAAAAATTCTGGCGAATAGACTGGCAGTGATCCTGCCGTCGCTTATTCACACCGACCAGACTGGTTTTGTCAAGGGAAGATCCTCTGTCCTTAACATCAGAAAGGTTCAGACAGTTATTCAATATTACTGGCAGCTGTCCCAAGATAGTAAGAAGAGAGAAAGTCATAGGGAGGCAGCCTTATTGCTAATTGACGCTGAAAAAGCCTTTGATAAGGTCCTCTGGGAACATCTCTTCCATACTTTGGAGAGGATGGGAATAGAAGGCTCATTTGTTACCGCATTATCCAATTTATATAGGACCCCACAGGCCTCTATCCTTGTGAATGGGACGGCCACATCGCCTTTCTTGCTACATAGAGGCACGAGACAGGGTTGCCCCCTGTCTCCGCTTCTCTTTGACATTGCCATCGAGCCCTTAGCGTGGAAAATCAGACAACAACTAGAGGGAATGCAGATAGGCGACACGGTCTCACATGTCTCGCTCTTTGCGGATGACATGGTGCTATTTGTCCAAGATCCCAGCAAGAATATACCCAAACTTATAGAGTTAATAGAGGAGTTTAGTAAGATCTCTGGGTACGCGATTAACACTGACAAAACAGAGTTAATATGGCTTCTATCAAAGAGCGACAGACAAATCCCTAATTTTGACTTTAAGGTAGTGGAAGGGAATTTTAGATACCTAGGAGTAACTCTCAATGTTGATCCGCGGAAGTGGTACTCGATAAACTATGGTCCCCTGCTGAGACAGCTGAAGGACTTGCTTAAGACATGGTCCCCGCTTCCCCTATCCCTGTCAGGCAGAGTGAGTCTTATAAAAATGGTCTACTTCCCAAAATTACTCTATTTCTTCCAGACACTCCCATTCATACTTAAAAAAACTGACATGCAGAATGTAGTGAAGACGGTCCTTCAATTTATATGGTCTAATAAGAAACATAGGATTAGCTATTCTAAACTCACAGCACCACGTGAGATGGGTGGCCTGGCGTTACCTAACTTTGAACTCTATAACTTGGCAGCTCAGTGTAAATTTGCTATAGATTGGATGACGGGGCAAGAAAAATTCACAAACACTAAATTGGAAAACACACTGATAAAACCGTGGACACTAGAAATGATACCCCATATGACCCACTCACAGGCGACTAAATATCTAAATGACATTGACCTACTGAACGAACCGGCGAGAGCTTGGAAACTAACCTGTAAACATCTAAGGGGGGATCACAGGATAATAGCTTATTTACCATGGGGGGGTAATCCCGAATTCCCTGCGGGAATCACATCTGAAGCCTTTCTTCACTGGAAAGAGCTAGGACTACGAACAGTGGGCCAGACGCTGATGCCAGAGGGAACTCACATGCAAACTTTTGATGAGCTGAGACAGAAGTTCGGACTACCTAGGACACATCACTATGCTTACTTACAGGCTAGGCATTACTTTTCCACACTATTGAGAGGGAGTAGAGGGGGTGAACAGTCACAGATAGTGCAAAGCGTAAGGTTAGTGGAGCTGGGCATCACATCAATATCACCACTATATAAGAGGCTGAATAGAATCGCAGGCACCTCATGCCTAAGTAGACTTACTGAGCTCTGGAGCTCCCTGTTAGGGGAGGAGGTAACTAGCAAAGACATCGAGGAAAGTATACATAAAGTTAAACGAGCCACTCTCTCGTCAGAAGTTCGAGAGTCACATTTCAAACTCATACACGACAGCTATATTACACCCAAGAAATTCCAGAAATGGAAAACAGAAAGAGATAATAAATGCCCAAAGTGTGGGAGGGAAGACGCAGACATTAGGCACATGCTATGGAACTGTCCCAAGCTTGTTAGATTTTGGAAGATGACATCTTACTGGGCAAACCTAAGAATGCATACTCACACTAATGAACTGACATTTAGAAACATTACATTGTTAGACTTCGAGGGAATCCCGAGAAACTCTAAACTATTTATGTGCAACATAGTCTTGATAGCCAGGCGACTGATATTTCAGAACTGGCTCAAACGTAACCCACCTACTGTGACACAGTTGAAGCAGACACTGCTGAGTCAAATGCTCGTTGAACAATCAGACGGATTGGGAGACGTCACTAAAAGAGTGAGGTCTTTTGTTACAAAATGGGAACCATTTATTCTCTCGCTCCCAATACCTTTGCGTAAAATCGTTATGACGCCTTTTCGAAACACAGAGTACATTTTAGAGGCTAACCTGAGGGGCGAGTGGCAGTTTGACTGACCGGGATCTGGGGACTGGGGGAGATGGGGTGAAGCAGCCCGAACTGGCAAATGTTAGTTTAAGTTAGTTAAAACTATTTTGTTTATAAGTAAAATGTGCCTTATAGGAGAAAAGACCGACTGTTCATAGGTCACGACCATACCAACAACAAGATTGCACTTTTCATGTTAACCACTGACCTATCTAATATTGAAGGTAAGAATCAGAACAGACAAACTTTACAATGTTCCGGTCAGGTTGATTTCTGTAACATTTTATCTATGTTGAATTATTACTGTCTTGGTCTTTCTGTATTTGGTACACAAAAAATAAAGATATTTAAAAAAAAAAAAAAATGCTCTACGCTCCTTTTTTGGAGCCTAACGCAGCCTTTATGTGGACTCTCGATACCAGAGTTATTTTTATGGTGCGGCCAGAAAAAAGCCGGCGTTAGTTTTTCGGGTCGTTACCGACAAAACTCCAAATCTAGGCCTTTGTGATTCAGATAGAGCAAGTAGTTTTGAGCAACTTTCTAATTTATTCCTATTATCAATTTTTCTTCGTTCTCTTGTTATCTTTATTTGAAAAAGAATGCATCTAAGCTTTTTTTTGGTTCAGTACTCTGGACAACACTTTTTTATTGGTGGATTAATTTATCCACCAATCAGCAGGAACAACCCAGGTTGTTCACCAAAAATGGGCCGGCATCTAAACTTACATTCTTGCATTGCAAATAAAGATACAAAGAGAATGAAAAAAAAAATGATAATAGGAGTAAATTAGAAAGTTGCTTAAAATATCATGCACTTTCTGAATCATGAAAGAAAAAAATTGGGTTCAGTGTCCCTTTAATAACTTGAGCTGTTTTCTCATCTTATCCAAGGAGGATTTTTATTTTCTTTTGCTCATCAATGAAGTTGAAAGTGGGTATCACAGCCAATAGTTTTTTAAAGTAATTTTCCCTTACGTTGATGTACTTAGAAGTGTGGCTTATGCTCTATTACTTGCTGGTCACATTGCTGGCACACTCTGCTTTTTTTTGTTTGCCATGTTTTTTGTTGTTGTTTTTTTTATTGGAAAATAACTGCACATAAACACTATTACATTGGTATAAAAAGTAAACATTAATTTTGCTAACAAAAATGTTCTTTCCATGTCATTTTTCGGATTTACGAATACAGTATACAGCTAAATCTTACCATCCTGAACCGGTTTAACATTCATTTTCCTTTTATGTTAATTCCAAAACAACACACACACACACACACACAAAAAAAATCCCTCTTCTTGACTGATTTTATATTAAAAAAATTATATCATCAGTTACTACTTAACTTTTACGTTTTCCACAGCTGTAATAAAAATGGGCGAATTACCTGCATCTGCGTCACTACCGGTTGATTTTTAATTACAGTCAACCATTTAGCAAAGAAGAATTTAAATTGCTTTTTAGTACAAACCCCTAAAAAATATTGCTCCAAAACAAGTTGTAACTGCACTTCTTTAACAAAGCCGCAATCCTAGGAGTCTAGGACATTTAACCGATTTCCAATTTCGTAAAATTAAGTTCCTTGTAACCAGAATTGCCGTATTTATTAAATGCCCTTCTCTTGCCAAACCCTGCTCTCTAACGGAAGGGGAAAAAAAGCATTGCGGAGAGAGATGTATTTTTTTAGTTCCAAATTTTTTTAATCCAATAGTTTTGCTCTCTTCCAAACTCTTAAAGTGATGATAAACTTCAGACTATGAGGCCTATTTATCAAGCCGTCAACCGCAAATATGCTGGAATTCCGCAGCGTAATTGTGGCGAGCCTGATTCGTCTCATTTATCAAAGCCTACAGACCGGCAAAAGTTGAAATTTGTGATGTAACATACCATACCATACCATACGGTCTCAGTCCGACACAGATCGATGCTTACGTCATTAAAGATGTTCCGAATACAAATTCGGCACTATTTGACAAATTTTGCAAGTTATCAAACTTCTAACAGGTACGCTCGCCACTATTCCGGGCCCAGTGTACCTGGTTTTCAATCCGCTACCCTGGAGGCCGCGGATGCCATAGGAATTAATGGGAGTCTGAAAGCAGCAAAAGCTCATGTTCGCTGCTGCCTGATATCCCATTGATTTCTATGCTAGAATAAAAGTTACATTTATACCTAACACCCTAACATAAGTCCCGAGTCTAAACACCCCTAATCTGCCGCCCCCGACATCACCGCAACCTCCCACATCGCCATAAACTAAATTAACCTATTAACCCCTAAACCTAGCAACCCGCTAACTTTACATTACAATTACAACATCCCTATCTTATAATAAATATAAACTTACCTTTAGAATTAAAATAAACTATATTATTAAACTATTAATTAACCTAACCTAACTATTATACTAAAATTAGAATAAACTGCAAATTAAATTAACTATATTACATATTTAAAAACCTAACCCTACTCAAATTATTTAAATCTACAATAAAAAAATTACTAAGTTAAAAAAAAATAACAACTAAGTTACACAAAGTAAAAAACACTAAATTACAAAAAAAATAAACACTAAATTACACAAAATAAAAAATAAATTATCAAATATTTAAACTAATTACACCTAATCTAATAGCCCTATCAAAATAAAAAAGCCCCCCCAAAATTAAAAAAAAACCCTAGCCTACAATAAACTACCAATGGCCCTTAAAAGTGCCTTTTGCGGGGCATTGCCCCAAAGAAATCAGCTCTTTTACCTGTAAAAAAAAATACAAACACCCCCCCAACAGTAAAACCCACCACCCACACAACCAAACCCCCTAAATAAAAACCCTATCTAAAAAACCTAAGCTCCCCATTTGTATGGCCATAGCCCTTAAAATGACATTTAGCTCTTTTTCAGCCCAAACCCCTAATCTAAAATTAAAACCCACCCAATAAACCCTTTAAAAAACCTAACACTAACCTCCGAAGATCCACTTACAGTTTTTGAAGACCCAACATCCATCCTCAACGAAGCGGCAGAAGTCCTCAGCGAAGCCGGCAGAAGTCTTCATCCAAGCGGGCCGAAGTCTTCATCCAACCGGCCCGAAGTCTTCATCCAGAAGGCATCTTCTATCTTCATCCATCCGGCGCGGAGCGGCTCCATCTTCAAGACATCCGGCGCGGAGCATCCTCTTCTTCCGACGTCTTCTGAACAATTAAGTTTCCCTTTAAATGACATCATCCAAGATGGCGTCCCTTACATTCCGATTGGCTGATAGAATTCTATCAGCTAATAGGAATTAAGGTGGAAAAAAATCCTATTGGCTGTTGCAATCAGCCAATAGGATTGAGCTTTCATCCTATTGGCTGATCCAATCAGCCAATAGGATTGAGCTTGCATTCTATTGGCTATTCCAATTCCTCTTTTGGCTGGGCTGTGATGTATAGAGCAGTCACATCCACTCTCTACATAGGCTTTCTAAGGGCTTTAAAGGGGCTGTACTACGAGATTGTCAAATGACACACATGTTGATTAGATGTTCACTGGATTTGTCATAAAAAAATGAGTTAATCCATGTGAGCCAGCATAGCATTGTAATAGAAGTATTATTATATGCACTAATTTAACCCTTTCACAGATGGATTAAAAACAAAAAAAAGTACACATATTACTTGTTTAATGGAAAAGATTACATTTATGGCATTTTGGACAATGCCAAAGGCAATGTAAAATATCTGCCCATGGTGAATGGCAGCAATAACAAATACCTGTAGATTCTTTATTCCACTTTGCTAAAAACTCAGGAGTACTATAAGAATCTTATATGTGACTCTCTCCAGTTAGTATTGACATTCTCAATAAATCTAATACTTTTTTAAACATTTTTAAAGGGACATTAAATACTAAATAAATGCTGAATTGAAGCATTTAAAGAAATGTCTGAGAATAAGATGTAGAATTTTAAAAAAAAGTTTCATTAGCTGTTTAAATATTGACTAAATAAGTGTAAAGTTTCAGTGTCTATAAAACAAGGGGAAATGGTGTCTAAAAACAATGTTGTAACTTAGGTTACCTTCTCTGCTGTGGTCAATTAGGGACAGTTATATAAATGGGTTACTAGAGTTAGCAGCCAATTGCTAAAGCTCACAATTTTATAAAATTACATCAATAGAATTACAGGAAAATAGGAGAAAAAATAAATAATGAAAGCATATTGCAGAGTTTATATATATATATATATATATATATATATATATATATATATACAGGGAGTGCAGAATTATTAGGCAAGTTGTATTTTTGAGGATTAATTTTATTATTGAACAACAACCATGTTCTCAATGAACCCAAAAAACTCATTAATATCAAAGCTGAATAGTTTTGGAAGTAGTTTTTAGTTTGTTTTTAGTTATAGCTATTTTAGGGGGATATCTGTGTGTGCAGGTGACTATTACTGTGCATAATTATTAGGCAACTTAACAAAAAACAAATATATACCCATTTCATTTATTTATTTTTACCAGTGAAACCAATATAACATCTCAACATTCACAAATATACATTTCTGACATTCAAAAACAAAACAAAAACAAATCAGTGACCAATATAGCCACCTTTCTTTGCAAGGACACTCAAAAGCCTGCCATCCATGGATTCTGTCAGTGTTTTGATCTGTTCACCATCAACATTGCGTGCAGCAGCAACCACAGCCTCCCAGACACTGTTCAGAGAGGTGTACTGTTTTCCCTCCTTGTAAATCTCACATTTGATGATGGACCACAGGTTCTCAATGGGGTTCAGATCAGGTGAACAAGGAGGCCATGTCATTAGATTTTCTTCTTTTATACCCTTTCTTGCCAGCCACGCTGTGGAGTACTTGGACACGTGTGATGGAGCATTGTCCTGCATGAAAATCATGTTTTTCTTGAAGGATGCAGACTTCTTCCTGTACCCCTGCTTGAAGAAGGTGTCTTCCAGAAACTGGCAGTAGGACTGGGAGTTGAGCTTGACTCCATCCTCAACCCGAAAAGGCCCCACAAGCTCATCTTTGATGATACCAGCCCAAACCAGTACTCCACCTCCACCTTGCTGGCGTCTGAGTCGGACTCTAGCTCTCTGCCCTTTACCAATCCAGCCACGGGCCCATCCATCTGGCCCATCAAGACTCACTCTCATTTCATCAGTCCATAAAACCTTAGAAAAATCAGTCTTGAGATATTTCTTGGCCCAGTCTTGACGTTTCAGCCTGTGTGTCTTGTTCAGTGGTGGTCGTCTTTCAGCCTTTCTTACCTTGGCCATGTCTCTGAGTATTGCACACCTTGTGCTTTTGGGCACTCCAGTGATGTTGCAGCTCTAAAATATGGCCAAACTGGTGGCTAGTGGCATCTTGGCAGCTGCACGCTTGACTTTTCTCAGTTCATGGGCAGTTATTTTGCGCCTTGGTTTTTCCACACGCTTCTTGCGACCCTGTTGACTATTTTGAATGAAACGCTTGTTCGATGATCACGCTTCAGAAGCTTTGCAATTTTAAGAGTGCTGCATCCCTCTGCAAGATATCTCACTATTTTTTACTTTTCTGAGCCTGTCAAGTCCTTCTTTTGACCCATTTTGCCAAAGGAAAGGAAGTTGCCTAATAATTATGCACACCTGATATAGGGTGTTGATGTCATTAGACCACACCCCTTCTCATTACAGAGATGCACATCACCTAATATGCTTAATTGGTAGTAGGCTTTCGAGCCTATACAGCTTGGAGTAAGACAACATGCATAAAGAGGATGATGTGGTCAAAATACTCATTTGCCTAATAATTCTGCACTCCCTGTATATATATAGTATATATCCTATAATATAAAAGGCCAAGTGTGTTTGTCCAAAGCTGTCAGGCGCAGTAGAGACAGCACGAGGACAAACACACCTGACCTTTGAGTCCCTAGCTGATCTGCGGCAGAAGTGGGCGTGGCCGGGCGTGACCGCGCGATAGAGGGGAGAGAGATAGAGAGGGGAGAGAGATAGAGAGAGGGGGGAAAGAGAGAGAGGGGGGAAGAGATGGGGGAGAGAGAGAGGAGGGGGGGGGAGAGAGAGAGAGGAAATGGGGAGAGAGAGGGGGGAGAGAGGAAAGGGGGAGAGAGAGAGGGGGGAGAGAGCACAAAAGAGAAGGGAGGAGAGCGCAAAAGAGAGGGGGGAGAGAGAGAGCGCAAAAGAGGGGGAGAGAGAGCGCAAAAGAGGGGGAAGAGAGAGAGCAAAAGAGGGGGGGAGAGAGCAAAAGAGGGGGGAGAGAGAGAGCGCAAAAGAGAGGGGGAGAGAGAGATGGGGGAGAGAGCGCAAAAGAGATGGGGGAGAGAGCGCAAAAGACATGGGGGAGAGAGAGCGCAAAAGATAGGGGGAGAGAGAGAGCTCAAAAGAGAGGGGGAGACAGAGAGAACGCAAAAGAGAGGGGGGAGAGAGAGAGCGCAAAAGAGAGGGGGGAGAGAGCTCAAAAGAGAGGGGGGAGAGAGCTCAAAAGAGAGGGGGAGAGAGAGTGCAAAAGAGAGGGGGAGAGAGCTCAAAAGAGAGGGGGGAGAAAGCTCAAAAGAGAGGGGGAGAGAGAGGAAAAGAGAGGGGGGAGAGAGAGCGCAAAAGAGGGGGGAGAGAGAGAGCGCAAAAGAGAGGGGGGAAGATTGCAAAAGAGAGGGGGGAGAGAGAGCGCAAAAGAGAGGGGGAGATAGCGTGAGAGAGAGTGCAAAAAAGAGGGGGAAGAGCGCAAAAGAGAAGGCGAGAGAGAGCGCAAAAGAAGGGGGAGAGAACGCGCAAAAGAGAGGGGGAGAGAGAGAGCAAAATAGAGGGGGGAGAGAGAGTGCAAAAGAGAGGGGGGAGAGAGAGCGCAAAAGAGAGGGGAGAGAGAGCACAAAATAGAGGAAGAGAGAGAGAGCGCAAAAGAGAGGGGAGAGAGAGAGAGCGCAAAAGAGATGGGGGAGAGAGAGAGAGCGCAAAAGAGATGGGGGAGAGAGAGCGCAAAAGAGAGGGGAGAGAGAGAGCGCAAAAGAGAGGGGGGAGAGAGCGCAAAAGAGATGGGGGAGAGAGAGAGAGCGCAAAAGAGATGGGGGAGAGAGAGCGCAAAAGAGAGGGGAGAGAGAGAGCGCAAAAGAGAGGGGAGAGAGAGCGCAAAAGAGAGGGGGAGAGAGAGAGCGCAAAAGAGAGGGGGGAGAAAGAGCGCAAAAGAGAGGGGAGAGAGAGAGAGCACAAAAGAGAGGGGAGAGAGTACAAAAGAGAGGGGGAGTGAGAGAGTGCAAAAGAGAGGGAGGAGAGAGCGCAAAAGAGAGGGGAGAGAGAGAGGGGGAGAGAGCGCAAAAGAGATGGGGAGAGAAAGAGCACAAAAGAGAGGGGGAGAGAGTGCAACAGAGAGGGGAGACAGAGAGAGCACAAAAGAGAGGGGGAGAGAGAGCGCAAAAGAGAGGGGAAGAGAGAGCAAACGAGAGGGGAGAGAGAGAGCGCAAAAGAGAGGGGGAAGAGCGCAAAAGAAAGGGGGAGAGAGAGAGCACAAAAGAGAGGGGGAGAGATAGAGCGCAAAAGAGATGGGGGATAGAGAGAGGGCAAACGAGAGGAGGAGAAAGAGAGTGCAAAAGAAAGGGGGGAGAGAGCTCAAAAGAGAGGGGGAGAGAGAGAGCGCAAAAGAGAGGGGGGAGAGAGAGAGAGCAAAAGAGAGGGGGAGAGGGGGGAGAGAGAGCTCAAAAGAGAGGGGGGAGAGAGAGAGCTCAAAAGAGAGGAGGAGAGAGAGAGCAAAAGAGAGGGGGGAGAGAGAGAGCGCAAAAGAGAGGGGGAGGGAGAGAGCGCAAGGGGTGGGACCGCTGTACTGCAAAAAATGGCCCGTGTGAACAGGCTTTAGGACTAATATATATATATATATATATATATATATATATATATATATATATATGTGTTAACATCAAGAGAATAAATCACATAAAATTTTCAGCGCAACAAACACAATGTAAAAAATGCAATAACTGCAAAGTAAGTCTTGATATAAAGAGATTCTCTGATCTCTGTTCTTAATGCTTATAAGGCCTTTTTATCCCCGGTATCCAATGTGTCTTATGGAATAAATTCAATGTGAATAATATAAGGTAGTAGGTGTCTCCTTACCGGAATTACCCTCAATCTTATGAGGTAATGTATGCTCTCAAATGTTAGCCAAGGCAACCCTGGATCCGTGGTGGTGCTTCATCTGTAACAATTCTCTACAGTGTAGTCAGCTTGTTCTTTACTTTGCTCTTGTACATGCCACTTGTCGAATGGAAACTTCCAAAAACGTTTTCCTTTTAGGATCCTTGTTGTGGTCTCTCAGGAGTATGGTATTCCTCCGAATTGGTGTTTATAGAGGGGAAAAGAACAAACGGCACATAGCGTAATACTGTATGAATAGTAAATTTATTACAGACACTTTAACACTATGCACTTACATTAAAAGCCCTCAATCCGTGATGAGGTAAGCATTCACATGTATAAATAAATATAGATGTAGATTGGACCAAGCCAATCTATGTTATCAGGACTAGATTATTATCCTCATATGCAGTAGGTGGGGTGAAACATGGTACGCCCAATGTTTAAACCATAGTCCAAGTTATTCAGTTGCGACAATCATTAATTGTTAAAAAAATAAGATAAAAATAATTTGGAATCCAAAGACTCCAAATAGGAAGCTTCTAAGTACAATCAAATCAGAGTGAAACAAAGGTATTGACAATTATTTCTATAGAACATAGATTAACTCTAGTAAAGAATATAGTAAAGAGAATCTCTTTATATCAAGACTTACTTTGCAGTTATTGCATTTTTTACATTGTGTTTGTTGCGCTGAAAATTTTATGTGATTTATTCTCTTGATGTTAACATTTTTATAAGTGTTAAGGGTACACTTTATCATTTTTTCACGCTGCACATTCTTATATCCATCATATGATTGACATACTATCCACATTATAATATCTTATTTCTTATCTAGTTCTGATAATTTTTACCATTTTATTAGGTATTATATTATATATTTTTCACTTTTCCAAGTGGTTATAATTTAGCGCTGGTACTACATCTTGCTTAAATATATATATATAATATAGAGAAAATAACTCGTTGTGTAAACCATTTACAAATCTAAACAAGTCAGAAGACTTGCTTTAAACCCAGAAACTCTCTGACTACACTGTTTCCAACAGTGTAGTCAGAGAGTTTCTGGTTTTAAAGCAAGTCTTCTGACTTGTTTAGATTTGTAAATGGTTTACACAATGAGTTATTTTCTCTATATTTTGTATTTAGTGGAGGATTTTAAACTCACTTTTCGCCTCCCCATAATTTTAATTGTTGTTATATATATATATATATATATATATATATATATATATATATATATATATATATATATACTGTATAGTCCTGAAAAAAGGATGCACTCTTAACTTTTATTGAATCACGTTTCAGAGACAAATTGTTCCTTTCATCAGATCAATGTGAACTAACAATGTGAAAATGCCACAATTTATAGTGACTAAAGTGTGCTAAAAACTCACATACTCCTCCTCTCGAAATTTGCGCCATACAGTCCTCTGGAACGCATCTGTGCGTTCCACAATATCAGCAAACCGGAAGTTACAGAGACGTCACTTTCTGTTTTGCTATGTACAAGAAAGTATATATCGTATCAGATAGCGCAACCAGAATTGGTATCAACTGTGTCATTTTAGTGCTACAACTGCAAAAAGACTGCAGTGTAAAATGAATCAAGCTACTAGTGTATGCTAACATACTAGGACGTTTAGCATAGCTGTTTGTTAAATTTGTTGCCATAGCAACCAGTAGACATAACCCCTTATGTGGAATAAGTGTTTACAATCAAGCTCATATAGTGATCCCTGTGATGAGAGCAGGATGTGATGTCACTAGTTTGTGGGCGGGGCTTAGGTCCGGTGTCTGTGTCGCAGTTAGTTTAGTACAATCAACCTGACTAGATGTGTATTGC
This sequence comes from Bombina bombina, assembly GCF_027579735.1. Taxonomy (NCBI): domain Eukaryota; kingdom Metazoa; phylum Chordata; class Amphibia; order Anura; family Bombinatoridae; genus Bombina; species Bombina bombina. The sequence goes on along the minus strand of NC_069501.1, from coordinate 500,725,352 downwards.
TATGCTCTGCAATAAAATAGAGTTGTACCATCATTGCTGTGTCCTGCATATGTCCTGCATCTCATGACATGGTGTCAGAAGTTCTGGACTGCGCTTCTGTTCCTGATCGATTGCAATGTCAAAGTTTACCCCACCTGAGCCTTTTGACTTCTCTCAGCCTGCAGCTTGGCCCACATGGCGTCAGCGGTTTCAGCGCTTCAGGATTGCATCCAAACTGAACAAGGAGAGTGGTGAAGTACAAGTTAATTCTCTTTTATACTCTATGGGGAAAGATGTGGAGCCAGTGTTTAATGCTTTTACTTTCCAATAAGGGGAAGAATTTAACTTTGATATAGTTATGGATAAACTCAGTGCCCACTTTGTGCCCAAAAGAAATGTGATTAATGAGAGAGCTTGTTTTCACAAACGTAATCAGCGTGTGGGAGAATCTGTGGAGTCATTTGTGCGCAGCCTGTATGAACTAGTTGAATTCTGTGAGTTTGGTGTTGCTAAAGAAGAGCAAATCAGACACAGAATAGTTATTGGGATTGCAGATGCTGAAGTCTCACTGAAGCTGCAGTTAGAGCCTGATTTAACATTAGATGGGGCTATTAGGATGGCCCGCCAGAGTGAACTGGTGAAAAAGCAAAGTGCTGATCTGAGGTCTGAGAGTATTGTGGATGAAGTGCAACAGTCTAGGAAAAATGCTAGTGAAAGGCACAGTGTGAGCGGTAGATCTAAAGTACCGGAAAGGCCTAGAAATGGATGGGCGCAACATGCCCGATGCACGCGGTGCTACCGTGCCCATGATCAGAGTGTTATATGCCCGGCCAGGGATAAAAGATGCAGAAAATGTAACAGAATGGGCCATTTTGAAGTGGTGTGTAGAACTGAATACATTAAGGAGATGCAGGTGGACGGTGACCAGGAGGGTCAGGAAGTGTCTTTTGTGGGGTCCGTTGTGGAACGGCCAAGCTCAGAGGAAGATTGGAAAGTTACTTTTACTGTAATGGGAGACAAAGTTGATTTTAAAATTGAAACAGGAGCAGATATCACTGTAATGTCTTTTGCTGAATTTATGAAACTGCCTTGACAGCCCCAGCTGGTGAAGGTTACTACAAATGTCCATAGTCCGGGTGGCCGCATTGATTGTGCGGGGAAATTTCTTGCCAGCTGTGAGTACAAGCAAAGAAAGTTCACCATGTGGGTGCATGTGATTCGAGGTCAGTGTGTTAACAATTTATTGAGCAGAAAAGCAGCCTGTGACTTGGGCCTCGTGGCCAGAGTGAATGAGATTTCCGAAGATATGTTTGGCGAGTTGGGCCTACTGAATTGCAAACCAGTCCGTATAGCACTTAAAAGTGACGCAGTCCCATACAGTATTTCTACTCCTCGTAGAATTCCGTTCCCGCTCATGCTTCAAGTGGAGAAAGAGCTTATGCGCATGAAGTCTATGGGGGTTATTGAAGAGGTTGTTGAAGCGACTGATTGGTGTGCCCCCATTGTTCCAGTTGCAAAGAAAAACGGAAAGGTGCGCATCTGCGTGGACCTGAAAAGGTTGAATGAGGCAGTGAAGAGAGAGAGATTTGTGCTGCCGACATTAGAAGATATAGCTCAGAAGTTGGCTGGGGCGAAGTTCTTTTCCACATTAGACGCTTCTAGCGGCTTTTGGCAGATCCCCCTGGATTCAAAGTGCCGCAAACTGTCTACCTTTATCACAACGGTAGGTCGGTTCTGCTTCTGCAGACTCCCCTTTGGGATATCCTCCGCTCCTGAAATCTTTCAAAGGGAAATAAGTTCTCTCCTGAGTGACCACGTGGGCACAGCGGTCGTCATGGACGACATTCTAGTGTATGGGTCTACAGTGGAGGAGCATGATCAGCGTTTGAGTTGTGTGCTACAGGCTATCAAAGAGTCTGGGCTGAAGCTGAATAAAGAAAAATGGCATTTTAGGAAAACTGAATTATGCTACTTTGGGCATATCATCAACGGGGATGGCATCAAGCCAGACCCCGAGAAAATTCGTGCTATTGAACAGATGAAAAGCCCTTCTGATGTACATGAGCTGAGACAGATATTGGGCCTTGTAAATTACGTGGGCAAGTTTCTTCCAGATTTATCAACAGTTTTACACCCTATCACAGAGCTGCTTAAGAAAGACGTTGCCTGGGTCTGGGGACCTTCACAAGAAAAAGCTTTCCTGCATGCCAAGTCCCTGCTGGGGTCTGCCCCAGTGCTGGGGTTCTACGACCCTTCAAAAAAGACTGTGGTTAGTGCCGATGCAAGCAGTTATGGGTTGGGGCTGCACTCCTGCAACTGAACGAAAATAAATTACAGCCCATCGCCTACTGTTCCCGCACACTGATGGCTGCGGAGTCAAAATACGCTCAAATTGAGAAAGAGTGCCTGGCTGCAGTTTGGGCCTGTGAGCGCTTCCAGCGCTATCTAGTGGGTTTGGAGAAATTTAGTCTGGAAACTGACCACAAACCGCTAGTCCCTCTAATCAACTCTTATGACATTGACAAAACACCCTTGAGATGCCAGAGACTTTTAATGAGACTGCTCAGGTTCAATGTTCAGGCAGTGCATGTGCCGGGGAAACAACTGGTTGTGGCGGATACACTATCCAGGCTCCCGCTGGCTGTTGCTGAAGAATCCTCCACAGAATCGGATGTGAAAGTGTATGTTGATTCAGTTCTGGCCTCTAAGTCCATTTCTTCAAGGAAACTGGAAGAGATAAAGAAAGAGACATATTTGGACACAGATCTGCAAGACGTTATGAGGTACATAAAAGAAGGCTGGCCCGAGAGCCGGGCAGCCTGGATGTCTTTAAATGCTTACCAGCCAGAGAGGTCGCAGCTCATGGAGCTGGAGGGGTTGGTGCTGTTCCAAGACCGCATTGTAATTCCTGTCAGCATGAGGAAGGAGATGTTAAACAGGATTCACGATGGCCACTTAGGCATTACAAAGTGCAGAGAAAGGGCAGCTACAGCTGTGTGGTGGCCTAAATCACGTGTCTAAATGTGCCTTTTGCCGGGAACGCCGGCCTACTCAGAGAAGGGAGCCCTTGATGTCTACTCCGCTGCCTGCGGGGCCGTGGCAGAAAATAGCTGCTGATTTGTGCGAACTGCACGGGAAAAAGTTCCTTGTTGTGATCGACTACTATTCCAGGTATTTGGAGATTGCACCCCTGAATGATATCACAAGTCAGGCCGTTATCATTCGCCTGAAGAGCTTGTTCGCCCGCTGGGGCATTCCAATGGAGCTAGTGAGTGATAATGGTATGCAGTTCACTTCTACAGAGTTCAGTGTTTTCAGCAGGGAGTATGATTTTGTACATTCCACGTCAAGTCCACATTATCCGCAGGCCAACGGAATGGCTGAAAGGGCAGTTCAAACCACAAAATTCATTCTAAAGCAATCTGAGCCGTACCTAGCCCTCTTGTCATATAGGGCGACGCCCATTCAAGCCACCGGGTTTAGCCCAGCACAGCTGATGCTAGGACGCCAGATTCGCACTACTTTACCCTGAGTGGGTGTCTTCAAGCCGCCTGGCCCTGTTCCTCGGGACGAAGTCCTTAGGAGGGATGAAGAGGCCAAAAAGGGTTATAGTTTCTTCTACGACAGGAGACATTCTGTCAGGCCCTTACAGGAACTGAAAGCGGGCCAAAGTGTCAGAATTAAACTGGATGATGAGAAGAAATGGAAGACGCCTGCTACGGTAGTTGGCCGCTGTCCAGAACCAAGGTCTTATACGGTCCTTACGGAGGGAGGGACGGTTACACGCTGTAACCGAAGACATCTTCAGTCTGTACCTGAGAGTCTGGAACTGGATGCCTCAGTACCACCACCGGTGGGATCCCCTGTTCTAAGAGAGGTGCCTTCCCCTCAGCAAGACCACAACGGGGATATATCTTTGCCTCCAGCTGACTCTTGTTCACCATCTTCTGTATCAGAGGACAGTTCATGCAAAGTTACATCAAGCGGAAGAGTAGTGAAACTTCTGGCCCGATATAGGGACTGACTTTAGCTAGAACAGTGACCGGAAGTATGGGCAGAATAATCCCATGGTCACTGTGGACTAGGGTAGTCTACCCCGATGTCCAAATCAGGATGTAATTTATTTGTTCATGTTTTCTAACCTATTTGTTTATATAATGTTCAAAAACAAAAATGTTGTTGTATACTCTGTTTGTGTACCTTGTTATTTGTTATATGCAAATGTATGCTTCGCCTTTGAAAAAGGGGAAGATGTGATGAGAGCAGGATGTGATGTCACTAGTTTGTGGGCGGGGCTTAGGTCCGGTGTTTGTGTCGCAGTTAGTTTAGTACAATCAACCTGACTAGATGTGTATTGCTATGCTCTGCAATAAAATAGAGTTGTACCATCATTGCTGTGTCCTGCAGATGTCCTGCATCTCATGACAATCCCTGCTTGTCATATGTGCAATTACAAGTGAAAAACACATTGTGTATTAAAAAATGATGTATGTTAGTTGTCCTTATCATGTGAGTCTAGTTGATTCTTATAGATAGACCGGCTTTGCACTGTTGCCATAGTGACCTGGATACACTTTACCTTATGTGAATAGATTCCATGTCAGAGCGACATTGTCACTTATTGTATAAGTGAAACGGCAAAGCATTAAGAAAATAACAAAATAACAAACTGCCTCACATACGGCTAGATTTAGAGTTGGGCGGTAGCCGTCAAAACCAGCGTTAGAGGCTCCTAGCGCTGGTTTTTACCACCCTCTGGTATTTGGAGTCAGTCAGGAAAGGGTCTAACGCTCACTTTGCAGCCGCGACTTTTCCATACCACAGATACCCCTACTCCATTTGCGTATCCTATCTTTTCAATGGGATCTTTCTAACGCCGGTATTTAGAGTCGTAGCTGAAGTGAGCGTTAGAAATCTAACGACAAAACTCCAGCCGCAGAAAAAAGTCAGGAGTTAAGAGCTTTCTGGGCTAACGCCGGTTTATAAAGCTCTTAACTACTGTGCTCTAAAGTACACTAACACCCATAAACTACCTATGTACCCCTAAACCGAGGTTCCCCCACATCGCCACCACTCTATTAAAAAATTTTAACCCCTAATCTGCCAACCGCACACCGCTGCCACCTACGTTATCCCTATGAACCCCTAATCTGCTGCCCCTAACACCGCCGACCCCTATATTATATTTATTAACCCCTAATATGCCGCCCCCAACGTCGCCGCTACCTACCTACACTTATTAACCCCTAATCTGCCGACCGGACCGCGCCTCTATTATAATAAAGTTATTAACCCCTAATCCGCCTCACTCCCGCCTCAATAACCCTATAATAAATAGTATTAACCCCTAATCTGCCCTCCCTAACATCGCCGACACCTAACTTCAAGTATTAACCCCTAATCTGCCGACCGGAGCTCACCGCTATCTAATAAATATTTTAACCCCTAAAGCTAAGTCTAACCCTAACCCTAACACCCCCCTAAGTTAAATATAATTTAAATCTAACGAAATAAATTAACTCTTATTAAATAACTTATTCCTATTTAAAGCTAAATACTTACCTGTAAAATAAACCCTAATATAGCTACAATATAAATTATAATTATATTGTAGCTATTTTAGGATTTATATTTATTTTACAGGCAACTTTGTAATTATATTAACTAGGTACAATAGCTATTAAATGGTTAATAACTATTTAATAGTTACCTAGTTAAAATAATTACACAATTACCTGTAAAATAAATCCTAACCTAAGTTACAATTAAACCTAACACTACACTATTAATAAATTAATTAAATATAATACCTACAATTATCTACAATTAAACCTAATACTACACTATCAATAAATTAATTAAATACAATACCTACAAATAAATACAATGAAATAAACTAACTAAAGTACAAAAAATAAAAAAGAACTAAGTTACAAAAAATAAAAAAAATATTTACAAACATTAGAAAAATATTACAACAATTTTAAACTAATTACACCTACTCTAAGCCCCCTAATAAAATAACAAAGCCCCCAAAATAAAAAAATGCCCTACCCTATTCTAAATTTAAAAAGTTCAAATCTCTTTTACCTTACCAGCCCTGAAAAGGGCCCTTTGCGGGGCATGCCCCAAAGAATTCAGCTCTTTTGCCTGTAAAAAAAACACATACAATACCCCCCCCCCCAACATTACAACCCACCACCCACATACCCTTAATCTAACCCAAACCCCCCTTAAATAAACCTAACACTAAGCCCCTGAAGATCTCCCTACCTTGTCTTCAGCGATCGGTCCAGAATAGGGTCCGAAGTCTTGATCCAAGCGGCGGCTGAAGAACTCCATCATCGGGCTGAAGTCGGAAGTCCATCATCGGGATGAAGTCTTCTATCAAGCCGCATCTTCAATCTTCTTTCTTCCGGAGCGGAGCGGAGCCATCTTCTTCCCAGCCGACGCGGAACATCCTCTTCAACCGACGCCTACTCGCCGAATGACGGTTCCTTTAAATGACGTCATCCAAGATGGCGTCCCTCGAATTCCGATTGGCTGATAGGATTCTATCAGCCAATCGGAATTAAGATAGGAATATTCTGATTGGCTGATGGAATCAGCCAATCAGATTCAAGTTCAATCCGATTGGCTGATCCAATCAGCCAATCAGATTGAGCTCGCATTCTATTGGCTGTTCCGATCAGCCAATAGAATGCGAGCTCAATCTGATTGGCTGATTGGATCAGCCAATCGGATTGAACTTGAATCTGATTGGCTGATTCCATCAGCCAATCAGAATATTCCTACCTTAATTTCCGATTGGCTGATAGAATCCTATCAGCCAGTCGGAATTCGAGGGACGCCATCTTGGATGACGTCATTTAAAGGAACCGTCATTCGGCGAGTAGGCGTCGGTTGAAGAGGATGTTCCGCGTCGGCTGGGAAGAAGATGGCTCCGCTCCGGAAGAAAGAAGATTGAAGATGCGGCTTGATAGAAGACTTCATCCCGATGATGGACTTCCGACTTCAGCCCGATGATGGAGTTCTTCAGCCGCCGCTTGGATCAAGACTTCGGACCCTCTTCTGGACCGATCGCTGAACCCGGTGAGGTGAAGACAAGGTAGGGAGATCTTCAGGGGCTTAGTGTTAGGTTTATTTAAGGGGGGTTTGGGTTAGATTAGGGGTATGTGGGTGGTGGGTTGTAATGTTGGGGGGGTATTGTATGTGTTTTTTTTACAGGCAAAAGAGCTGAATTCTTTGGGGCATGCCCCGCAAAGGGCCCTTTTCAGGGCTGGTAAGGTAAAAGAGCTTTGAACTTTTTTAATTTAGAATAGGGTAGGGCATTTGGGGGGCTTTGTTATTTTATTAGGGGTCTTAGAGTAGGTGTAATTAGTTTAAAATTGTTGTAATATTTTTCTAATGTTTGTAAATATTTTTTTATTTTTTGTAACTTAGTTCTTTTTTATTTTTTCTACTTTAGTTAGTTTATTTAATTGTATTTATTTGTAGGTATTGTATTTAATTAATTTATTGATAGTGTAGTGTTAGGTTTAATTGTAGATAATTGTAGGTAGTTTATTTAATTTATTTATTGATAGTGTAGTGTTAGGTTTAATTGTAACTTAGGTTAGGATTTATTTTACAGGTAATTTTGTAATTATTTTAACTAGGTAACTATTAAATAGTTATTAACTATTTAATAGCTATTGTACCTGGTTAAAATAAATACAAAGTTGCCTGTAAAATAAATATAAATCCTAAAATAGCTACAATATAATTATTATTTATATTGTAGCTATATTAGGGTTTATTTTACAGGTAAGTATTTAGATTTAAATAGGAATAATTTATTTAATAAGAGCTAATTTATTTCGTTAGAATAAAATTATATTTAACTTAGGGGGGTGTTAGGGTTAGGGTTAGAATTAGCTTTAGGGGTTAAAAAATTTATTAGAGTAGCGGTGAGCTCCGATCGACAGATTAGGGGTTAATACTTGAAGTTAGGTGTCGGCGATGTTAGGGAGGGCATATTAGGGGTTAATACTATTTATTATAGGGTTATTGAGGCGGGAGTGAGGCGGATTAGGGGTTAATAACTTTATTATAGTAGCGGTGCGGTCCGCTCGGCAGATTAGGGGTTAATAAGTGAAGGCAGGTGGAGGCGACGTTGAGGGGGGCAGATTAGGGGTTAATAAATATAATATAGGGGTCGGCGGTGTTAGGGTCAGCAGATTAGGGGTACATAGCTATAATGTAGCTTGCGGTGGTGTACGGAGCGGCAGATTAGGGGTTAATAATAATATGCAGGAGTCAGCGATAGCGGGGGTGGCAGATTAGGGGTTAATAAGTGTAAGGTTAGGGGTATTTAGACTCGGGGTTCATGTTAGGGTGTTAGGTGCAGACTTAGGAAGTGTTTCCGCATAGCAAACAATGGGGCTGCGTTAGGAGCTGAACGCTGCTTTTTTTGCAGGTGTTAGGTTTTTTTTCAGCTCAAACAGCCCCATTGTTTTCTATGGGGGAATCGTGCACGAGCACGTTTTTGAAGCTGGCCGCGTCCGTAAGCACCTCTGGTATCGAGAGTTGCAGTGGCGTTAAATTATGCTCTACGCTCCTTTTTTGGAGCCTAACGCAGCCATTCTGTGAACTCTAAATACCAGCGGTATTTAAAAGGTGCAGGGGAAAAAAAGCATGCGTAGCTAAATCACCCCTTTGGCCGCAGAACTCTAAATCTAGTCGTTTGTGAGTACATCGACTATATATATATACATATAATACAAATTATGGACTGTTGTCACTCCATCTCCTAATATGCCAGCAAATATATGTAAGTCCTGTGTTGAGTTGCACCAAACATTCAATTACTGTTGCTTCATTTTTCAATTTTCATTATTTATTTTCCATAAAGGGCTTTGTTTTAGGTGACTCGATATTGTAGGTTCTGTTGTGGGTTCTGTGGGCTCATAGAGGTCCCCACCTGCTGAACCTACAATATCGAGTCACCTATATTACAGATGATGCCACAATTTTGGAGTCTGGGGGACACTCTATGGTGCGAATTTCGGGATATGTGAGTGTTGAGCACACTTTCCACTATAAATTGTGGTATTTTCACATTGTTTGTTCACATTGATCTGCTGAAAGGGACGATTTGTCTCTGAAACGTCATTCAATAAAAGTTGACACTGACAGAAATTCCTGAGAGTGCATCCTTTTTTCAGGACTATTCTTTGCATGCTTGCACCCAGGTGGTTGACCTTTGGAAAGAGGATTTGTTTATTCATGCATTGATATATAGATATATATATACAGGGAGTGCAGAATTATTAGGCAAATGAGTATTTTGACCACATCATCCTCTTTATGCATGTTGTCTTACTCCAAGCTGTATAGGCTCGAAAGCCTACTACCAATTAAGCATATTAGGTGATGTGCATCTCTGTAATGAGAAGGGGTGTGGTCTAATGACATCAACACCCTATATCAGGTGTGCATAATTATTAGGCAACTTCCTTTCCTTTGGCAAAATGGGTCAAAAGAAGGACTTGACAGGCTCAGAAAAGTCAAAAATAGTGAGATATCTTGCAGAGGGATGCAGCACTCTTAAAATTGCAAAGCTTCTGAAGCGTGATCATCGAACAATCAAGCGTTTCATTCAAAATAGTCAACAGGGTCGCAAGAAGCGTGTGGAAAAACCAAGGCGCAAAATAACTGCCCATGAACTGAGAAAAGTCAAGCGTGCAGCTGCCAAGATGCCACTTGCCACCAGTTTGGCCATATTTCAGAGCTGCAACATCACTGGAGTGCCCAAAAGCACAAGGTGTGCAATACTCAGAGACATGGCCAAGGTAAGAAAGGCTGAAAGACGACCACCACTGAACAAGACACACAAGCTGAAACGTCAAGACTGGGCCAAGAAATATCTCAAGACTGATTTTTCTAAGGTTTTATGGACTGATGAAATGAGAGTGAGTCTTGATGGGCCAGATGGATGGGCCCGTGGCTGGATTGGTAAAGGGCAGAGAGCTCCAGTCCGACTCAGACGCCAGCAAGGTGGAGGTGGAGTACTGGTTTGGGCTGGTATCATCAAAGATGAGCTTGTGGGGCCTTTTCGGGTTGAGGATGGAGTCAAGCTCAACTCCCAGTCCTACTGCCAGTTTCTGGAAGACACCTTCTTCAAGCAGTGGTACAGGAAGAAGTCTGCATCATTCAAGAAAAACATGATTTTCATGCAGGACAATGCTCCATCACACGCGTCCAAGTACTCCACAGCGTGGCTGGCAAGAAAGGGTATAAAAGAAGAAAATCTAATGACATGGCCTCCTTGTTCACCTGATCTGAACCCCATTGAGAACCTGTGGTCCATCATCAAATGTGAGATTTACAAGGAGGGAAAACAGTACACCTCTCTGAACAGTGTCTGGGAGGCTGTGGTTGCTGCTGCACGCAATGTTGATGGTGAACAGATCAAAACACTGACAGAATCCATGGATGGCAGGCTTTTGAGTGTCCTTGAAAAGAAAGGTGGCTATATTGGTCACTGATTTTTTTTTGTTTTGTTTTTGAATGTCAGAAATGTATATTTGTGAATGTTGAGATGTTATATTGGTTTCACTGGTAAAAATAAATAATTGAAATGGGTATATATTTGTTTTTTGTTAGGTTGCCTAATAATTATGCACAGTAATAGTCACCTGCACACACAGATATCCCCCTAAAATAGCTATAACTAAAAACAAACTAAAAACTACTTCCAAAACTATTCAGCTTTGATATTAATGAGTTTTTTGGGTTCATTGAGAACATGGTTGTTGTTCAATAATAAAATTAATCCTCAAAAATACAACTTGCCTAATAATTCTGCACTCCCTGTATATATATATATATATATATATATATATATATATATACACGCTCATCTGCCACTTTATTAGGTACATCTGTTCAATTGCTTGGTAACACAAATTGCTAATCAGACAATCATATGGTAGCAACTCAATGCATTTAGGCATCTAGATGTGGTGAAGGCGACTTGCTGAAGTTTAAACCGAGCATCAGAATGGGGAAGAAAGTGACTTTCAATGCAACATGGTTTGTTGGTTCCAGACAGGCTGGTCTGAGTATTTCAAAAACTGCTGATCTACTGGGATTTTTACACACAACCATCTCTAGGGTTTACAGATAATGGTCCGAAAAAGAGAAAATATCCACAGAGCGGCAGTTGTGAGGACAAAAATGCCTTGTTGATGTCAGAGGAGAATGGGCAGACTGGTTCGTGATGATAGAAAGGCAAACTCAAATAGCCACTTGTTACAACCAAGGTATGCAGAATACCATCTATTAATGCACAACACATCGATCCTTGATGCAGATGGACTACAGCAACAGAAGACCACTCCGGGTGCCACTCCTATCAGCTAAGAACAGGAAACTGAGGCTACAATTTGCACAGGCTCACCAAAATTGGACAATAGAAGATTGGAAAACGTTGCCTGGTCTTATGAGTCTCGATTTCAGCTGCAACATTCAGATGGTAGTGTCAGAATTTGGTGTAAACAACATGAAAGCATGAATCCATCCTGCCTTATATCAACAGTTCACGCTGGTGGTGTAATAGTGTGGGGGATATTTTCTTGGCACACTTTGTGTAATGCTCGTGGGATACCACTCTATCAGACCGAACTCGGCCAGTAGTCTTGTTATCCCGGCGTCAAGCCGGAATGATAGGGAATATCCCAGAGCAAATAAAGATAGTAACATGAGGAGAGCGGCACTCACCACAGGCAGGACAGTCCCCAATGGCAACGGCAGAACAGGGCAAGGCAAATCACTGGAATGGTCAGACAGGCAGGATTCGGCAACAGTAAAGCAGTTCAAAATAACAGGGGTTAAGAAGCAGAGTAGTCAGACAGGCAGGGTTCAGCAGCAATATATCAGTCCAGCAATGTAGGGGTTAAACAGGTAGAGTAGTCAGACAGGCAGAGTTCAGCAGCAGCGAGGCAAAAGACAAAACGATTATCATTCCCAGGAGTACACGAAGTAACACCTATACTTGGGCAGTGATAGATTGTGAAGAAGGAATTTAAATAGGCGCAGGATTCGCGCCCAGGCATCAGGACCGGAGAGGAGCATGCGGCGATGACATCAGCGCTGCATGCCTCCGGACCCGACTCAGCCACTGGCAACGAGCAGGAAAGAAGACGCTGCTCCCCTAGCAACAGCTAGAGCGGCACAACGTGACACTTTGGCCCCTTAGTACAAATTGAGCATCGTTTAAACACAACGGCCTACCTGAGTATTGTTGCTGACCATGTCCATCCCTTTATGACTACAGTGTACCCATCTTCTGATGGCTACTTCCAGCAGGATAATGCACCATGTCACAAAGCTGAAATCATCTCAAACTGGTTTCTTGAACATGACAATGAGTTCACTGTACTCCAATGGCCTCCAAAGTCACCAGATCTCAATCCAATAGAGCATCTTTGGGTTGTGGTGGAACGGGAGATTCGCCTCATGGATGTGCAGCCGACAAATGTACAGCAACTGGCGTGATGCTATCATGTCAATATGGACCAAAATCTCTGAAGAATGTTTCCAACACCTTGTCACAAAGAATTAAGGCAGTTCTGAAGTCAAAAGGGGGTCCAACCCGGTACTAGCAAGGTGTACCTAATAAAGTGGCCGGTGAGTGTATATATATATTACCATCTCAAAATGTTTAGTGTCCCACTGAAATGGGCAGGAAACCAAAAAGAGCAGACACTTCTCCCTACATATGAAAAGACCCTTTACACAAATTGACAAATCAGCACAATGTTATTCAAAAATAAGCAAAACTATACATTTTTATCAGAACTGCTGGTGCAATGATAAATGCCGAGAGCGTATGCTTTCGGCATTTATCGATGTGTAGTGGACATGATCCGCAATATGTCCGCTCACACAATGGTAAATAGGCCCCCATATATTCAAATGAAATATATGAGGCCACAAAAAGGACTAATATGAACATTCAAAATATTTTAATGCGGGGTAGTTTTTGATTAATTGATTATATTTTTATGATTTTAGTATTACTGTTATTATTATTATTAGAGTGTACAGATTGCAATTAAACAGTGACGAACATTTTTTATTCCATTGCAATATATTCTTTCTTGTTAAGGATGTAAATGCAACTGTATAGGTTAAAATTATTATTCTTGGTAAAAATACCACCGGTGGTATAGGTAGAATGAAACCTTTTTGTGTCTTATATTTTCAGTACATAGTGTCAAATAAATACATTTACAAGTGGATACTTTTTTCTCTTTGAATAGTTAGTATTTCAAAGCATTCAAAACTGAAATTTTGTTGGGAAAATATACATTGAAATACTTACTGAATGTTGTTTAACTTGGTTAATTTGCTCTGGCCAATAAGGGACAGATATGTGCAAGGTCCTGCGCATATCATCCAATCACAGTACATCATGTAGGAGTGTCAGGGTTCTGAATTCCACAGAACACACTCCCGCCTCTTCAGTGGGAGTGAAAACACCGAGTGGCATATTTATAAGGCTCCGTATGGAGCTTGATGCCCCTTCTCGCCGGAAACAGAAGTTATGAAGCAGTGGTTTAAAGACCGGTGCTCCATAACTCGTCTGCCTGCTCTGAGGCCGTGGACAGAAATCAACCCGATCGAACACGATCGGGTTGAATGACACCCCCTGCTAGCGGCCAATTGGTCGCAAATCTGCAGGGGGCGGTATTGCACCAGTAGTTCACAAGAACTGCACCAATGATAAATACTGGTAGTGTATGCTGTCGGCATTTATCGATGTGCAGCGGACATAATACGCTACTTCGTATCATGTCCGCTCGCACATTGATAAATATGCCCCTAAGAGTTTAATTACAGGTAAAGCAGGCAACAGAAATAACAAAAATTCTTTGCAGTTTATTTTATTATTAATTATACATAATTAAGCATTTTGGGCCAGATTACAAGTGGAGCGATTACAAGTGGAGCGCTATTTAACGCTCCCGCTCGCGCATTAACTGCTCTAGAAGTAAGCTTTTTGCATGCGACAGGTTGTGCTCATATTAATTAAAAGTAAATCATTTTTGCTTGCACGCTAACCCGACATGCATAAAAAGCCGAACTTAGAATATCACGCGCGTGATAACTTATTCCCCCATATAAGTCAATGGAGCAAAAAAAGTGGGGGGGAAACTAACAGCCTACTCATGCACAAACCAGAACGCATATTCTCAAGAGTGCTAACCCAACATGAAAATATAAATATTTCACATTCTATTGTCCTTCATATAGCAGAATATGTTTTATTTATTCATAAACACATATTTGTAAAATATATCTGATGTTATTTTGGTACAATATATATCTATATTTATTGGCACACAACATACGGTTAAAATCACTTACAAGAACAAAAGTGCAAAATCGTAATAACATAGACAAGGGAAAAACCTCTATCTGGGTCTGTGTAATCCACATCCGCTTTATCCACTAAGTGACTGCCAGTGTTTTCCACAGCCGAGGATTAGCCCTATGAGTCCGTTTTACAGTAAGCTATCAAAGCTCCGCCCTCAACGTGTTTTGTTCGCTCCTTGGCAAACTTTCTCAAGGGGAGTAAAACATATACTGATGTTCAGCTGATATCAACGTCCATTTATATTAAAAATAATACAATCCTATTCGTCGTGGTTGGCCAATCAGATGTATGTGTCCTGACTAACCTCCTCCACGTGACGTCATTATGGGCGTACTCGTGTGCAATATCATTGTATCGAGGCCAAATCGGCTGTTCTTATTCAGAAGAGATCCGCCCCCTATATGACGTATCGGACAAAGCGTATGACTGGAATACCGCTATTCATACTTTAAGCCTATTCGGTCTCCTATTCAGTTTCACTTATCCAGGTGACATTTGCTCTCCTTAGAGCCATATGGTGAGCGGTAAGGAGATTAGTGATCTCTGTGGGGCTAAAATCATGAATGCAAATACAAATACAAAGAACCGACAACATCACTTGACATGCCCTACTAATACAATTGATACTTCCTGATTAGAATTATTTTTAAAAATTGATACATAAATAAACATCATGTTAAAATTCTGGAAGTAATTCCCACTTCAGTGGGTAATGAACATCAGAGGTTAATACGGCTTAGGCAATGTAAGACTAAGGCAATACATTTGCTAGATTGCTTGTCCCCTAAAGGGTTAAATATAGACCTAGACCTACAGGCATTTATGACTTAGGAGCCACTTTCTTAAACACTGTCTGTCGCCTAGATTACGAGTTTTGCGTTAGAGGCTGTGCGGTGCTAACTAGCAGTTTATGCTCACCGCTCACTTACAGACAACGCTGGTATTACGGAATTTTACAAACCCGGCGTTAGCCGCAAAAAAGTGAGCAATTTTGCTCCCCATCTCACCTCAATACCAGCGCTGCTTACATTAGCGGTGAGCTGGTAAAACGTGCGCGTGCACGATTTCCCCATAGGAATCAATGGGGGAGAGCCGGCTGAAAAAAAACCTAACACCTGCAAAAAAGCAGCGTAAAGCTCCTAACGCAGCCCCATTGATTCCTATGGGGAAACAAAATTGATGTCTACACCTAACACCCTAACATGAACCCAGAATCTAAACACCCCTAATATTACACTTATTAAGCCCTAATCTGCCGCTCCGGACACCGCCGCCACCTACATTATACTTATGAACCCCTAATCTGCCGCCCCCTATGTCGCCGCAACCTACCTACATTTATTAACCCCTAATCTGCCCGTAAAGTTATTAACCCCTAAAACTAATTCTAACCCTAACCCTAACACCCCCTAACTTAAATATAATTTAAATAAATCTAAATAAAATTACTACAATTAACTAAATAATTCTTATTTAAAACTAAATACTTACCTATAAAATAAACCATAAGCTAGCTACAATATAACTAATAGTTACATTGTAGCTAGCTTAGGGTTTATTTTTATTTTACAGGCAACTTTGTATTTATTTTAACTAGGTACAATAGTTATTAAATAGTTATTAACTATTTAATAACTACCTAGTTAAAATAAAGACAAATTTACCTGTAAAATAAAACCTAACCTAAGTTACAATTACACCTAACACTACACTATAATTAAATTAATTACCTAAATTAAATACAATTAATTACAATTAAATAAAATTGTCTAAAGTACGAAAAAAAAACCCCCACTAAATTACAGAAAATAATAAAGAAATTACAAGATTTTGAAACTAATTACACCTACTCTAATCCCCCTAACAAAATAAAAAAGTCCCCCAAAATAAAATAAAAAGCCCTACCCTACACTAAATTACAAATAGCCCTTAAAAGGGCCTTTTGCGGGGCATTGTCCCAAAGTAATCAGCTCTTTTACCTGTAAAAAAAAGTACAAATACCCCCCAACATTAAAACCCACCACCCACACAACCAACCCTACTCTAAAACCCACCCAATCCCCCCTTAAAAAAACTAACACTAACCCCTTGAAGATCACCCTACCGTGAGAGGTCTTCACCCAACCGGGCAGAAGGCAGAAGTGGTCCTCCAGATGGGCAGAAGTCTTCATCCAACCGGGCAGAAGTGGTCCTCCAGACGGGCAGAAGTCTTCATCCAGACAGCATCTTCTATCTTCGTTCAACCAGCGCGGAGCGGGTCCATCTTCAAGACATCCGACGCAGAGCATCCTCTTCTGTCCACGGCCGACGACTGAATGAAGGTTCCTTTAAATTACGTCATCCAAGATGGCGTCCCTTCAATTCCGATTGGCTAATAGAATTCTATTAGCCAATCGGAATTAAGGTAGAAAAAATCCTATTGGCTGATGCAGGCGGATCTCTTCTGAATAAGAACAGCTGATTGGGCCTCGATACGATGACATTGCACACGAGTATGCCCATAATGACTTCACATGGAGGAGTTTGGTCAGGACACATACATCTGATTGGCCAACCACGACGAATAGGGTTGTACTATTCTTAACATAAATGGACGTTGATATCAGCTGAACATCAGTATATGTTTTACTCCTCTTGAGAAAGTTCGCCAAGGAGCGAACGAAACGCGTTGAGGATGGAGCTTTAATAGCTTACTTTAAAACAGACTCATAGGGGTAATCCTTGGCTGTGGGAAACACTGGCAGTCCCTTAGTGGATCAAGCGGATGTGGATTACACAGACCCAGATCAAGGTTTTTCCCTTGTCTATGTTATTGCGATTTTGTACTTTTGATCTTGTAAGTGTTTTTAACCATATGTTGTGTGACAATAAATCAAATCTTCTACCTTGATGTGGGGTTGCGCTCTCCTCTTTTGTCTCTACTGCAGATTCTTCTTGAATAGAGAGTGTTCTGTGACACACCTCTGAGTTTGGCAGCACCCGGCATTAAAAGGAGATTTGGAGGACGCTGATATTCTCAGCCCCAAGATTTCTTTGTGGGAACTTAATTTCATAAGGCTTTTTGTCCCTTCATTTTTTGGAACTGGTAATTGCATATGTAATGCACTGAGCTGCAAACATATTGATTTATTATATTATTGTGTTTATTTTTTATATTCTTTATCTGAATTTTATTGTATGATTCTGTTTGTTATACTTTTATGAGTAGGGTGATAATTATTACTAATACAACTGTTTTACATTCCCATGTACATTTCATAGCCCTATTTACAACAACTTTATCCATTAGCTGTGCTTCAAATATATTCTTTGTATCTGATTATATATAGGTATAGATATATACAGATATATATAGGAATATCGATTTATAAATACATAAAACATTGAGTGTGAAATATTTACAGTAAATGCACATTATAACACTTTATTAAATATGTATATTGTATGAATATGTTTTTACATGTTTTCATCTACTTAAAGGGACAGTATACACCAATTGTCATTTAACTGCATGTAATAGACTATTATAAAGAATAATATGCACATATACTGATCTAAAAATCCAGTATAAAACTGTTTAAAAACTTACTTAGAAGCTCCTAGTTTAACACTGTTGAAAAGGTTAGCTGGAACACCCACTGAAAGTGGCTCTATAGCCAAAAACAGACACTCCCCTTCCACCTTCCTCTGCATATGAAAAGACTCTTTACACAAACAGGAGCAAGCTGGAGGAGGTATACATCAGTATTCTCCTAAAACTTTGGGGCTTGGTTAGAAGTTTGAAAATCAACGCAATTTTATTTAAAAATAAGCAAAACTATACTTTAAAAAAAAAAAAATCTGTATAGACTTTATAAACAGATCATCTACAAAACATTTATGCAAAGAAAAATCTAGTGTATAATGTCCCTTTAACTGAAAAGTGCTCCAATGCATTTACATGTGTCTCTATTTATGTGTACATATGTATTTATGGGTATATATGTCTGTAAATACATATATACACATACATACATAAAAACATATGTACACACATATATATATATATATATATATATATATATATATATATATATACTGTATATATATATATATATATATCTATATCAGGGGTGTATTAATGCATAGGCCAACAAGGCCAGTGCCTAGGGTGGCAAATTTTTGGGGGCGGCATTTGGCCGCTGCAGTCTGCACTGAATATGTGTCCAGGTCACGCCTTCTTCCTGTCTACTCTTTTGTTAATGGCATTTAATAAACTAGAGAGAGCCACACAGAATTTGATACGTAAAGGATTCACATGCCCCATGGCACCAAGACCGGCAGGTTCTCTAAGCTAATTGCTTATATTAGCTACCTATGGACTAACAGAGAATCTCTGTTATCCCTTATTTTATGAGTTTGGCATGACACAGAATATGGAAATTGTAGAAGAGCAGCTGGGGATTAAACAACACGGCAGGTTGTGGATGCACCTAAACTTCTTTTCTCCAACATAGGTGTGTCCGGTCCACGGCGTCATCCTTACTTGTGGGATATTCTCTTCCCCAACAGGAAATGGCAAAGAGCCCAGCAAAGCTGGTCACATGATCCCTCCTAGGCTCCGCCTACCCCAGTCATTCTCTTTGCCGTTGTACAGGCAACATCTCCACGGAGATGGCTTAGAGTTTTTTAGTGTTTAACAGGAGGCCCCTAGTACATCTAGTGCGCCAATACTCCTTACTATGCAACATTTAACGGCTGTAATGGATAATTCTATCAAAAACATTTTAGCCAATATGCCCACTTATCAGCGAAAGCGCGACTGCTCTGTTTTAGAAAATTCTGTAGAGCATGAGAACGCTGATGATATGGTTTCTGAAGGGCCCCTACACCAATCTGAGGGGGCCAGGGAGGTTTTGTCTGAGGGAGAAATTTCAGATTCAGGAAACATTTCTCAACAAGCTGAACCTGATGTGATTACTTTTAAATTTAAGTTGGAACATCTCCGCGCTCTGCTTAAGGAGGTGTTATCCAATTTGGATGATTGTGATTATCTGGTCATTCCAGAACCACTATGTAAAATGGAAAAGTTCTTAGTGGCCCCGGGGCCCCCCGAAGCTTTTCCTATATCCAAGCGGGTGGCGTACATTGTTAGGAAAGAATGGGACAGGCCCGGTATACCTTTAGTTCCTCCCCCCATATTTATAAAATTGTTTTCCTATAGTCGACCCCAGAAAGGACTGATGGCAGACAGTCCCCAAGGTCGAGGGGGCGGTTTCTACTCTACACAAGCGCGCCACTATACCCATAGAAGATAGTTGTGCTTTCCAAGATCCTATGGATAAAAAATTAGAAGGTCTGCTAAAGATGTTTGTTCAGCAAGGTTCCCTTCTACAACCAATTGCATGCATTGTCCCTGTCACTGCAGCCGCGTGTTTCTAGTTTGATGAGCTAGGAAAGGCGATTATTAGTAATTCTTCTTCTTATGAGGAGATTATGGACAGAATTCGTGCTCTTAAATTGGCTAATTCTTTCACCCTAGACGCCACCTTGCAATTGGCTAGGTTAGCGGCGAAAAAATTCTGGGTTTGCTATTGTGGCGCAGAGCGCTTGGTTAAAATCTTGGGCAGCGGATGCGTCTTCCAAGAACAAATTGCTTGACATTCCTTTCAAGGGGAAAACACTCTTTGGCCCTGACTTGAAAGAGATTATCTCTGATATCACTGGGGGCAAGGGCCACGCCCTTCCTCAGGATAGGTCTTTTCAAGACCAAAAATAAACCTAAGTTTCGTCCCTTTCGCAGAAACGGATCAGCCCCAAGGGCTACGTCCTCTAAGCAGGAAGGTAATACTTCTCAAGCCAATCCAGCCTGGAGACCTATGCAAGGCTGGAGCAAAGGAAAGCAGGCCAGGAAACCTGCCACTGCTACCAAGACAGCATGAAATGCGGGCCCCCGATCCGGGACCGGATCTGGTGGGGGGCAGACTCTCTCTCTTCGCTCAGGCTTGGGAAAGAGATGTTCTGGATCCTTGGGCGCTAGAAATAGTCTCCCAAGGTTATTCTCTGGAGTTCAAGGGGCTTCCTCCAAGGGGGAGGTTCCACAGGTCTCAGTTGTCTTCAGACCACATAAGAAGACAGGCATTCTTACATTGGGTAGAAGACCTGCTAAAAATGGGAGTGATTCATCCTGTTCCATTAGGAGAACAAGGGATGGGGTTCTACTCCAATCTGTTCATAGTTCCCAAAAAAGAGGGAACGTTCAGACCAATCTTAGATCTCAAGATCTTGAACAAGTTTCTCAAGGTTCCATCGTTCAAGATGGAAACCATTCGAAAACTTCTTCCTTCCATCCAGGAAGGTCAATTCATGACCAAGGTGGATTTCAAGGATGCGTATCTACATATTCCTATCCACAAGGAACATCATCGGTTCCTAAGGTTTGCATTCCTGGACAAGCATTTCCAGTTCGTGGCATTTTCTTTCGGATTAGCCACTGCTCCTAGGATTTTCTCATAGGTACTAGGGTCCCTTCTGGCGGTGCTAAGACCAAGGGGCATTGCTGTAGTACCTTACTTGGACGACATTCTGATTCGAGCGTCGTCCCTTCCTCAAGTAAAGGCTCACACGGACATTGTCCTGGCCTTTCTCAGATCTCACGGATGGAAAGTGAACGTGGAAAAGAGTTCTCTATCTCCGTCAACGAGGGTTCCCTTCTTGGGAACTATAATAGACTCCTTAGAAATGAGGATTTTTCTGACAGAAGCCAGTAAAACAAAACTTCTAGACTCTTGTCGGATACTTCATTCCGTTCCTCTTCCTTCCATAGCGCAGTGCATGGAAGTGATAGGTTTGATGGTAGCGGCAATGGACATAGTTCCTTTTGTGCGCATTCATCTAAGACCATTACAACTGTTCATGCTCAGTCAGTGGAATGGGGACTATTCAGACTTGTCTCCGAAGATACAAGTAAATCAGAGGACCAGAGACTCATTCCGTTGGTGGCTGTCCCTGGACAACCTGTCACAAGGGATGACCTTCCGCAGACCAGAGTGGGTCATTGTCACGACCGACGCCAGTCTGATGGGCTGGGGCGCGGTCTGGGGATCCCTGAAAGCTCAGGGTCTTTGGTCTCGGGTAGAATCTCTTCTACCGATAAATATTCTGGAACTGAGAGCGATATTCAATGCTCTCAAAGCTTGGCCTCAGCTAGCGAGGGCCAAGTTCATACATCAACCATCAGGGGGGAACAAGGAGTTCCCTAGCGATGGAAGAAGTGACCAAAATCATTCTATGGGCGGAGTCTCACTCCTGCCACCTGTCTGCTATCCACATCCCAGGAGTGGAAAATTGGGAAGCGGATTTTCTGAGTCGTCAGACATTGCATCCGGGGGAGTGGGAACTCCATCCGGAAATCTTTGCCCAAGTCACTCAACCGTGGGGCATTCCAGACATGGATCTGATGGCCTCTCGTCAGAACTTCAGAGTTCCTTACTACGGGTACAGATCCAGGGATCCCAAGGCGGCTCTAGTGGATGCACTAGTAGCACCTTGGACCTTCAAACTAGCTTATGTGTTCCCGCCGTTTCCTCTCATCCCCAGGCTGGTAGCCAGGATCAATCAGGAGAGGGCGTCGGTGATTTTGATAGCTCCTGCGTGGCCACGCAGGACTTGGTATGCAGATCTGGTGAATATGTCATCGGCTCCACCATGGAAGCTACCTTTGACAGACCTTCTTGTTCTAGGTCCGTTCGACCCACTCCAGCTGACTGCTTGGAGATTGAACGCTTGATCTTATCAAAGCGAGGGTTCTCAGATTCTGTTATTAATTCTCTTGTTCAGGCCTGAAAGCCTGTAACCAGAAAAATTACCACATAATTTGGTATATCTGTTGGTGTGAATCTGCAGGATTCCCTTGGGACAAGGTTAAGATTCCTAAGAGTCTATCCTTCCTTCGAGAAGGATTGAAAAAAGGATTATCTGCAAGTTCCTTGATGGGACAGATTTCTGCCTTGTCTGTGTTACTTCACAAAAAAGCTGGCAGCTGTGCCGGATGTTCTAGCCTTTGTTCAGGCTCTGGTTAGAATCAAGCCTGTTTACAAAATTTTGACTCCTCCTGGGAGTCTCAACCTAGTTCTTTCAGTTCTTCAGGGGGTTCCGTTTGAACCCTTACATTCCGTTGATATTAAGTTATTATCTTGGAAAGTTTTGTTTTTGGTTGCAATTTCTTCTGCTAGAAGAGTTTCAGAATTATCTGCTCTGCAGTGTTCTTCTCCTTATCTGGTGTTCCATGCAGATAAGGTGGTTTTGCGTACTAAACCTGGTTTTCTTCCAAAAGTTGTTTCTAACAAAAACATTAACCAGGAGATAGTTGTACCTTCTTTGTGTCCTAATCCAGTTTCAAAGAAGGAACGTTTGTTGCACAACTTGGATGTAGTTCGTGCTCTCAAAGTTTACTTAGCAGCTACTAAGGATTTCAGACAAACTTTGTCTTTGTTTGTTGTTTATTCTGGTAAACGGAGAGGTCAAAAAGCAACTTCTACCTCTCTCTCCTTCTGGATTAAAAGCATTATCCGATTGGCTTATGAGACTGCCGGACGGCAGCCTCCTGAAAGAATCACAGCTCACTCCACTAGGGCTGTGGCTTCCACATGGGCCTTCAAGAACGAGGCTTCTGTTGATCAGATATGTAAGGCAGCGACTTGGTCTTCACTGCACACTTTTTCTAAATTTTACAAATTTGATACTTTTGCTTCTTCTGAGGCTATTTTTGGGAGAAAGGTTTTGCAAGCCGTGGTGCCTTCCATTTAGGTGACCTGATTTGCTCCCTCCCTTCATCCGTGTCCTAAAGCTTTGGTATTGGTTCCCACAAGTAAGGATGACGCCGTGGACCGGACACACCTATGTTGGAGAAAACAGAATTTATGTTTACCTGATAAATTACTTTCTCCAACGGTGTGTCCGGTCCACGGCCCGCCCTGGTTTTTTTAATCAGGTCTGATAATTTATTTTCTTTAACTACAGTCACCACGGTAACATATGGTTTCTCCTATGCAAATATTCCTCCTTAACGTCGGTCGAATGACTGGGGTAGGCGGAGCCTAGGAGGGATCATGTGACCAGCTTTGCTGGGCTCTTTGCCATTTCCTGTTGGGGAAGAGAATATCCCACAAGTAAGGATGACGCCGTGGACCGGACACACCGTTGGAGAAAGTAATTTATCAGGTAAACATAAATTCTGTTTTTTTATCTCCTCTGCTGCTGTGGGGATTAACAAAGTACGCTTTGTCCAACTACAGGGTCCCCATTTCATAGACTGTCATTTTCAATCTCATTCCGCAGTATTGCAATTTGCCAACCCCCATGGTGATTGTTTATATGCACTTCTATATCTAGCTGCTTCTAGTACTTTGCATGTTGCAGCGTCAAGTATCATTGAGTGTCGAAGATTGGTGTTGGAAGACACTGTCTAAAAACTATTGATATAAACTGTTGACATATTTGGTTTAAAAGTTTAATGTATAATCTTGTTTATTTTGTTCTTTACTCAAGGCTGTTTACATGATTCTTGAACTTACAGTTCGCTACAGATGTTCTGTCTTTTTATGCTGTATAGAACAATATTCTATAGTAGATTGTGTTATTATAAGTGTAAGTATACTTTGTAATGCATTTTTGATGTGTTTTGTGACACTTTTTTGTTTTGCAAAACAGTTAACCAGAGCTCTGAGGTTGCCCTATCCTGACGCACGTTAACTTACATTGCGCTCAAGTGACTGCATTTACTTGCAACTTGTATTACTAGCAGAAAACCCAATGCGCGCTAACAGCCTCGATAAACCCCTTATCGCTCGCTCACAACTGTTAGCGCACCACTTGTAATCAGGCCTTTTATAGGGAATTACATTTTGAGTTTAAAGTCCCTTTAAGGACTTGGATTGCCAGCTGTGAACCATAAAAATACAGAACAACCGACTTCCGGTGGGCGTGTCGCCGAGGTAGCAGCACTGATAAGAGCTTCAGTTCCCGGATAGCTAAATCTCGCAAATACCCCGTTTGCTACCTTCCCCACGCACCATACTTGCTGGGTCTATTGCAGAGGAGCATGTAGGGTCCCCACATCAGCCCTGGCCCCCGGAGAACTTTATAGTGCAACACAAACGGAGCAAAAGGTACAAGCACCATATTGGAAGGTCCTCTGCACAAGATACCAGAGATTTGAACGAACCTAACCTAACTAAAAAGGTTTTACCTTTTGATCCCACAGCACCAGCACCATGTTTACATGTGGACTCGTGGGTGAGTGATCATTTACACTGAGAAGACTATGCTTTAAGTCGGCTGCTAACCGTGCTGCAGCCACATACAGGCATAACTCACACCCATAATTATTGAAACGTACCAAGTGCTGGCCTAGTTCCCAGAATACACTCCAGAAAAATGAATTGCAACAGATTGCACTAAGCAAACCTGATACTGGGATCTGGAGTTTGGCCCACAGAAAGGCATTCTGTTAGAACACACCTCTCTAGCCTACAGGCCTTTTCCTGGACCATCAATATAACGGATCTGTACTATCCATGCACAGGAGTGCGGGAGATCATCTAATCACCTGTCTTGGTTCTATAGTAAAGAAATCCTTTATTTGTTGCCTGGAGGATTGCAGGGCCTCCCTCCTCAGCACCACATCCGCTAGCAATTCTTACTTTCAGGGGAGGCACCCCTCACCCTCCAGTCCTTCACTCTAACTCCGAAATATTGTCCAGCCCTCCTTTCTCTGGGTGTCCATGAAAGTGGACAAATATTTCCAAAAACTCTCACCCACTCCAAAGGAAAGCATGAATAGTAAGGCAAAAGCTGCACAAAGAAAAAAAAGACATACAGCTTAAATCCATGTTGAGAGCCAACCGCAATTAGATCAGCTAATAAATCACTCAGGTCACCAGACATCGTTACTACAGGAGTTAAAATCCTTCCTTCTTTTTTTTTTTTTTTTACAATTTTTATTGAGGAATTATACGATACAGAAAACATGCTTCTATATAAATGTACAATACAGTGGCAATTTGATAGTATAAAATCATGCTTTTAGACCTTGTCCCTTCAAGTAACAATGCGGACCACTCATGGATCCTCCTTGCTGTATTGTAAGCATAGGTGTAGGGATTATGTATAATAAAAACAAATAACAAACAATTTGAACAAACAACAAAACAAAGGTTATCAATAAAAGATATCTGCTCTACAGTCAATGCTTGAGTTGATATATCTGATTATCTGTTAATCTATCAGGATCAGGACCGGTAATACTTATAGGCTGGGTAAATACATGGGCAGAATATATAACTTAGTGCGGTAGTGGGGGGGAGGACATCAATCTACGCCTTATGTAGGTATGCTAAGGAGATAATTTTTAACAATATAATAA
The DNA here is from genome assembly GCF_027579735.1 of Bombina bombina. Taxonomy (NCBI): domain Eukaryota; kingdom Metazoa; phylum Chordata; class Amphibia; order Anura; family Bombinatoridae; genus Bombina; species Bombina bombina. The sequence goes on along the minus strand of NC_069501.1, from coordinate 500,699,544 downwards.
GGTCCGTGCTATGCTCCCCAATGAACAGCCAGATATCTTAACTGCTAAGCAGGTGACTGGGGTTATGGGTTAGTGTAGCGATAGGGATAAAACACATTAGAGCATTAATAGCCATTCCCCCCCCCCCCCCCCGAGGTGTATAAACAATTAAGTAAGCATACTATAAATGACGGCCATAGCCCAATAGTGGTCATAGCCATAGGGAGCCAACGTCCTGAAGTATTTCTAAGATGCAGATGATAATGTTGTGAGGCGAATCCCCTTACTGTAGTATTAAGGCAGGATATGGAGACAAAGGCTTGGCGACAGTAACATTTACACTATGGGCAAGCTGTTATCAGGAAGGTGACAGATAGTAAAGCAGCACTGGGGCAGGCTAGACCACATCCACATGAAATTAAATTATGCATGGCAGTGAACAGAAAAAGAACGTCAACTCATGTAACCAACAATTACATAACTATTGCATACCCGGGTTAACATTCACCCGACACGACAATAAAGGATAGTCCTCTCAAAATGCCTTGTTTATCTGCCCCTCTCCGGCTTTCATAGCAGGCTCTCCTCTTTGATAGCAAAAGTGGATCCCACTCCACGCTGCTGTGGGGTGTTTAGAGCGTTCGGCATTTCCAGAGCTATGCTGGGGGTCTCTCCAACCAGTGTCAGTTACTTCAGGATAGAAAAGGCAGGATCTTGTTAACTTACGCTTGAGAGGGAGCCCGTTGATCACACTGAGTACAAGTTCAGCAGCTGTCTGCGGGCCTTCCTGTGAGCCCGCGTCTTCTCTGAGCGCTGCGACCATAGAGCTCCCTGCATCCCTGATGAGCTGCAGCAAGAAGTTAAAGGATTTTGATTCGGAAGCGATCCGGGGGACCAGTTGATGTTGAGCCGATATCTTTTGTCTTGCTCCGTGAGTATACTGTGGCTCAAAGTTGTCAAGTAGCCAGTCTAATGATGTAGCTGAATGACTTTGTGAACCAGCTTGGGTATAGGCAAGTGTCTCCCATTCTTTGTGTCTAACTGATGTGGACTGTTGGCGGCATGATGTTCTCTTGCAGGTAAGTTGTGCGGCCAGGTAGCCTCCCTTCGGCATGTCGCCTGATGCAATCAGACCAAGCTTTTTCACAGTCGCAATTTGTGTATGGGTCACGGCCCCTTCCAGCAGGGCTACTAACATATGGTCTGTTAAACAGTGCTCCTCTGTGGCAATCCCATGGTCTGCAGCATGTGTTTTCTCTGGGTCACCGGAGGATTTCAGATCGGAGGATTTACTTCCCTGGGGTATGCTAGAATTGTAAGTATTGTATTCAGAGCCAGTGTCGGGATATTGCGTTGCCCCCGATGGTCTCTCCTCGCATTTTGCAGCAGTCTCACTCGCTGCTAGGCGATCAGTCAGGTAGTCATACGGAGCCTTCTCAATAAGCCTATTCATAAGGAACATTAGTTTTTTGGGGAAGTCTACAGGGTATATCGGGCAGCCCCCTTCAGTTATATTCGCCATGCTGTAGGATTGCTTCGCTTTAAATAGTCTTGACTTCAGGAGAGAAGTTGTGTAGCGATTGACTGTCCAGTTAATATTATATTTTGAAGAGGTTTAGTAAGTTGGGCTAACCCAACAGCACTAATAACCCGGCTCTTCCCGGGGGGAGGTGTTAGCCTAGAGGTAGTAGGCCGCCGCCTTAGGCCTTTATATTCCGATCTGAGTCTCCAGCTTCATAAAACAGCAAAATGAAGAGATATGGGGCCCCAGTATCTATTACTGCAAACCTTTTATGTGTGATATTATAATTCTTGCTGTAGAAGGCTAATAATCGGCGGATTATTAGAGATTCTCCTGGAGCCTTCAGGAAATACGTCCTGTCAAGAACGTTGCACGGACACGCCCCCCTAAAATCCTTCTTTTTAACTAAGATGGACACAATTCAGGCCAGTGTTGACACGCTAACTAGCGAGGTCCAGCAGTTCTCATCCCGGCTTAGCTGAGATGAATCCCGCATATCGGAGTTTGAGGAATCAAACTCAGAATCCTCTCTCGGATAGCTCCTTAAACAGAATCAACTTTTGCAGGACCGAGTGGATGACTTGGAGACTAGAAGTCGACGCAAAAACCTGCATATTGTTGGTGTGCGCTAATCTGTTCAAGAAAAAAGCCTACTAGAATTCACTGCTCTAACGTTTCCTAAACTCCTAGGTATGTCCCTAAATATACTCCCAATCGACGTGGAGAGGGTTCACCGTGTGGACCCTGAGAGAACCCTGGAGCATGCAAAAATGAAACCTAGACAGGTTATCTTTAAATGCATGAATTTCCAGGAAAAAATCTAAATCCTGTGAGCATATAGAGCAAGAGAAGAGATAATATATGATGGGGCGCAGCTCCTGCTCTTCCGAGACTTCTCGGCTGAGATCACAAAGCAGAGGAAGGAATTCGCTCTGTTGTGCTCCCCGCTCCTAGAACAGGGATGACAAGTGGCTTTTCTATTCCCAGCCAAACTCCGCCTTCAAACTCCTTCAGGAATCAAGTTTTTTCACTCACCCAAGGCCTTGCAAAGCTACCTCGCTACAGAAGAACGGCAGGCACCTACATGAAAGACCATCCTTGCTATCTAGATATCTTTCTGTCCACATTATGGAATTGTAAATGGCTTCTGGATCCTTTCTTCTAGTCACTTTGGTAGTTTCCCTTTGGAACTGGCACTTAGAGTGGCTACACAGAATTAAGGGTAACCACTCCACTTTCTTGAAAGATGACTTCAGCCCACGAGCTACACACAGGACTGTACCCTATCATGTGAGCCTACATGATGTTATGTTTAAAGGGACACTGAACCCAAATTTTTTCTTTCATGATTTAGATAGAGCATGCAATTTTAAGCAACTTTCTAATTTACTCCTATTATCAAATTTTCTTTGTTCTCTTGCTATCTTTATTGGAAAAAGAAGGCATCTAAGCTTTTTTTTTTTTTTTTTTTTTTATTTAGCACTCGGGACAGCACTTTTTTATTGTTGGATGAATTTATCCACCAATCAGCAAGGACGACCCAGGTTGTTCACCAAAAATGGGCCGGCATCTAAACTTACATTCTTGCATTTCAAATAAAGATACCAAGAGAATGAAGAAAATTTGATAATAGGAGTAAATTAAAAAGTTGCTTAAAATGTCATGCTCTATCTGAATCATGAAAGAAAAAATGTGGGTTCAGTGTCCCTTTAAGTTGTTTGTTAGCTATATGTTTATTGTTATATGCTTTAAATGCTTTGCAGGGTCGGATACAATGATGAGATCGCCAACCTCTCGTTACCTGCGACCCTGGTGCACCATAAGGCAAAACCATGAGCTGTCACACATGTTCAGTCTAGCCTTTCACTCCCTGCACCATGGTTGTAGGGAAAAAAATATTGTTAAGACCCATGATTTTCTCATAGTCCTCCCTATAATGAGGCTATAGTTTGACTCTACTTGTTCAATTATATTTAAATTAATTATTAGTTCAGTTCTTGTTAGTATTTGTTTTAAAAATATAATTGGATTAGATACAATGATGAGACCGCCACTCGCTTGTTCCCTGCAACTCTGGGGCACCCTGGGCAATGTCCTTGGCCTGCTACGCTTGTTTAACTCATCCTCCCGGTCGTTGCGCCATGGTCGTTGAAACAGTAAATTTAGCTCTAAGACTGTTGAGCTTGGGGATATTACTATTGGCCTCCATTTGGTTAGTATTTATTGGTTTTGTTTGGTTAATTGCAACACAGATACCTATTAGAAATACTTATAACCACTTATGCCTTGATATCATTTTATACATGGGTGTTATGATGGGGTGTCTCTTCCTTGCTCTCAGCGTCTCTGGTGTACTCACTGGCTCTGCATTGAGCTAACGCAACTCCCCACTTTTGATGCATGTTGGGCGCACCATATTCGTGGGAGCACAGAACACATCACTAGTTGTATTAAACGTCATTATACCAATGTTGATCCCTCTCAAGAATTTACCCTTGATTATATTTGCCATTGCATTCCTGTCCGTATGGATGACTTGAGAGAATTGCTGTTCTCTGGTTCCCTGCGGCTCCGGTGTACCCCATGTATTAGTTACCAATTTGCCCAATGTAACCATGCTCTGTACCTCAATCACAAATCGGCTGGTGGCGCTAGGTGGCGGAGGTTGACAACCACACGCATCATACAAAACTTGTGCATATCCTATGCGCTGCACAGCGGGAACATCACATATACTGACCCAGTTCCCCCCAATTGGACCTACCCCTTTTCTTCTCCCACATTCCTCTCTTATACAAGCGCAAGTAGGGGGTTAACTATTTTATTCAGTAAGTGACTGACTATTACCATTAAACATATTCACACAGATACAGAGGGAAGGTTCCTTATTGTACAAGCACAAATAGACTTGGTTAACTACACCTTTTGCAATATATATGCACCCAATCATAGATCACCCCCTTATTGGGACAGGCTGATACAAGCCCTGGCCCCTTATGTGGGTACGAGCCTAGTGGTGGGAGAGGATTTTATTTTAACTCCCTCTCACATTCTTGACAGATTATGGCTCCAAACCAGAACATCTAAAGACCCCCAACTTCCCCCAACTTAATTACAAGGCCATATTTGAGACTAAAACATTTGGTAGACCTTGACCTGTGCGACATTTAGAGGTTACGCCACCTAGAAGACTTAGGGGGGTAGTTATCAAGCCGTCAACCTCAAATACGCTGGAATTCCGCAGCGTATTTGTGGCGAGGCTGATTCGCCTTAGTTATCAAAGGCTCGAGACCGGCAAAAGTAGAATTTTGTGACGTAAACTTCGATCCGCCGGACTCAGTCCGACACAGATCGATTCTTACGTCACTCCAGATGTTCCGCACACAAGTGCGGCACAATCTCACTACTTTTGCTAGTTATCAAATGACTAGCAGGTACTCTCTGCACTTTTACGGCCCAGCGTACCTGGTTTTCAAACCGCCAGCCCTGGAGGTGGCGGATCCCATAGGAATCAATGGGAGTCTGACCATAGCGAAAGTACAAGTTCGCTGCTGACAGACATCCCATTGATTCCTATGGGAGCTGTCTACACCTAACACCCTAACATGTAACCCGAGTCTAAACACCCCTTATCTGTCCCCCCTACACCGCCGCATCTAAATAAAGTTATTACCCCCTAAACCGCCGCTCCCGGAGCCCACCGCAAGCTACTCTATACATATTAACCCCTAAACCGCCGCTCCCGGAGCCCACCGCAACTATAATATATGTATTAACCCCTAAACCGCCGCTCCCGGAGCCCACCGCAACTATAATAAATGTATTAACCCCTAAACCGCTGCCCCCTGAACCCACCGCAACCTATATTAAACTTATTAACCCCTAATCTGCCCCACCCTACACCGTCGCCACCTATAATAAATTTATTAACCCCTATCCTGCCCTCCACTACGCCGCCGCCACTGTAATAAAATTATTAACCCCTAAACCTAAGTCTAACCCTAACCCTAACGCCCCCCTAACTTAAATATTAATTAAATAAATCTAAATAATATTTCTATTATTAACTAAGTTAATCCTATTTAAAACTAAATACTTACCTTTAAAATAAACCCTAATATAGCTACAATATAAATAATAATTATATTGTAGCTATCTTAGGATTTATTTTTATTTTACAGGCAACTTTCAATTTATTTTAACTAGGTACAATAGCTATTAAATAGTTATTAACTATTTAATAGCTTACCTAGCTAAAATAAACTGAAATTTACCTGTAAAATAAATCCTAACCTAAGTTACAATTACACCTAACACTACACTATACTTTAATAAATTATTCCTATTTAAAACTAAATACTTACCTGTAAAATAAACCCTAATATAGCTACAATATAAATAATAATTATATTGTAGCTATCTTAGGATTTATATTTATTTTACAGGTAACTTTGTATTTATTTTAGCTAGTTAGAATAGTTATTAAATAGTTATTAACTATTTAATAACTACCTAGCTAAAAGAAATACAAAATTACCTGTAAAATAAATCCTAACCTAAGTTACAATTAAACCTAATACTACACTATCATTAAATTAATTAAATAAACTACCTACAAATAACTACAATTAAATACAATTACATAAACTAACTAAAGTACAAAAAATAAAAAAAGCTAAGTTACATAAAATAAAAAAATAAGTTACAAACATTTTAAAAATATTACAACAATTTTAAGCTACTTACACCTAATCTAAGCCCCCTAATAAAATAACAAACCCCCCCAAAATAAAAAAAATGCCCTACCCTATTCTAAATTAAATAAAGTTCAAAGCTCCTTTACCTTACCAGCCCTTAAAAGGGCCATTTGTGGGGGCATGCCCCAAAAAGTTCAGCTCTTTTGCCTGTAAAAGAAAAATACAACCCCCCCCAACATTAAAACCTACCACCCACATACCCCTAATCTAACCCAACCCCCCCTTACAAAAACCTAACACTAATCCCCTGAAGATCATCCTACCTTGAGTCGTCTTCACTCAGCCGAGCAGCGATGGAACCGATGTGGACATCCAGAGCGGAAGAAGTTAATCCTCCAAGCGGCGCTGAAGAAATCTTCCATCCGATGAAGTCATCATCCAGGCGGCGCTGAAGAAGTCCATCAGCCAATCAGATTTTTCCTACCTTAATTCCGATTGGCTGATAGAATCCTATCAGCCAATCGGAATTGAGGGGACGCCATCTTGGATGACGTCCCTTAAAGGAGCCTTCATTCGTCGTAGTCCGTCGGTGAAGAAGGATGTTCCGCGTCGGCGGGAGGAAGATTCAAGACCCGGCTTGGAAGATGACATCGCCCGGATAGAAGACCTCTTCAGCGCCTCTTGGAAGATGACATCGCCCGGATCGAAGACTTCTTCAGCGCCGCCTGGATGATGACTTCATCGGATGGAAGATTTCTTCAGCGCCGCTTGGAGGATTAACTTCTTCCGCTCCGGATGTCCACTTCGGTTCCATCGCTGCTCGGCTGAGTGAAGATGACTCAAGGTAGGATGATCTTCAGGGGATTAGTGTTAGGTTTTTGTAAGGGGGGTTTGGGCTAGATTAGGGGTATGTGGGTGGTGGGTTTTAATGTTGGGGGGTTGTATTTTTCTTTTACAGGCAAAAGAGCTGAACTTTTTGGGGCATGCCCATACAAATGGCCCTTTTAAGGGCTGGTAAGGTAAAAGAGCTTTGAACTTTATTTAATTTAGAATAGGGTAGGGCATTTTTTTATTTTGGGGGGTTTGTTATTTTATTAGGGGGCTTAGATTAGGTGTAAGTAGCTTAAAATTGTTGAAATATTTTTAAAATGTTTGTAACTTATTTTTTTATTTTTTGTAACTTAGCTTTTTTTTATTTTTTGTACTTTAGTTAGTTTATGTAATTGTATTTAATTGTAGTTATTTGTAGGTAGTTTATTTAATTAATTTAATGATAGTGTAGTATTAGGTTTAATTGTAACTTAGGTTAGGATTTATTTTACAGGTAATTTTGTATTTCTTTTAGCTAGGTAGTTATTAAATAGTTAATAACTATTTAATAACTATTCTAACTAGCTAAAATAAATACAAAGTTACCTGTAAAATAAATATAAATCCTAAAATAGCTACAATATAATTATTATTTATATTGTAGCTATATTAGGGTTTATTTTACAGGTAAGTATTTAGTTTTAAATAGGAATAATTTATTAAAGTATAGTGTAGTGTTAGGTGTAATTATAAATTAGGTTAGGATTTATTTTACAGGTAAATTTCAGTTTATTTTAGCTAGGTAGCTATTAAATAGTTAATAACTATTTAATAGCTATTGTACCTAGTTAAAATAAATTGAAAATTGCCTGTAAAATAAAAATAAATCCTAAGATAGCTACAATATAATTATTATTTATATTGTAGCTATATTAGGGTTTATTTTAAAGGTAAGTATTTAGTTTTAAATAGGATTCATTTAGTTAATAATAGAAATATTATTTAGATTTATTTAATTAATATTTAAGTTAGGGGGCGTTAGGGTTAGACTTAGGTTTAGGGGTTAATAATTTTATTACAGTGGCGGCGGTGTAGTGGGGGGCAGGATAGGGGTTAATAAATTTATTATAGGTGGCGACGGTGTAGGGGGGGCAGGATAGGGGTTAATAAATTTAATATAGGTTGCGGCGGGTTCAGGGAGCGGCGGTTTAGGGGTTAAACTATTTATTTAGTTGCGGCGAGGTGCGGGATCAGCAGGATAGGGGTTAATAATTTTATTATAGAGGGCAACGGTATAGGGGGGGCAGGATAGGGGTTACTAGGTATACTGTAGGTGGCAGCGGTGTCCGGGAGCGGCGGTTTAGGGGTTAATACATTTATCAGAGTTGCGGCAGGGTCTAGGAGCGGCGGTTTAGGGGTTAATACATTTATAAGAGTTGCGGCGGGGTCTAGGAGCGGCGGTTTAGGGGTTAATACATTTATCAGAGTTGTGGCAGGGTCTAGGAGCGGCGGTTTAGGGGTTAGTAACTTTATTGAGTTGCGGAAGGCTCCGGGGGCGCCGGTATAGGGATAGAACAGTGTAGTTTAGTGTGAGTGCTTAGTGACAGGCTAGCAATAAAGCTGGGAAAAAGCCGAAGAGCAGCGAGATCGGATGAGTGATAACTCTCACAGTCCGCTGCTCATCGCCCCGCTGCTTTTTGACAGCTTTATTTGATAACTTAGGCGAACGTATTCAAGGTCCGCGGCGGCGAAGGTAGGCGAGCTTAGGCGGGCGTATTGGGCCGGCGAAGGCTGAAAAGTAGACGGCTTGATAACTACCCCCCAAAGACTTCACTTGCCTATGTAAAGCCAAATCAACCCTTTCCAGAATAGACCTCTTTCTAATTGCCAATTCCCTGGTCCCTAAGGTTAAGCAAGATAAAATACACAACATTGTTATCTCTGACCATGCCCCCGGTAGAATTAACACTAGAATTTTATGGACCTAGTCCTAACAGGAACACCCTATGCTTCCCCACCTATTTGTACTCCTCAGACACATTCTCCAAATTTCTATCACACTTCTGGACGGACTTCTATATGGACAATCTTGCCCACCTCAACAACCCACAATTATTCTGGGAAACTGCAAAAACTGTGTTGACTGGACATATAATATCCTATGTAGCCAACTTTAAACGGAGTACCCAACATAGACACATTGAATTACAAAATAGACTTGGTCAGGCTTATCAAACATATTACACAGAAAAAAACAGCCGCATCCTTTGATCTTTACACCTTGATGCCTTCCTTAAACAGCAGGCAGCATCGGGCCTTCTCAAAACTTTGAGTAAGTACTACAGATTTGGTAACAGATCAGGCAAGCTCCTAGCATCTCTGACTAAATTACGCACAGCAAAGATAAATGTGGCAGCGCTTAGATTCTAGGATGTCCCCTTCAGAGGTAGCACACTGTTTTGCTCAATACTATACACAATTATACACACAGCAACCATCGAATTCCCCGGAAACCCAACAAGCCTTCTGGCTTACTCAGAAGCAACTAGCTAGCATTAATGCCCATATCGCCCCAGATGAAATAATATGTACAATGAAATCTATACCTTTGGGCAAGGCAGCAGGCCCAGGCGGGCTGCCGACAGAATTCTACCGAATACTTCAAACTTAAATCTCTCCCACCTTAGCAAAATTGTACAATTCCTACTTTCAGGGCAACACTACACCCTCCCAAAACTTCTCCGCTGCCCATATTACTCTCATCCCCAAACCAGGCAAAGGCCATACCCTGCCCGAATCCTACTGCCCTATTTCCCTACTACTCTTCGACTATAAGATCCTTATGAAAATCCTGGCAAACTGCCTAAAAACCATACTTCCATCTCTCCTGCATAAGGATCAAACAGGCTTTGTCTTTAAGCGGACTTCTGTTGTAAACTTACGTAGGGTCCTACACATCATCAACCATTACTGGAGTCTTGGGGGTGGTGAGGGGGCGGATGGGGAAGGCCTTAGACCGTGTCAAGTGGCCACATCTACTGGACACCATGCATCACTAGAATTGATCCGCAAAATTTATATTCATCCTATTCAAGAATCATAGTCAATGGGATCTTCTCCCTAAACTTCCTCCTGAGAGGGGCACCCGGCACGGCTGCCCATTTTCACCTTTGCTTTTTGATCTCGCCCTGGAGCCTTTGGCCTGCAGACTTAGGCAAATCTTCCCAGGTATATCCATTCACGGAGCCATCACCTAGCCTTATATGCAGACGACATGCTGCTATTTGTCGAAAATCCAGACTTACACATTTTGCAAACAATAACAGAATTTGGCAATTTCTCCGGCTAGAAAATAAATACATCTAAGTCTGAGATATTGTGGCTAAATAAACACAGACGGTCAAATGATGACTACCCCTTTGTAGTGGCACTCTTACATATCTGGGCATCCAGCTGCACAGGAACCCACATAAAATGTATGATCTAAATATCTCTAGACAATGTACAAACTTATCCATCCAATTGCAGGGCTGGGCCAATCTTCCCCTGGGTCTATCTGGCCACATTAATTTGGTCAAAATGACTACTCTGCCCAAGATCCTTTACCCACTCTTGGCTTTGCCCTTTCTTATGACCAATAAAGATCTCTCAACAATGTCCAAAGCCATTCGCAAATTCGTCTGGAGGGGAAAGAAAACCCGTATTGCATCGGATAGATTACAGCTCCCATACCTGAGCGGGGGGCTGGGTTTGCCAAATCTAAAATTGTATAACTGGGCAGCACTGGCAAGACTGGTTACTGAATGGTTACTTAAGGATCTCCCGAACCAGATTAGTGAAAACCTCCTATACAAAGACCCCTTAAGGGCCTGGCAGATGATACTCAGACACCTACATTTAAAGCGCCCTACACCTACGTTTATCCCAATATTAGGCAATCAAGAATTTCCAACAGGAAATGAATTAGCACCCTTTTGTGCTTGGAATACCTTAGAACGGTTGGCGATGTACTAGATCCATTGTTACACACGGTTAGGAAGACTATTTAATATACCCAATAAACACTTCTTCATTTATCTACAATTAAGGCACTACATTTATGACCTCTAAAAGGAAAACACAGAATTCTGGAGTTCCTTCCCCTTTTCCATATCGCACTCACTATTCCAAATGGGAATTTTTACTACATTCCAGTTAGACAAAAATTACAGAACAACCTTTAATTTGACTGGGCATGAGTGGTAGGTGGGGTGACATACAATTTCCCCCCAAAAGCCCCTGGATGCAACCAAGTATATTTTTCATAACTGAGTAGTTATTTTATTCCCTTGGATGCCAGTAACACACATATGCAATAGGGCTTTGACCCCTCTGACTGCCAGGAGCACACACACACAGCAATGATTTTACATCCCTGTGGCTGCTGTAACACATATAATAGAAAATGCAGTTTTACTTCTTTTTGGGCCATTTTTGAAATAGATAGAGGCAAAATAGGTCCTTTACATTTAGCTGACACTTAGGGGACTTTAAAAATACTGGACATTTAAGTGTCCAGCATTTTTTACAGATTTTACTGGTCCGCCTGCTAAAATACCAGACTGTCCTATTTAGGACAGAAACAAATTATCTACTCTAATGCTCAAGCAAACATTGTAGAAAGTAGAAGGGTTTAGCTTATTAAGTATGAAGTTTATAACCTCTCACAAGAATTGGGGGAAATACAGAAAAGGGGGAAAAATAAAGAACAAAAGTAAATTCTAAAGTATTTTTACAGTATATGATTAAATATTTTCTGAGGGGGGCATGTCTGGGCTGCAGCCATGTTAGGTCGTGTTTTCTGTGGCTCCTTTGTGATTTCCACTAATCCGCCGATTATCAAGATACTTCTGCAACATCAGAAGAGAAACAACTCAATATTAGACATATGAAGCAGTGCTGAATCGATTGATATCTATATTGCAGAATTTATGATCATTGAGCCCAAATCTGGACCACTGAGATCTTAGGCGGGGGGCCTAGCAACGAGATCTGCAGCACCCTCCCCGTGAACTGGGAGCTACAGTCGCTAAAAACTGCCTTCCTTTCAACGCAAGCCAATACATAACATGGGGGAGCCTCACAAGCTTATACAAATTGTATTGCTACAGCTTGAATCTAAACTAGACAGCTACATGGCTGATCTCATTATGACATGACAGTCCGGTGTACAGATTAAAAAGCAGAAGCCAAGCTGGAGACCGATCTGGACATAGAGGCTACATAGAGCTTGTGAGATCTAGCCCTGAGATAACTCCTATTCTTGAAATACATGACCGAAATATCATTGACATACCCAAGATATCACACTATACTGCCACACCTTCCGGCAACTGTACGGTATGGGATCTGAGTTATGCGTGTTCCTGGTTGGGAGCCAACACAGAGCCACTATTAAGCTCACAGAACGCATCGCTTTATCACCTACTCAATTCCGCTCCTTGTTATGAAGGGGATACAAAAATACAACACTCATCTCTGGCACCAGACTGGGGGAGAGAGGCTGGCTCCCGCGGCTGGGCTCAGGGATCCTTAGAATCCAGCATGCCCCACAAGGACCGGGTGGTTGTTCAGATGTTGAATCCGATGTCCACCCTAGCTACCTACATTTATCTACACCAGCAGCGGAGGAGCAGTCTCGCCGTCAGGGATATAATTCTGGCTGGTCTCATAACGGCGCCACTTCGTAGAGAGGGCATCGGGTGAGATGTGATGCCATCCTAGATTTCGAACTGTGGACTTACCTCTTTACACCATTTTGTTGATCTAATGCTGATAAGTTTTATCAATTACCCGACCCCTGATCTCCAGTAGAGTTGATTATAAGAGATGCTTGCCGTAGATTAATATTGAGCCCTTCATATAAACTCTATAAAGACTGTAGCAATGTATTGTATGTATAATACTTATTGGTTTGCACTCCGTTTGAGATTATTTTTCTATTATTGTGTGCATATCATCCCTATGATGTTGCCTTGCTAGTTGACATATGTGCCCAAATACACATAGCGGTCTCCACCTTCAGCCGTATATACACAAGGTGATCTACATTCGTTTTCCTCTAGATAAACCAAGCATTGGGGTCACTATCGGTAGCTATGACATGACCCCTTTAGGAAATGCTTTAAGATAACTTACACATATTCAGGTTTTATGCAACAGATGTTCTAGGTTGCTATTTTTTATAATGTTATGGTTACACACAATGGTAATTATATCCAAATAGAGTATTAAAGATGAGTGTTATTCATATTACTGGGCCAGCGAGTTGCAAAGTAAAACCTGTAAACTATCTCTTTATAAATACTCGGCCTACTTAACAAGAGTAAGACATTTTATAATTAAATACCATAGAACCCAATTGCAACAGGCATGATCATTGTTATATCTTGAATCTATAATTTAGATAGTTTATATTAGTTCTCAGGGATGCCATATAAAGCCATACTAGCTTAATATACTCTATTACCACAATCCATATCTTCAGAGGCATAACTAGAAACCACAGGGCCCAGGTGCAAGAATCTAAGAAGGGCCCCCCACCCCCCAAAAAAAGTGAATTTGATACATTTTTTTTTTACATTTAACACAGAAAAAAAATGTGAATCAGATTACATGTCTGCAAAAGGAGGTACCCTGTGCCCACAGTCTGTGAGATGGTCTGACCCCATATTACTGTATATAGTGACACTGTTTAACCCACCAGTACTGTATATAGTGAATCAGTGACACAGTCTGTAATCTGCCGGTGAGATGGCTGGCCTGACCCTACCCACCCCAGTACTTTATAAAGTGACCACAGTAGTCTGTGACATGGTCCAGCCCCCCCTCACTGTATATAGTGGTACTGTATAGACAGTCACTGTTTACCCCCCGCCCCCCCATGCTGTAGTAACAAGGTCTGTAATTTGCTGGTTCCACAAACATACACACACAGTCACATACATACATACACACAAACACACACACACATACATGCATAAATACACACACAGTCACATACATACATACATACACACAAACACACACTTACATGCATAAATACACACACAGTCACATACATACATACACACACACATAAACACCAATGGGTAAAACAGAAACACTAACCCCTGTAGTCAGAGACACTAGCGAGGCATCATGTCACACTCAGATGATATCAGTGCAAGCAGTGGCAGGTCAACGTCTTTTATTGTAAAAAAAAAATAAAAAAATTAAAGCTGGGCCCCCACCCTTGGGGGCCCAGTCGCAATTGCGACCCCTGCACCCCCTGTAGTTTTGTCCCTGCATATCTTTTGATTGTCCCTTTCATACAAAGCACCATATAGTGTATCAGCCCTATTTAGCCAAGGTATATAGTGAGGGATAGGGGAGTGAATTCTACAAATTAAGCATGTATATACACTATATTGCACTCTCTCATAACCCAGATATTTGATTAGTGGGATTTAAGGTCTATACTCTATGTTAACTGGTCAGTTGAGACTATTATAGTGGGTGGGTGCGCTACCTGCGGCCGAGATGGTGCACCCTAATCCCTATTCAAAGATCATGCACTCTACTAATTGGCGATAATTGTTGGCCTGTCATGAAATTCCTTGGAGCCAATCTTTTAAAATGAGTACAGAGTCTTTCTGTTTACATAATATAAACATTTTAGACTACTTACAGCTCACGTGGCTCTTATGTTATTCCCTTTTGGATGGTTCTCTCAACATCCCTGTTGCCCTATATGATTTCACTGACTAGCTATTTTAGAAGCTTGTTCTTATTCCATTATGTTGAGCATTATCTAGATGTTTTCATATATATTTGTGTTCACTATTTGTCAGTTTCTAAAGTTCTCTCTAATATACCTAGGACAGGTCCAACAGTGACTCATTTATATGCTAATTTTTCTCCTCCCTGCTATAAGCATACAGTTAGGTCCAAGAGTCACCTTTAGAGTCTTTGGAGGAATTCAACATAGAACACATTATAAAAATGGAGGATTGAATTGTATATCTTTATTATTCATTGTTATTACTTAATGCGTGCACCAATAGCTATTGTTAAACTAGAAAGAGCGCCATTTATGTTTTTTGAGAATCATTGAGTGAGATATTAAGGTGCTTTCTAGACACTACATAATTTATTTTAAGCTAACATAGAGTGACCATTTATATCATTATATTCCCTCTAGAAACTATTTTAGATCATATGGGTCCAAGTGTGACTCACTGCAATGTGAGAGGGATTTAAAACATAAAAAAATGAGGTTTCAGTTTAGATTGTTATGTAAATCCACCTTGATCTTCTTACTTATTGTCTGTTTGAAAAATTTCCATCTACATGCGACTGTAACATGGTTATTTATTCTTTTGCAATATCATATTGTAAGCGTATGAATATGTTTTCTAATATTCCTGTAACATGTCTCTTTAAGAATGTTTTTCTAATAACTTCAATAAAAATGTATTAAAAAAAAAATATTTTCTGAGGAGTTAATATTTAGTTTTATGTCCCTTTTAAGTGGTTTTTTTCTCTTTTTCATAAAGACCATTATAAAATTGCATGATCAACAAGTGCATAATAAAAAGACAATGTAATAGCACTTACTCTGAATTTTAAATTTCAAACTGTACTTCAATTTGTCTGACCCCTGTATCTTCTGACAGCCGTCAGCCAATCACAGATACATATACAGTGTGAATTCTTGCACATGCTCAGTAGGAGCTGGTGTCTCAAAAACTGTGCATATAAAAACACTAATGTATAATTAGTATATGCTAATGCTTAATTAGGTAATGGAAGAAAATTGGCATGTGTTATCTGAATAATGAAAAGTTTAATTTTGACTTCGGTGTCACTTTAAAGGGATAGTAAACCCCCAAATTTTCTTTTATGATTCAGATAGAACATACAATTTTAAACAACTTTTAAATTTAATTCTATTATCAAATTTTCTTCATTCACTTGTTATCCGTTGCTGAAGGGACAGCATTGCACTACTGACAGGAAGCTGAAAATATCTATTTAGCCAATCACAAGAGACAAATGTGTGCAGGCACCAATTAGCAGCAGCTCCCACTAGTGTATGATATGTGCGTATCCATTTTTTAACAAGGGATACTAAGAGAACGAAGCACATTTGAAAATAGAAGTGAATTTAAAAGTGTCTTAAAATGACATTCTCTATATGAATCATGCAAGTTTAATTTTGACTTTCCTATCCCTTTGAAGGAGGGTGTGTAAATCTGTTTTCTAATTTTGTAATTTACTTGATCTGAGTGTGCTAACAAATTGCTTCACTTTTGTGCTAACACTGATTAGAGTTATCATGAGAAAATGCTCCTATTGCTTAAAGCGACACTGAACCCAAATTTCTTCTGTTATGTGTGATCAGTCCACGGGTCATCATTACTTCTGGGATATAACTCCTCCCCAACAGGAAATGCAAGAGGATTCACCCAGCAGAGCTGCATATAGCTCCTCCCCTCTACGTCAGTCCCAGTCATTCTCTTGCACCCAACGACTAGATAGGATGTGTGAGAGGACTATGGTGATTATACTTAGTTTTTATGACTTCAATCAAAAGTTTGTTATTTTAAAATAGCACCGGAGCGTGTTATTACTTCTCTGGCAGAGTTTGAGGAAGAATCTGTCAGAGTTTTTTACTATGATTTTAACCGGAGTAGTTAAGATCATATTGCTGTTCTCGGCCATCTGAGGGAGGTAAAGGCTTCAGATCAGGGGACAGCGGGCAGATGAATCTGCATTGAGGTATGTAGCAGTTTTTATTTTCTGAATGGAATTGATGAGAAAATCCTGCCATACCGTTAAAATGACATGTATGTATACACTTCAGTATTCTGGGGATGGTATTTCACCGGAACTACTCTGTTAAAGGTCACTAATCCTTTTTAATAACTATTTATCATGTTAAACGTTTTTGCTGGAATGTAGAATCGTTTACATTGCTGAGGTACTGTGTGAATAAATATTTGGGCATTATTTTCCACTTGGCAGTTTTTTTTGCTTTAATTGTGACAGTTTC
Organism: Bombina bombina; assembly: GCF_027579735.1. Lineage (NCBI taxonomy): Eukaryota > Metazoa > Chordata > Amphibia > Anura > Bombinatoridae > Bombina > Bombina bombina. The sequence continues at coordinate 500,682,461 of NC_069501.1, read as the reverse complement.
GTTTCTCTTCACTGCTGTGTGGGAGAGGGAGGGGCCGTTTTTGGCGCTCTTTGCTACGCATCAAAAAATACCAGTCAGTTACTTTTATATTTCCTGCATGATCCGGTTCATCTCTGATAGATCTCAGGGGTCTTCAAACTTCTTTGAAGGGAGGTAAATTCTCTCAGCAGAGCTGTGAGAATTCTTATAGTGACTGTGAATAAAAACGTTGCTTTGTATTTTTTATGTCAAATTTAATTATTGTTATTTTACTAATGGGAACAAACCTTTGCTAAAAGTTTTGTTGTTTTAAAGTTTGATGCTATAACTGTTTTTCAGTTCATTATTTCAACTGTCATTTAATCGTTAGTACCTCTTTGAGGCACAGTACGTTTTTTGCTAAAAAAGATTATAACCAAGTTGTAAGTTTTTTGCTAGTGTGTTAAACATGTCTGACTCAGAGGAAGATATCTGTGTCATTTGTTCCAATGCCAAGGTGGAGCCCAATAGAAATTTATGTACTAACTGTATTGATGCTACTTTAAATAAAAGTCAATCTGTACAATGTGAACAAATTTCACCAAACAGCGAGGGGAGAGTTATGCCGACTAACTCGCCTCACGCGGCAGTACCTGCATCTCCCGCCCGGGAGGTGCGTGATATTTTGGCGCCTAGTACATCTGGGCGGCCATTACAGATAACATTACAAGATATGGCTACTGTTATGACTGAAGTTTTGTCTAAATTACCAGAACTAAGAGGCAAGCGTGATCACTCTGGGGTGAGAACAGAGTGCGCTGACAATGCTAGGGCCATGTCTGATACTGCGTCACAGCTCGCAGAGCATGAGGACGGAGAGCTTCATTCTGTGGGTGACGGTTCTGATCCAAACAGATTGGACTCAGATATTTCAAATTTTAAATTTAAATTGGAGAACCTCCGTGTATTACTAGGGGAGGTCTTAGCAGCTCTCAACGATTGTAACACCGTTGCAATACCAGAGAAACTGTGTAGGTTGGATAAATACTTTGCGGTACCGGCGAGTACTGACGTTTTTCCTATACCTAAGAGACTAACTGAAATTGTTACTAAGGAGTGGGATAGACCCGGTGTGCCGTTCTCACCCCCTCCAATATTTAGAAAGATGTTTCCAATAGACGCCACCACTCGGGACTTATGGCAAACGGTCCCCAAGGTGGAGGGAGCAGTTTCTACTTTAGCTAAGCGTACCACTATCCCGGTGGAGGATAGCTGTGCTTTCTCAGATCCAATGGATAAAAAATTAGAGGGTTACCTTAAGAAAATGTTTGTTCAACAAGGTTTTATATTACAACCCCTTGCATGTATCGCGCCGATTACGGCTGCGGCAGCATTTTGGATTGAGTCGCTTGAAGAGAACCTTAGTTCATCCACGCTAGACGACATTACGGACAGGCTTAGAGTCCTTAAACTAGCTAATTCCTTCATTTCGGAGGCCGTAGTACATTTAACCAAACTTACGGCTAAGAACTCAGGATTCGCCATACAGGCACGTAGGGCGCTGTGGCTAAAATCCTGGTCAGCTGATGTTACTTCTAAGTCCAAATTACTTAATATACCTTTCAAGGGGCAGTCTTTATTTGGGCCCGGTTTGAAAGAGATTATCGCTGACATTACAGGAGGTAAGGGCCACGCCCTACCTCAAGACAAAGCCAAAGCTAAGGCTAGACAGTCTAATTTTCGTCCCTTTCGGAACTTCAAAACAGGAGCAGCATCAACCTCCACTGCACCAAAACAGGAAGGAGCTGTTGCTCGTTACAGGCAAGGCTGGAAGCCTAACCAGTCCTGGAACAAGAGCAAGCAGGCCAGGAAACCTGCTGCTGCCCCAAAGACAGCATGAACCGAGAGCCCCCGATCCGGGACCGGATCTAGTGGGGGGCAGACTCTCTCTCTTCGCCCAGGCCTGGGCAAGAGATGTTCAGGATCCCTGGGCACTAGAGATCATATCTCAGGGATACCTTCTAGACTTCAAATTATCTCCCCCAAGAGGGAGATTTCATCTGTCAAGGTTGTCAACAAACCAGATAAAGAAAGAAGCGTTTCTACGCTGCGTACAAGATCTGTTAATAATGGGAGTGATCCATCCGGTTCCGCGGTCGGAACAAGGACAAGGGTTCTACTCAAACCTGTTTGTGGTACCCAAAAAAGAGGGAACTTTCAGGCCAATCTTAGATTTAAAGATTCTAAACAAATTCCTAAGAGTTCCATCGTTCAAAATGGAAACTATTCGGACAATCTTACCCATGATCCAAGAGGGTCAGTACATGACCACAGTGGATTTAAAGGATGCTTACCTTCACATACCGATACACAAAGATCATCACCGGTATCTAAGGTTTGCCTTCTTAGACAGGCACTACCAGTTTGTAGCTCTTCCATTCGGATTGGCTACGGCTCCAAGAATCTTCACAAAGGTTCTGGGTGCCCTTCTGGCGGTACTAAGACCGCGAGGGATTTCGGTAGCTCCATACCTAGACGACATTCTAATACAAGCTTCAAGCTTTCAAACTGCCAAGTCTCATACAGAGTTAGTTCTGGCATTTCTAAGGTCGCATGGATGGAAAGTGAACGAAAAGAAGAGTTCTCTTTTTCCTCTCACAAGAGTTCCATTCTTGGGGACTCTTATAGATTCTGTAGAAATGAAGATTTACCTGACAGAGGACAGGTTAACAAAGCTTCAAAATGCATGCCGTGTCCTTCATTCCATTCAACACCCGTCAGTAGCTCAATGCATGGAGGTGATCGGCTTAATGGTAGCGGCAATGGACATAGTACCTTTTGCACGCCTACACCTCAGACCTCTGCAATTATGCATGCTAAGTCAGTGGAATGGGGATTACTCAGATTTGTCCCCTACTCTGAATCTGAATCAAGAGACCAGAAATTCTCTTCTATGGTGGCTTCATCGGCCACACCTGTCCAGGGGGATGCCATTCAGCAGGCCAGACTGGACAATTGTAACAACAGACGCCAGCCTACTAGGTTGGGGCGCTGTCTGGAATTCTCTGAAGGCTCAGGGACTATGGAATCAGGAGGAGAGTCTTCTTCCAATAAACATTCTGGAATTGAGGGCAGTTCTCAATGCCCTTCTAGCTTGGCCCCAATTAACAACTCGGGGGTTCATCAGGTTTCAGTCGGACAACATCACGACTGTAGCTTACATCAACCATCAGGGAGGGACAAGAAGCTCCCTAGCAATGGTGGAAGTATCAAAGATAATTCGCTGGGCAGAGTCTCACTCTTGCCACCTGTCAGCAATCCACATCCCGGGAGTGGAGAACTGGGAGGCGGATTTCTTGAGTCGCCAGACTTTTCATCCGGGGGAGTGGGAACTTCATCCGGAGGTCTTTGCCCAAATACTTCGACGTTGGGGCAAACCAGAGATAGATCTCATGGCGTCTCGCCAGAACGCCAAACTTCCTCGCTACGGGTCCAGATCCAGGGATCCGGGAGCGGTTCTGATAGATGCTTTGACAGCACCTTGGAACTTCGGGATGGCTTATGTGTTTCCACCCTTTCCGCTGCTTCCTCGATTGATTGCCAAAATCAAGCAGGAGAGAGCATCAGTGATTCTAATAGCGCCTGCATGGCCACGCAGGACTTGGTATGCAGATCTAGTGGACATGTCATCCTGTCCGCCTTGGTCTCTACCTCTAAGACAGGACCTTCTGATACAGGGTCCATTCAAACATCAAAATCTAACTTCTCTGAAGCTGACTGCTTGGAAATTGAACGTTTGATTTTATCAAAACGTGGTTTTTCTGAGTCGGTTATTGATACCCTGATACAGGCTAGGAAGCCTGTTACCAGAAAGATTTACCATAAAATATGGCGTAAATACCTATACTGGTGCGAATCCAAACATTACTCCTGGAGTAAGGTTAGGATCTCTAGGATATTGTCTTTTCTACAAGAAGGGTTAGAAAAGGGTTTATCAGCTAGTTCATTAAAGGGACAGATTTCAGCTCTGTCCATCTTGTTACACAGGCGTCTGTCAGAAAATCCAGACGTACAGGCTTTTTGTCAGGCTTTGGCTAGGATCAAGCCTGTGTTTAAAGCTGTTGCTCCGCCATGGAGTTTAAACTTAGTTCTTAACGTTTTACAGGGTGTTCCATTTGAACCCCTTCATTCCATTGATATAAAATTGTTATCTTGGAAAGTTCTGTTTTTAATGGCTATTTCCTCGGCTCGAAGAGTCTCTGAGTTATCAGCCTTACATTGTGATTCTCCTTATCTGATTTTTCACTCAGACAAGGTAGTTCTGCGTACTAAACCTGGGTTCTTACCTAAGGTGGTCACTAACAGGAATATCAATCAAGAGATTGTTGTTCCATCCTTGTGTCCAAATCCTTCTTCAAAGAAGGAACGTCTTCTACACAATCTGGATGTAGTTCGTGCCCTCAAGTTCTACTTGCAGGCAACTAAAGATTTTCGCCAAACTTCTTCCCTGTTTGTCGTTTATTCTGGACAGAGGAGAGGTCAAAAAGCTTCTGCTACCTCTCTCTCTGTTTGGCTTCGTAGCATAATACGTTTAGCCTATGAGACTGCTGGTCAGCAGCCTCCTGAAAGAATTACAGCTCACTCCACTAGAGCTGTGGCTTCCACTTGGGCCTTTAAGAATGAGGCCTCTGTTGAACAGATTTGCAAGGCTGCAACTTGGTCTTCGCTTCATACTTTTTCCAAATTTTACAAATTTGACACTTTTGCTTCTTCGGAGGCTATTTTTGGGAGAAAGGTTCTTCAGGCAGTGGTTCCTTCTATATAATGAGCCTGCCTATCCCTCCCGTCATCCGTGTACTTTTGCTTTGGTATTGGTATCCCAGAAGTAATGATGACCCGTGGACTGATCACACATAACAGAAGAAAACATAATTTATGCTTACCTGATAAATTCCTTTCTTCTGTTGTGTGATCAGTCCACGGCCCGCCCTGTTTTAAGGCAGGTAAATATCTTTTAAATTATACTCCAGTCACCACTTCACCCTTGGTTACTCCTTTCTCGTTGATTCTTGGTCGAATGACTGGGACTGACGTAGAGGGGAGGAGCTATATGCAGCTCTGCTGGGTGAATCCTCTTGCATTTCCTGTTGGGGAGGAGTTATATCCCAGAAGTAATGATGACCCGTGGACTGATCACACAACAGAAGAAAGGAATTTATCAGGTAAGCATAAATTATGTTTTTTTCTTTGTGATTTAGATAGAGCATGCAATTTTATGCAACTTTCTAATTTACTCCTATTATCAAATTTTCTTCCTTCTCTTGGTATCTTTATTTGAAATGCAAGAATGTAAGTTTAGATGCCGGCCCATTTTTGGTGAATAACCTGGGTTATTCTTGCTGATTGGTAGATAAATTCATCTACCAATAAAAAAAGTGCTGTCCAGAGTCCTGAAACAAAAAAGAAGCTTAGATGCCTTCTTTTTCAAATAAAGATAGCGAGTGAACGAAGAAAAATTGCTAATAGGAGTAAATTAGAAAGTTGCTTAAAATTGCATGCTCTTATCTGAATCACAAAAGAAAAAATTTGGGTTCAGTGTCCCTTTAATGTGATTTATGCATGACAGAGAAAATGGCAGTTTTTAGAGTGGGAGTATCCTCAAAAGAATGGAATTTTATAAATCTACTAAGAAACTATGTCAGGATGAAATGTTTTATAATACTCAACCAATAAGCCATCTGGGCCAGAGGCTTTATTATTGTGAGAAGCCCTCAAGTCAGATAAATCTGTCCAACTCATATGTTATACTATTGGGTATTGGTGGCCCCAGCAGTCAGCCAGTTATCGCAGGATATTTCTGTCATGCATATGAAGCAGCACCAACCAAAAAAAACAAAATTATCTAAGTATGAAAAAGGTAAAAAAAAAGTCCCAAACCATCAAATATATATAAAGGGACATTGGCTGATACACATCATATGTGTTTTGTGTCTGACTCTGATATAGCACTTACACATGTCACAAATCCTTTATTTTTGCCTGAAAAAAATGTTAAGTCAAAGCTTTTTGTTGCTTTTAATGCTGTAGTATTGGTTTAGTACTTCCTAGTAATCCTTACAGGCTGATAGGAACTACTGTTAGTTTAATTGGTGGAGAGGGACAAACCTCTGCAAGAAAACTTTATTCAGGACAGAAACATAAGTTTTTTTAAAAAAAAAATGAAACTACATTTTTAAAATGCTGTCTTTTAGATGAAACATGGAAAAAACTGACTACATTTTCCCTCCATTGCCCGATATCCTTACCTTTTTGAGCTGCACACATATTTTGTAACCAGCAGATGGAGCCCTGTCCTCCCTTTATCTTGCCCGGCTGTAGTTCACCAATACATATCATTATTATTGTAGATAAACACATATTTTGCGGATGCTGTTTATTCCTCGCGAGTCTTCTGGCTCGCCGGAAATGTAAGTGAGGTGACGGACAGCAATCATCCTGATTGGATACGATCAAGATGATTGACGCCCCCTGCTAGAGGCCGATTGGCTGCGAATGTGCAGGGGGGGGGCCGTTGTACAAGCATTGTGCAATTTTAAATGCCGGCATTTAGCGATGTCGGGCGGACATGATCCGCTAAAGCGGATCATGTCCGTCCAACATTTGTTCAATCGGCACCTATGTGTGTCTTATGAATAGTACCTCTATATTTGGCAATACAGGCTATGTTGGTACTTTATAAATAAATAATTACAATAAAGAGGTAATAAGGCATTTATTTGGTCTTGAACTTGATCTGACATGGTATTACTATTATAATATTTATATTAAATAAACACATTTTCATATAAAAAAAAAAAGCACTTGAGTAAAGGTGACAGTTTTGCATAGGTCATAGGTAGTGACATTTAAAAAAAGTTCAAGAAAACAAAGTAGAGCAATTAAAGGATTAATTAGCACATTGAGCAGTGCAGGTGTACAGAGGGTACAGAGAAATAACAGTAGCTCTGTACACCTGCATTGCTCAATGTGCTAATTAATAAAATATATAATTTCCCCAGTGCACAGCCTCCATACTAGCGAGTGAATGTAAAGCTAAGCAGCCGGTAGTAGTATTGCGCGGTGACTGTCTCTCAAGGAGCTCTGTGTTGCTCTGTGGGGCGCTTGTCACGCTACTCACGCTCTTCTGCTTCTGTGGACAGTGCACATCCTTTTATGTGCACTGCTCCACCAAAGAAGCGCGCTGCTGATGTGTCACCACTTCCGGTTGCGGCTGCGCAGTGAATGAAAAATGCATATACGTATATGCATTTTTCATTCGAAACTGACACACACGTGATGAAGAGGACAGGGAAAGCCTGCATAAATCTAAATCACTCGTTTTAGGGGAAAAAGTTAAATAAAAATTCTAAGGTACAGTTATAAATATTAACTATAGCACAAGGAACATTTTTATTATTGTCCTGGATAGTGTTGACTGGTCCTTTAAATAAGCAGTTTATGGGAGATTTGATTGCGCCTTCCTGATGTTTACATAGCTCGGCCCTCTCTGGCCTAGTTTCCATTGAGGTGCTAAAATGTGGAAACGGTTGGTAATATAAAAATTCTCCATAGACTTTAATGGAGATAAATATATTTACGACCAATTTTCCAAACTTTACCACCTCAATGTAAACTAGACCTCTGTGCCACAACATGTACAAGATATTACCTTTTATATTATTCAATTTAATTGACCTTGTGGGTGTCATTTGGGCTGAGCTATGATGGCAGGTCTCACACATTCTATGGGTAGGTTAGCGGTTAAGCAAATTGTTAGGAGGGCCTAGGCATGAGCAAAACCTGTGTGGTCCCTAGGTTCAATAGCAAAATTGAGACATTTAGCTGGGGCAGGTCTGTGTAGAGTGCTGATGCAACAGATGACAACTATTAGGGGACAAATACCCCACCTCTTGCCGAAACCACTGCTAATATGCAAATATAGATAAATACATTTCCACAGACATTTATTCCAAGCCCATACCTCAGGGTGGATTCTTACACCATGGGACAGACTCCTGGTCCCATTAGTCTATGAAACAAGCCACAAGAGGCCTAAAAATGGGACTGTCCCAAGAAAAAAGCAATAGTTGGCAACGGATATATGCACTAACCTAAAACCTGTCTTTGCTATACGTATTATTCACTCAGCTGCATGTGTTATCCAATTAAAATCTTCCAAAACTAAGTAACAATAACAAGTTTTCCAAGATATAAATAATCTAAATGAGAATTAAGAAGCAATAGTGATGTACACTGGCGTTCAAAAGTTTGGGGTCACAGTGAAATAATAATTGTGTCCTTCAAACTTCGCTTTCGTCAAAGAATCCTCCATGTGCAACAATTCTCATGCACCTTATGGTCAAGCTGCTCCCACAACAGCTCAATAGGGTTGAGATCTGGCGATTTTGCTGGCCACTCCATTAAAGACAGAATACCAGCTGACTTCTTTGTCCCTAAATAGTTCTTGCACAGTTTGGAGCTGTGTTTTGGGTCATTGTCCTGTAGTAGTAGGAAATTGGCTCCAATCAGACACTGTCCACAGGGTATGTCATGGCATTACAAATAGCCTTCCATCTTCAAGGTCCCTTTTACCCTGTATAAATCTCCCACTTTATCACCACTAAAGTACCTCTAGACCATCACGCTGCCTCCACCATGCTTGACAGATATTCATAACACTTTTTTCCAATCTTTCTCTGTCCAGTGTCTGTGTTCTTTTGCCTATCTTAATCTTTCCCTTTTTATTGGCCAGGCTGAGATATGGATATGGTTGTTTTGTGGGTACTGTTTAATGAAGCTGCCAGTTCAGGACCAGTTGAGGACCTGTGAGGTGTCTTTTTCTCAAACTAGACACTCTAATGTATTTATCCTCTTGCTCAGTTGTGCACTGGGGCCTCCCACTCATCTTTCTATTCTGGTTAGAGCCCGTTTACACTGATCTGTGAAGAGATCTTTCTTGGCAATTTCTTGCATGGAAAAGCCTTAATTTTTCAGAACAAGAATAGACTGACAAGTTTCAGAAGAAAGTTCTTTGTTTCTGGCCAGCTTGAGCCTGTTATCGAACCCTCAATTGCTGATGCTTTAGATACTCAACTAGTCTAATGAAGACCAGTTTTATTGCTTTGTTTCAATTGTACTGATATAATTGAAAAAGGGTTTTCTAATGATCAAATAGTCTTTTTAATTTAAAAACTTGGATTAGCAAACAGAATGTGCCATTGGAACACAGGACAGATGGTTGCTGAAAATGGGCCTCTGTATGCCTATGTAGATATTCCATTAAAAAAATCAGCCATTTCCAGCTACAGTTCTTTTTAATTAAACATTAAATACATTTGGAACTACACAAAGTTCTGATTTCAGAGTTTTCGAATGTATCAAATATTTTATGGTTAAATATTTTATCCTTAGTAATTTAAAAAAAAAAGGCCCCCTGTCCCTCTATACTTTATGCTCTCCAGGACGGGGCGGTTACGGTACTTGTGGGTGGTGGCTATGGCAGGAAGAGTGGGATTAGACTACTTTGAGACTGGGGCTTGTTGTAGGCATGGATCAGTGCGATGTAGAAAAAATTGGGCATGTCCTGTGCAAGAAGCTGAAATCAGGTAGTAGCCCAGAACTCCATGCTTGTAGCCCTTTCACAGAGTCTGGGATGGTATGGCGGTCTGTTATAGGGACAAGAGAGGAGCTACCCGATCTCTTATAGTTTTTTTCCATGCTTATATGTTCTGTCAAGTGATATACCTGATAAAAGACCTATAAGTCTTTTATCAGGTATATCACTCGGTGATACTGTATTTATGCCAATCACATACTGTATTTCACTTGGACATACTATATTTATGCCAATCACATACTGTATTTCACTTGGTCATACTGTATTTATGCCAATCACATACTGTATTTCACTTGGTCATACTGTATTTATGCCAATCACATACTGTATTTTACTTGGTCATACTGTATTTATGCCAATCACATACTGTATTTCACTTGGACATACTGTATTTATGCGAATCACATACTGTATTTCACTTAGTCATACTGCATTTATACCAATCACATACTGTATTTCACTTGTTCATACTGTATTTATGCCAATCACATACTGTATTTCACTTGGTCATACTGTATTTATGCCAATCACATACTGTATTTCACTTGGTCATACTGTGTTTATGCCAATCACATAGTGTATTTCACTTGGTCATACTGTATTTATGCCAATCACATACTGTATTTCACTTGGTCATACTGTATTTATGCCAATCAAATACTGTATTTCACTTGGTCATACTGTATTTATGCCAACCACATACTGTATTTCACTCGGTCATACTGTATTTATGCCAATCACATACTGTATTTCACTCAGTCATACTGTATTTATGCCAATCACATACTGTATTTCACTTGGTCATACTGTATTTATGCCAATCACATACTGTATTTCACTTGGTCATACTGCATTTATGCCAATCACATACTGTATTTCACTTGGTCATACTGTATTTATGCCAATCACATAGTGTATTTCACTTGGTCATACTGTATTTATGCCAATCACATACTGTATTTCACTTGGTCATACTGTATTTATGCCAATCAAATACTGTATTTCACTTGGTCATACTGTATTTATGCCAACCACATACTGTATTTCACTCGGTCATACTGTATTTATGCCAATCACATACTGTATTTCACTCAGTCATACTGTATTTATGCCAATCACATACTGTATTTCACTTGGTCATACTGTATTTATGCCAATCACATACTGTATTTCACTTGGTCATACTGTATTTATGCCAATCACATACTGTATTTCACTTGGTCATACTGTGTTTATGCCAATCACATAGTGTATTTCACTTGGTCATACTGTATTTATGCCAATCACATACTGTATTTCACTTGGTCATACTGTATTTATGCCAATCAAATACTGTATTTCACTTGGTCATACTGTATTTATGCCAATCACATACTGTATTTCACTCGGTCATACTGTATTTATGCCAATCACATACTGTATTTCACTCAGGCATACTGTATTTATGCCAATCACATACTGTATTTCACTTGGTCAAACTGTATTTATGCCAATCACATACTGTATTTCACTTGGTCATACTGTATTTATGCCAATCACATACTGTATTTCACTTGGTCATTCTGTATTTATGCCAATCACATACTGTATTTCACTTGGTCATACTGTATTTATGCCAATCACATACTGTATTTCACTTGGTCATACTGTATTTATGCCAATCACATACTGTATTTCACTCGGTTATACTGTATTTATGCCAATCACATACTGTATTTCACTTGGTCATACTGTATTTATGCCAATCACATACTGTATTTCATTTGGTCATACTGTATTTTACTTGGACATACTGTATTTATGCGAATCACATACTGTATTTCACTTGGTCATACTGTGTTTATGCCAATCACACACTGTATTTTACTTGATCATACTGTATTTATGCCAATCACATACTGTATTTCACTTGGTCATACTGTATTTATGCCAATCAAATCCTGTATTTCACTTGGTCATACTGTATTTATGCCAATCACATACTTTATTTAACTCGGTGATACTGTATTTATGCCAATCACATACTGTATTTCACTTGGTCATACTGTATTTATGCCAATCACATACTGTATTTCATTCGGTCATACTGTATTTATGCCAATCACATACTGTATTTCACTTGGTCATACTGTATTTATGCCAATCACATACTGTATTTCACTTGGTCATACTGTATTTATACCAATCACATACTGTATTTCACTTGGACATACTGTATTTATGCCAATCACATACTGTATTTCACTCGGTCATACTGTATTTATGCCAATCACATACTGTATTTCACTCGGTCATACTGTATTTATGCCAATCACATACTGTATTTCACTTGGTTATACTGTATTTATGCCAATCACATACTGTATTTCATTTGGTCATACTGTATTTTACTTGGACATACTGTATTTATGCCAATCACATACTGTATTTCACTCGGTCATACTGTGTTTATGCCAATCACATACTGTATTTCACTTGGTCATACTGTATTTATGCCAATCACATACTGTATTTCACTTGGTCATACTGTATTTATGCCAATCACATACTGTATTTCACTTGGTCAAACTGTATTTATGCCAATCACATACTGTATTTCACTTGGTCATACTGTGTTTATGCCAATCACATACTGTATTTCACTTGATCATACTGTATTTATGCCAATCACATACTGTATTTATGCCAATCACATACTGTATTTCACTTGGTCATACTGTATTTATGCCAATCACATACTGTATTACACTCGGTCATACTGTATTTATGCCAATCACATACTGTATTTCACTTGGTCATACTGTATTTATGCCAATCACATACTGTATTTCACTCGGTCATACTGTATTTATGCCAATCACATACTGTATTTCACTTGGTTATACTGTATTTATGCCAATCTTTATGCCAATCACATACTGTATTTCATTTGGTCATACTGTATTTATGCCAATTGCATACTGTATTTCACTTGGACATATTGTATTTATGCCAATCACATACTGTATTTCACTTGGTCATACTGTGTTTATGCCAATCACATACTGTATTTCACTTGGTCATACTGTATTTATGCCAATCACATACTGTATTTCACTTGGTCATACTGTATTTATGCCAATCACATACTGTATTTCACTCGGTTATACTGTATTTATGCCAATCACATACTGTATTTCACTTGGTCATACTGTATTTATGCCAATCACATAATGTATTTCATTTGGTCATACTGTATTTTACTTGGACATACTGTATTTATGCGAATCACATACTGTATTTCACTTGGTCATACTGTGTTTATGCCAATCACATACTGTATTTCACTTGATCATACTGTATTTATGCCAATCACATACTGTATTTATGCCAATCACATACTGTATTTCACTTGGTCATACTGTATTTATGCCAATCAAATCCTGTATTTCACTTGGTCATACTGTATTTATGCCAATCACATACTTTATTTAACTCGGTGATACTGTATTTATGCCAATCACATACTGTATTTCACTTGGCCATACTGTATTTATGCCAATCACATACTGTATTTCATTCGGTCATACTGTATTTATGCCAATCACATACTGTATTTCACTTGGTCATACTGTATTTATGCCAATCACATACTGTATTTCATTTGGTCATACTGTATTTTACTTGGACATACTGTATTTATGCCAATCACATACTGTATTTCACTTGGTCATACTGTGTTTATGCCAATCACATAATGTATTTCACTTGGTCATACTGTATTTATGCCAATCACATACTGTATTTCACTTGGTCATACTGTATTTATGCCAATCGCATACTGTATTTCACTTGGTCATACTGTATTTATGCCAATCACATACTGTATTTCACTTGGTCATACTGTGTTTATGCCAATCACATACTGTATTTCACTTGGTCATACTGTATTTATGCCAATCACATACTGTATTTCACTCGGTCATACTGTATTTATGCCAATCACATACTGTATTTCACTTGGTCATACTGTATTTATGCCAATCACATACTGTATTTCACTCGGTCATACTGTATTTATGCCAATCACATACTGTATTTCACTTGGTTATACTGTATTTATGCCAATCTTTATGCCAATCACATACTGTATTTCATTTGGTCATACTGTATTTATGCCAATCGCATACTGTATTTCACTTGGACATACTGTATTTATGCCAATCGCATACTGTATTTCACTTGGACATACTGTATTTATGCCAATCACATACTGTATTTCACTTGGTCATACTGTATTTATGCCAATCACATACTGTATTTCACTCGGTCATACTGTATTTATGCCAATCACATACTGTATTTCACTTGGTCATACTGTATTTATGCCAATCACATACTGTATTTCACTCGGTCATACTGTATTTATGCCAATCACATACTGTATTTCACTCGGTCATACTGTATTTATGCCAATCACATACTGTATTTCACTTGGTCATACTGTATTTATGCCAATCACATACTGTATTTCATTCGGTCATACTGTATTTATGCCAATCACATACTGTATTTCACTTGGTCATACTGTATTTATGCCAATCACATACTGTATTTCACTCGGTCATACTGTATTTATGCCAATCACATACTGTATTTCACTTGGTCATACTGTATTTATGCCAATCACATACTGTATTTCACTTGGTCATACTGTATTTATGCCAATCACATACTGTATTTCACTTGGTCATACTGTGTTTATGCCAATCACATAGTGTATTTCACTTGGTCATACTGTATTTATGCCAATCACATACTGTATTTCACTTGGTCATACTGTATTTATGCCAATCAAATACTGTATTTCACTTGGTCATACTGTATTTATGCCAATCACATACTGTATTTCACTCGGTCATACTGTATTTATGCCAATCACATACTGTATTTCACTTGGTCATACTGTATTTATGCCAATCACATACTGTATTTCACTTGGTCATACTGTATTTATGCCAATCACATACTGTATTTCACTTGGTCATACTGTATTTATGCCAATCACATACTGTATTTCACTTGGTCATACTGTATTTATGCCAATCACATACTGTATTTCACTTGGTCATACTGTATTTATGCCAATCACATACTGTATTTCACTTGGTCATACTGTATTTATGCCAATCACATACTGTATTTCACTCGGTTATACTGTATTTATGCCAATCACATACTGTATTTCACTTGGTCATACTGTATTTATGCCAATCACATACTGTATTTCATTTGTTCATACTGTATTTTACTTGGACATACTGTATTTATGCGAATCACATACTGTATTTCACTTGGTCATACTGTGTTTATGCCAATCACATACTGTATTTCACTTGATCATACTGTATTTATGCCAATCACATACTGTATTTCACTTGGTCATACTGTATTTATGCCAATCAAATCCTGTATTTTACTTGGTCATACTGTATTTATGCCAATCACATACTTTATTTAACTCAGTGATACTGTATTTATGCCAATCACATACTGTATTTCACTTGGTCATACTGTATTTATGCCAATCACATACTGTATTTCATTCGGTCATACTGTATTTATGCCAATCACATACTGTATTTCACTTGGTCATACTGTATTTATGCCAATCACATACTGTATTTCACTTGGTCATACTGTATTTATACCAATCACATACTGTATTTCACTTGGACATACTGTATTTATGCCAATCACATACTGTATTTCACTTGGTCATACTGTATTTATGCCAATCACATACTGTATTTCACTCGGTCATACTGTATTTATGCCAATCACATACTGTATTTCACTTGGTTATACTGTATTTATGCCAATCACATACTGTATTTCATTTGGTCATACTGTATTTTACTTGGACATACTGTATTTATGCCAATCACATACTGTATTTCACTTGGTCATACTGTATTTATGCCAATCACATACTGTATTTCACTTGGTCATACTGTATTTATGCCAATCACATACTGTATTTCACTTGGTCAAACTGTATTTATGCCAATCACATACTGTATTTCACTTGGTCATACTGTGTTTATGCCAATCACATACTGTATTTCACTTGGTCATACTGTATTTATGCCAATCACATACTGTATTTCACTTGGTCATACTGTATTTATGCCAATCACATACTGTATTTCACTCGGTCATACTGTATTTATGCCAATCACATACTGTATTTCACTTGGTCATACTGTATTTATGCCAATCACATACTGTATTTCACTTGGTTATACTGTATTTATGCCAATCACATACTGTATTTCATTTGGTCATACTGTATTTTACTTGGACATACTGTATTTATGCCAATCACATACTGTATTTCACTTGGTCATACTGTATTTATGCCAATCACATACTGTATTTCATTTGGTCATACTGTATTTTACTTGGACATACTGTATTTATGCCAATCACATACTGTATTTCACTTGGTCATACTGTGTTTATGCCAATCACATACTGTATTTCACTCGGTCATACTGTATTTATGCCAATCACATACTGTATTTCACTTGGTTATACTGTATTTATGCCAATCTTTATGCCAATCACATACTGTATTTCATTTGGTCATACTGTATTTATGCCAATCGCATACTGTATTTCACTTGGACATACTGTATTTATGCCAATCACATACTGTATTTCACTTGGTCATACTGTATTTATGCCAATCACATACTGTATTTCACTCGGTCATACTGTATTTATGCCAATCACATACTGTATTTCACTTGGTCATACTGTATTTATGCCAATCACATACTGTATTTCATTCGGTCATACTGTATTTATGCCAATCACATACTGTATTTCACTTGGTCATACTGTATTTATGCCAATCACATACTGTATTTCACTTGGTCATACTGTATTTATGCCAATCACATACTGTATTTCACTTGGTCATACTGTGTTTATGCCAATCACATAGTGTATTTCACTTGGTCATACTGTATTTATGCCAATCACATACTGTATTTCACTTGGTCATACTGTATTTATGCCAATCAAATACTGTATTTCACTTGGTCATACTGTATTTATGCCAATCACATACTGTATTTCACTCGGTCATACTGTATTTATGCCAATCACATACTGTATTTCACTCAGGCATACTGTATTTATGCCAATCACATACTGTATTTCACTTGGTCATACTGTATTTATGCCAATCACATACTGTATTTCACTTGGTCATACTGTATTTATGCCAATCACATACTGTATTTCACTCGGTTATACTGTATTTATGCCAATCACATACTGTATTTCACTTGGTCATACTGTATTTATGCCAATCACATACTGTATTTCATTTGTTCATACTGTATTTTACTTGGACATACTGTATTTATGCGAATCACATACTGTATTTCACTTGGTCATACTGTGTTTATGCCAATCACATACTGTATTTCACTTGATCATACTGTATTTATGCCAATCACATACTGTATTTCACTTGGTCATACTGTATTTATGCCAATCAAATCCTGTATTTCACTTGGTCATACTGTATTTATGCCAATCACATACTTTATTTAACTCGGTGATACTGTATTTATGCCAATCACATACTGTATTTCACTTGGTCATACTGTATTTATGCCAATCACATACTGTATTTCATTCGGTCATACTGTATTTATGCCAATCACATACTGTATTTCACTTGGTCATACTGTATTTATGCCAATCACATACTGTATTTATACCAATCACATACTGTATTTCACTTGGACATACTGTATTTATGCCAATCACATACTGTATTTCACTCGGTCATACTGTATTTATGCCAATCACATACTGTACTTCACTCGGTCATACTGTATTTATGCCAATCACATACTGTATTTCATTTGGTCATACTGTATTTTACTTGGACATACTGTATTTATGCCAATCACATACTGTATTTCACTTGGTCATACTGTGTTTATGCCAATCACATACTGTATTTCACTTGGTCATACTGTATTTATGCCAATCACATACTGTATTTCACTTGGTCATACTGTATTTATGCCAATCACATACTGTATTTCACTTGGTCAAACTGTATTTATGCCAATCACATACTGTATTTCACTTGGTCATACTGTGTTTATGCCAATCACATACTGTATTTCACTTGGTCATACTGTATTTATGCCAATCACATACTGTATTTCACTTGGTCATACTGTATTTATGCCAATCACATACTGTATTTCACTCGGTCATACTGTATTTATGCCAATCACATACTGTATTTCACTTGGTCATACTGTATTTATGCCAATCACATACTGTATTTCACTCGGTCATACTGTATTTATGCCAATCACATACTGTATTTCACTTGGTTATACTGTATTTATGCCAATCTTTATGCCAATCACATACTGTATTTCATTTGGTCATACTGTATTTATGCCAATCGCATACTGTATTTCACTTGGACATACTGTATTTATGCCAATCACATACTGTATTTCACTTGGTCATACTGTATTTATGCCAATCACATACTGTATTTCACTTGGTCATACTGTATTTATGCCAATCACATACTGTATTTCACTTGGTCATACTGTATTTATGCCAATCACATACTGTATTTCACTCGGTCATACTGTATTTATGCCAATCACATGCTGTATTTCACTCGGTCATACTGTATTTATGCCAATCACATACTGTATTTCACTTGGTCATACTGTATTTATGCCAATCACATACTGTATTTCACTTGGTCATACTGTATTTATGCCAATCACATACTGTATTTCACTCGGTCATACTGTATTTATGCCAATCACATACTGTATTTCACTTGGTCATACTGTATTTATGCCAATCACATACTGTATTTCATTCGGTCATACTGTATTTATGCCAATCACATACTGTATTTCACTTGGTCATACTGTATTTATGCCAATCACATACTGTATTTCACTCGGTCATACTGTATTTATGCCAATCACATACTGTATTTCACTTGGTCATACTGTATTTATGCCAATCACATACTGTATTTCACTTGGTCATACTGTGTTTATGCCAATCACATAGTGTATTTCACTTGGTCATACTGTATTTATGCCAATCACATACTGTATTTCACTTGGTCATACTGTA
This sequence comes from Bombina bombina, assembly GCF_027579735.1. Taxonomy (NCBI): domain Eukaryota; kingdom Metazoa; phylum Chordata; class Amphibia; order Anura; family Bombinatoridae; genus Bombina; species Bombina bombina. The sequence goes on along the minus strand of NC_069501.1, from coordinate 500,663,659 downwards.
TTTATGCCAATCAAATACTGTATTTCACTTGGTCATACTGTATTTATGCCAATCACATACTGTATTTCACTCGGTCATACTGTATTTATGCCAATCACATACTGTATTTCACTTGGTCATACTGTATTTATGCCAATCACATACTGTATTTCACTTGGTCATACTGTATTTATGCCAATCACATACTGTATTTCACTTGGTCATACTGTATTTATGCCAATCACATACTGTATTTCACTCGGTTATACTGTATTTATGCCAATCACATACTGTATTTCACTTGGTCATACTGTATTTATGCCAATCACATACTGTATTTCATTTGGTCATACTGTATTTTACTTGGACATACTGTATTTATGCGAATCACATACTGTATTTCACTTGGTCATACTGTGTTTATGCCAATCACATACTGTATTTCACTTGATCATGCTGTATTTATGCCAATCACATACTGTATTTCACTTGGTCATACTGTATTTATGCCAATCAAATCCTGTATTTCACTTGGTCATACTGTATTTATGCCAATCACATACTTTATTTAACTCGGTGATACTGTATTTATGCCAATCACATACTGTATTTCACTTGGTCATACTGTATTTATGCCAATCACATACTGTATTTCATTCGGTCATACTGTATTTATGCCAATCACATACTGTATTTCACTTGGTCATACTGTATTTATGCCAATCACATACTGTATTTCACTTGGTCATACTGTATTTATACCAATCACATACTGTATTTCACTTGGACATACTGTATTTATGCCAATCACATACTGTATTTCACTCGGTCATACTGTATTTATGCCAATCACATACTGTATTTCACTCGGTCATACTGTATTTATGCCAATCACATACTGTATTTCACTTGGTTATACTGTATTTATGCCAATCACATACTGTATTTCATTTGGTCATACTGTATTTTATTTGGACATACTGTATTTATGCCAATCACATACTGTATTTCACTTGGTCATACTGTATTTATGCCAATCACATACTGTATTTCACTTGGTCATACTGTATTTATGCCAATCACATACTGTATTTCACTTGGTCAAACTGTATTTATGCCAATCACATACTGTATTTCACTTGGTCATACTGTATTTATGCCAATCACATACTGTATTTCACTCGGTCATACTGTATTTATGCCAATCACATACTGTATTTCACTTGGTTATACTGTATTTATGCCAATCTTTATGCCAATCACATACTGTATTTCATTTGGTCATACTGTATTTATGCCAATCGCATACTGTATTTCACTTGGACATATTGTATTTATGCCAATCACATACTGTATTTCACTTGGTCATACTGTGTTTATGCCAATCACATACTTTATTTCACTTGGTCATACTGTATTTATGCCAATCACATACTGTATTTCACTTGGTCATACTGTATTTATGCCAATCACATACTGTATTTCACTCGGTTATACTGTATTTATGCCAATCACATACTGTATTTCACTTGGTCATACTGTATTTATGCCAATCACATAATGTATTTCATTTGGTCATACTGTATTTTACTTGGACATACTGTATTTATGCGAATCACATACTGTATTTCACTTGGTCATACTGTGTTTATGCCAATCACATACTGTATTTCACTTGATCATACTGTATTTATGCCAATCACATACTGTATTTATGCCAATCACATACTGTATTTCACTTGGTCATACTGTATTTATGCCAATCAAATCCTGTATTTCACTTGGTCATACTGTATTTATGCCAATCACATACTTTATTTTACTCGGTGATACTGTATTTATGCCAATCACATACTGTATTTCACTTGGCCATACTGTATTTATGCCAATCACATACTGTATTTCATTCGGTCATACTGTATTTATGCCAATCACATACTGTATTTCACTTGGTCATACTGTATTTATGCCAATCACATACTGTATTTCATTTGGTCATACTGTATTTTACTTGGACATACTGTATTTATGCCAATCACATACTGTATTTCACTTGGTCATACTGTGTTTATGCCAATCACATACTGTATTTCACTTGGTCATACTGTATTTATGCCAATCACATACTGTATTTCACTTGGTCATACTGTATTTATGCCAATCGCATACTGTATTTCACTTGGTCAAACTGTATTTATGCCAATCACATACTGTATTTCACTTGGTCATACTGTGTTTATGCCAATCACATACTGTATTTCACTTGGTCATACTGTATTTATGCCAATCACATACTGTATTTCACTTGGTCATACTGTATTTATACCAATCACATACTGTATTTCACTCGGTCATACTGTATTTATGCCAATCACATACTGTATTTCACTTGGTCATACTGTATTTATGCCAATCACATACTGTATTTCACTCGGTCATACTGTATTTATGCCAATCACATACTGTATTTCACTTGGTTATACTGTATTTATGCCAATCTTTATGCCAATCACATACTGTATTTAATTTGGTCATACTGTATTTATGCCAATCGCATACTGTTTTTCACTTGGACATACTGTATTTATGCCAATCACATATTGTATTTCACTTGGTCATACTGTATTTATGCCAATCACATACTGTATTTCACTTGGTCATACTGTATTTATGCCAATCACATACTGTATTTCACTCGGTCATACTGTATTTATGCCAATCACATACTGTATTTCACTTGGTCATACTGTATTTATGCCAATCACATACTGTATTTCACTCGGTCATACTGTATTTATGCCAATCACATACTGTATTTCACTCGGTCATACTGTATTTATGCCAATCACATACTGTATTTCACTTGGTCATACTGTATTTATGCCAATCACATACTGTATTTCACTTGGTCATACTGTATTTATGCCAATCACATACTGTATTTCACTTGGTCATACTGTATTTATGCCAATCACATACTGTATTTCACTCTGTCATACTGTATTTATGCCAATCACATACTGTATTTCACTTGGTCATACTGTATTTATGCCAATCACATACCGTATTTCATTCGGTCATACTGTATTTATGCCAATCACATAGTGTATTTCACTCGGTCATACTGTATTTATGCCAATCACATACTGTATTTCACTTGGTCATACTGTATTTATGCCAATCACATACTGTATTTCACTCGGTCATACTGTATTTATGGCAATCACATACTGTATTTCACTCGGTCATACTGTATTTATGCCAATCACATACTGTATTTCACTCGGTCATACTGTGTTTATGCCAATCACATACTGTATTTCACTTGGTCATACTGTATTTATGCCAATCACATACTGTATTTCACTCGGTCATACTGTATTTATGCCAATCACATACTGTATTTCACTCGGTCATACTGTATTTATGCCAATCACATACTGTATTTCACTTGGTCATACTGTATTTATGCCAATCACATACTGTATTTCACTTGGTCATACTGTATTTATGCCAATCACATACTGTATTTCACTCGGTCATACTGTATTTATGCCAATCACATACTGTATTTCACTTGGTCATACTGTATTTTACTTGGACATACTGTATTTATGCGAATCACATACTGTATTTCACTTGGTTATACTGTGTTTATGCCAATCACATACTGTATTTCACTTGGTCATACTGTATTTTACTTGGACATACTGTATTTATGCGAATCACATACTGTATTTCACTTGGTCATACTGTATTTATACCAATCACATACTGTATTTCACTTGGACATACTGTATTTATGCCAATCACATACTGTATTTCACTCGGTCATACTGTATTTATGCCAATCACATACTGTATTTCACTCGGTCATACTGTATTTATGCCAATCACATACTGTATTTCACTTGGTTATACTGTATTTATGCCAATCACATACTGTATTTCATTTGGTCATACTGTATTTTATTTGGACATACTGTATTTATGCCAATCACATACTGTATTTCACTTGGTCATACTGTATTTATGCCAATCACATACTGTATTTCACTTGGTCATACTGTATTTATGCCAATCACATACTGTATTTCACTTGGTCAAACTGTATTTATGCCAATCACATACTGTATTTCACTTGGTCATGCTGTGTTTATGCCAATCACATACTGTATTTCACTTGGTCATACTGTATTTATGCCAATCACATACTGTATTTCACTCGGTCATACTGTATTTATGCCAATCACATACTGTATTTCACTTGGTCATACTGTATTTATGCCAATCACATACTGTATTTCACTCGGTCATACTGTATTTATGCCAATCACATACTGCATTTCACTTGGTTATACTGTATTTATGCCAATCTTTATGCCAATCACATACTGTATTTCATTTGGTCATACTGTATTTATGCCAATCGCATACTGTATTTCACTTGGACATATTGTATTTATGCCAATCACATACTGTATTTCACTTGGTTATACTGTATTTATGCCAATCACATACTGTATTTCATTTGGTCATACTGTATTTTATTTGGACATACTGTATTTATGCCAATCACATACTGTATTTCACTTGGTCATACTGTATTTATGCCAATCACATACTGTATTTCACTTGGTCATACTGTATTTATGCCAATCACATACTGTATTTCACTTGGTCAAACTGTATTTATGCCAATCACATACTGTATTTCACTTGGTCATGCTGTGTTTATGCCAATCACATACTGTATTTCACTTGGTCATACTGTATTTATGCCAATCACATACTGTATTTCACTCGGTCATACTGTATTTATGCCAATCACATACTGTATTTCACTTGGTCATACTGTATTTATGCCAATCACATACTGTATTTCACTCGGTCATACTGTATTTATGCCAATCACATACTGCATTTCACTTGGTTATACTGTATTTATGCCAATCTTTATGCCAATCACATACTGTATTTCATTTGGTCATACTGTATTTATGCCAATCGCATACTGTATTTCACTTGGACATATTGTATTTATGCCAATCACATACTGTATTTCACTTGGTCATACTGTGTTTATGCCAATCACATACTGTATTTCACTTGGTCATACTGTATTTATGCCAATCACATACTGTATTTCACTTGGTCATACTGTATTTATGCCAATCACATACTGTATTTCACTCGGTTATACTGTATTTATGCCAATCACATACTGTATTTCACTTGGTCATACTGTATTTATGCCAATCACATAATGTATTTCATTTGGTCATACTGTATTTTACTTGGACATACTGTATTTATGCGAATCACATACTGTATTTCACTTGGTCATACTGTGTTTATGCCAATCACATACTGTATTTCACTTGATCATACTGTATTTATGCCAATCACATACTGTATTTATGCCAATCACATACTGTATTTCACTTGGTCATACTGTATTTATGCCAATCAAATCCTGTATTTCACTTGGTCATACTGTATTTATGCCAATCACATACTTTATTTAACTCGGTGATACTGTATTTATGCCAATCACATACTGTATTTCACTTGGCCATACTGTATTTATGCCAATCACATACTGTATTTCATTCGGTCATACTGTATTTATGCCAATCACATACTGTATTTCACTTGGTCATACTGTATTTATGCCAATCACATACTGTATTTCATTTGGTCATACTGTATTTTACTTGGACATACTGTATTTATGCCAATCACATACTGTATTTCACTTGGTCATACTGTGTTTATGCCAATCACATACTGTATTTCACTTGGTCATACTGTATTTATGCCAATCACATACTGTATTTCACTTGGTCATACTGTATTTATGCCAATCGCATACTGTATTTCACTTGGTCAAACTGTATTTATGCCAATCACATACTGTATTTCACTTGGTCATACTGTGTTTATGCCAATCACATACTGTATTTCACTTGGTCATACTGTATTTATGCACACATACTGTATTTCACTTGGTCATACTGTATTTATACCAATCACATACTGTATTTCACTCGGTCATACTGTATTTATGCCAATCACATACTGTATTTCACTTGGTCATACTGTATTTATGCCAATCACATACTGTATTTCACTCGGTCATACTGTATTTATGCCAATCACATACTGTATTTCACTTGGTTATACTGTATTTATGCCAATCTTTATGCCAATCACATACTGTATTTCATTTGGTCATACTGTATTTATGCCAATCGCATACTGTTTTTCACTTGGACATACTGTATTTATGCCAATCACATATTGTATTTCACTTGGTCATACTGTATTTATGCCAATCACATACTGTATTTCACTTGGTCATACTGTATTTATGCCAATCACATACTGTATTTCACTCGGTCATACTGTATTTATGCCAATCACATACTGTATTTCACTTGGTCATACTGTATTTATGCCAATCACATACTGTATTTCACTCGGTCATACTGTATTTATGCCAATCACATACTGTATTTCACTTGGTCATACTGTATTTATGCCAATCACATACTGTATTTCACTTGGTCATACTGTATTTATGCCAATCACATACTGTATTTCACTTGGTCATACTGTATTTATGCCAATCACATACTGTATTTCACTCTGTCATACTGTATTTATGCCAATCACATACTGTATTTCACTTGGTCATACTGTATTTATGCCAATCACATACCGTATTTCATTCGGTCATACTGTATTTATGCCAATCACATAGTGTATTTCACTCGGTCATACTGTATTTATGCCAATCACATACTGTATTTCACTTGGTCATACTGTATTTATGCCAATCACATACTGTATTTCACTCGGTCATACTGTATTTATGCCAATCACATACTGTATTTCACTCGGTCATACTGTATTTATGCCAATCACATACTGTATTTCACTCGGTCATACTGTGTTTATGCCAATCACATACTGTATTTCACTTGGTCATACTGTATTTATGCCAATCACATACTGTATTTCACTCGGTCATACTGTATTTATGCCAATCACATACTGTATTTCACTCGGTCATACTGTATTTATGCCAATCATACTGTATTTCACTTGGTCATACTGTATTTATGCCAATCACATACTGTATTTCACTTGGTCATACTGTATTTATGCCAATCACATACTGTATTTCACTCGGTCATACTGTATTTATGCCAATCACATACTGTATTTCACTTGGTCATACTGTATTTATGCCAATCACATACTGTATTTCACTCGGTCATACTGTATTTATGCCAATCACATACTGTATTTCATTCGGTCATACTGTATTTATGCCAATCACATACTGTATTTCACTTGGTCATACTGTATTTATGCCAATCACATACTGTATTTCACTTGGTCATACTGTATTTATGCCAATCACATACTGTATTTCACTCTGTCATACTGTATTTATGCCAATCACATACTGTATTTCACTTGGTTATACTGTATTTATGCCAATCACATACCGTATTTCATTCGGTCATACTGTATTTATGCCAATCACATAGTGTATTTCACTCGGTCATACTGTATTTATGCCAATCACATACTGTATTTCACTTGGTCATACTGTATTTATGCCAATCACATACTGTATTTCACTCGGTCATACTGTATTTATGCCAATCACATACTGTATTTCACTCGGTCATACTGTATTTATGCCAATCACATACTGTATTTCACTCGGTCATACTGTGTTTATGCCAATCACATACTGTATTTCACTTGGTCATACTGTATTTATGCCAATCACATACTGTATTTCACTCGGTCATACTGTATTTATGCCAATCACATACTGTATTTCACTCGGTCATACTGTATTTATGCCAATCACATACTGTATTTCACTCGGTCATACTGTGTTTATGCCAATCACATACAGCAGGGGGCAAGTGATCTCTCATTTGAAATCACAGGTTCACCTTTTTTGAGTGAAGAGTTCTATGGCACCCTATATAGCTTATTGACTGAGATATGGATTCTGTACAAGGGCCCTTACACCATGAGCAGTAAGGAAGTGCCTCTGCCTCTAGGCATTTCCTCCCTGCATGTCACGTCATATAACGCACAACGTTATGACATCACCAAGGCTACAACATATGCATGTTCTTGCCATACAATGCAAGAGGAAATGTGTATTAACTTAGTACAGCAAATAAAATATGTAAATTAGAAAATGCCCTAGAACTGAACCAACTAAATATTTATGCCAATCACATACTGTATTTCACTTGGTCATACTGTATTTATGCCAATCACATACTGTATTTCACTCGGTCATACTGTATTTATGCCAATCACATACTGTATTTCACTCGGTCATACTGTATTTATGCCAATCACATACTGTATTTCACTCGGTCATACTGTGTTTATGCCAATCACATACTGTATTTCACTTGGTCATACTGTATTTATGCCAATCACATACTGTATTTCACTCGGTCATACTGTATTTATGCCAATCACATACTGTATTTCACTCGGTCATACTGTATTTATGCCAATCATACTGTATTTCACTTGGTCATACTGTATTTATGCCAATCACATACTGTATTTCACTTGGTCATACTGTATTTATGCCAATCACATACTGTATTTCACTCGGTCATACTGTATTTATGCCAATCACATACTGTATTTCACTTGGTCATACTGTATTTATGCCAATCACATACTGTATTTCACTCGGTCATACTGTATTTATGCCAATCACATACTGTATTTCATTCGGTCATACTGTATTTATGCCAATCACATACTGTATTTCACTTGGTCATACTGTATTTATGCCAATCACATACTGTATTTCACTTGGTCATACTGTATTTATGCCAATCACATACTGTATTTCACTCTGTCATACTGTATTTATGCCAATCACATACTGTATTTCACTTGGTTATACTGTATTTATGCCAATCACATACCGTATTTCATTCGGTCATACTGTATTTATGCCAATCACATAGTGTATTTCACTCGGTCATACTGTATTTATGCCAATCACATACTGTATTTCACTTGGTCATACTGTATTTATGCCAATCACATACTGTATTTCACTCGGTCATACTGTATTTATGCCAATCACATACTGTATTTCACTCGGTCATACTGTATTTATGCCAATCACATACTGTATTTCACTCGGTCATACTGTGTTTATGCCAATCACATACTGTATTTCACTTGGTCATACTGTATTTATGCCAATCACATACTGTATTTCACTCGGTCATACTGTATTTATGCCAATCACATACTGTATTTCACTCGGTCATACTGTATTTATGCCAATCACATACTGTATTTCACTCGGTCATACTGTGTTTATGCCAATCACATACAGCAGGGGGCAAGTGATCTCTCATTTGAAATCACAGGTTCACCTTTTTTGAGTGAAGAGTTCTATGGCACCCTATATAGCTTATTGACTGAGATATGGATTCTGTACAAGGGCCCTTACACCATGAGCAGTAAGGAAGTGCCTCTGCCTCTAGGCATTTCCTCCCTGCATGTCACGTCATATAACGCACAACGTTATGACATCACCAAGGCTACAACATATGCATGTTCTTGCCATACAATGCAAGAGGAAATGTGTATTAACTTAGTACAGCAAATAAAATATGTAAATTAGAAAATGCCCTAGAACTGAACCAAATAATTCTATTCCCATAGGTAGCAGAATTTATGCTCCTAAATATGCAGCCTGAAAGTATTTTATAATATATATAATATGGATATTCTGAATTACTGACAAATGCTACTTCTATTACTTAATGCCCTAGTAATGTCCTTATCTGTAACATGTTAATAATCTGAGGACATGTAAAAGCAAATACCTGTTTGTCTAGGGAGGATTACAAAAGATACAAAATGAGGGGAATTATGTGGACTAAGTGGACAACTTTCCCACAGCTGCCAAGTGTTGCTCATTCTTCATTCTTAATAAGTTTTACAAATTGTCCCCTGAAGGGTTATAGGATAATCCAGATGTTGCTTCTATGGTCATTGTGCTTTAAAGAAATAGCATTTACCCAAGTATTAATTTGCAGTGCACATATATATATATATATATATATATATATATATATATATATATACGGTATTAGCATAAAAATCCAGTGAGTGTGGTCGTATACTTTTTTATGTCCATATATATATATATATATACAGATGTGGTTAACTAGAGGTAAACCTGGGTGCTACAAATGTGGCAATTGTGTCACATGTAATAATCTTATAACTGGAACCTCTTTTCAACAACCCCATCATAACAGGCGCTATAAGATTAAACACAGACTTACGTGTACTTCAGAATATGTGGTCTATGCCATCATTTGTCCATGTTCGAGATTCTACATAGGCAAGACGGTAACGCCGTTCAAAGAACGCTTGGCAAATCATAAAACAGCCATCCGTCAGCCCATCAACAAAGGACAATCGGACCAGCCAGTTGCACGACACTTTGCAACAGCAGGACACGCTGTCTCTTCTTTGCGAGTGATGCTGATTGACCATGTGCCCCGCCATCGATGGGGTGGTGACAGAGGTCTAGCCTTACTAAGGATGGAAGCCCGGTGGATCTTAACTGTTGCCCCTTGGGGCCTTAATGCAAATATAGACTTTGGCTGTTGCTATAAGTATAAATAAGCTATGGCCATCTGGGAGTCATCCTGATTTAAGTTTCTACCTACTCCTTTATCGCATGATGTAGTCTAAATAATTAAAATAACTTGTAATGCATTAGGGGTTGCTTTCCCCTCTGTTTTTTGCTACTGCCCACATGCCTTGATACCGTGAGTATAGAGGGCTGTGTTATTTGTTTAACCTCTGGCTTAAGTAGCATAATTTATAAATTATATTTAATGATTTTCCCTGTTCATCAATATTTAGATACCTTATTTTTGTATATATATGCCAATGTATTCTTTTGTTTGGGCTTTCTCTCACTCACTGCCCACGGTTTGTTAATAGTTCACCTAACAGCTACACATCTGATGCCGCGCCCCCTCACACTACCATGAAGCACTGATGTTTATCTGTTTCTATGGTTACCCGTAGCCCTAAGCGATTCATTTGTGGCGCTGTGAGCGTGATGACGTCACGCCATGTCTGCATTGAAACAGCTGTGTTCTTTGAAGCCCGGTCTGATTACTTTGTGTGTGAGGGTGCGTCTCGGGTGTGTGTGCTGATTGGTGCTCACATGGGGATGGGTGGGTACTTAAGGTATAGGTTTGCGTGCTGTTTGACACATCCGGTTCGAATACCATTGAAAAAGGCTTGTGTTAGAGCCGAAACGTCTGGTTTCTTTCTTTGCACCTGTTAAACGGATTGTATATATATATATATATATATATATATATATATACACACATAGATATATATATATATATATCCTTTTAAGGGCTAGGAAGGTTAAAAAAAAAAAAAAGTATGTCTAGGTTAAGATTTTTTTCTTGGTAAATGACTTTTCCCCTCTTCTTCCCACCAGTAGCTGTCCAGCTAAACAATATGGGGTCTTTAATGGTTATTTATAGCAGGGTCACAGAGAGCTGTCAATCTACTGCGCATATAAAAGACATCAGAGAAAAATCATTCTTTCTCGCTGTCCACCCAGTCACTTCGTACTGTTCATTTCCAGCTGGGTGTTATGATGACATTGTGTGTTTGTGTGTGTCTGAGTGTGTGTGTAGGGGGGGGGAGATGGTGGTAAATAAGTTCCAGGAATTAAGTCCCTTATTCTTGGAGGGATAATGCAGCTGGTTAACCCAACACATGCCATGGAAAGTGAGACATTATTATTATTATTATCATTTATTTGTATAGCGCCGCCAAATTCTGTATTATTATGAAACGAAATATAGGGGGCTCAGAAATTAAAAATAAATACCTAGTGATTGTGATATAAAAAATCTTAACTATAGTAAACCAAATTTGCAATATACTTTTATTTATTTTGCTCCTTTTTCCTGTAATTTAAGCCTTCATTTTTTTTTCTATCCTGAAAATTGAAAGAGCACATGGCAGTCTTCGCAGTACTAAACGTGCCACATAGCTCTCTCTATTTTTTAGCTTGTTGTTTTATCTTTTCTGCTGGAGCCAAATAATATTATTAACAATGGCAGTGACAAGCCCTGATTGGCTCCCCCAAATAAGGAAAGTAGTGAGTGGTGTTTGAAGATTCAGAAACAATGCAGCAAACAGGATGTTAAGACTAAAAAAAATGTTTTAATCTCATGGTGTTTACTGTCCCTTTATTTATTTTATATTATATATAAAAAAATATATATATATATAATTCTTATTATTTATAAAAAAAAATTGCATGGTTGCCAGGTTTTAAAGGACCAGTCAACACAGTTGATTTGCATAATCAACAAATGCAAGATAACAAGACAATGCAATAGCACTTAGTCTGAACTTCAAATGAGTAGTAGATTTTTTTTCTGACAATTTTAAGTTATGTCTTTTTCCACTCCCCCTGTACCATGTGACAGCCATCAGCCAATCACAAATGCATACACGTACCATGCGACAGCCATCAGCCATTCACAAATGCATACACACTTATTCTTGCACATGCTCAGTAGGAGCTGGTGACTCAAAAAGTTTAAATATAAAAAGACTGTGCACATTTTGTTAATGGAAGTAAATCGGAAAGTTGCTTAAAATGGCATTCTCTATCTGAATAATGAATGTTTAATTTTGATTGAGTGTCCCTTTAACTCAGCACTAATTTTCTGCTCTTCTATTTCCTCTTTTTATATATCGCTATTTATGTCTGGTTGACTTTTAACTGGTCAAGCTGTTTTGATTATTATTATTATTATTATTATTATTATTATTATTATTATTTAAAAAGTGCCAACAAATTCTGCAGCACTGTCTATGGGTACAAAGATAAAAGTACAACAATGATACAAAATTAAGACACAGGACAAAGTTTCTCAAACAAATATAAGAGGAATTGAGGGCCCTATTCCCGTGGGAATTTATAATCTAGAAGGGTAGGAGGGTGAGAAACAGGAGGTGGGGATATAATTTTTTATATACATTTATCAAGCCTATTTTATGGAGGTACAGCATTTCTAACAATTCTTTGGAGAGATAGTGCCTCTTTAAAGTAACATTGTTCACAACAAGTTTCTGTCATGCATATGAAAGAACAGTAATTATATGTGTAAAAATATTTTTTTATAAAAAAGGTTAAATAAAGTTGTTTAAATTGACACAGGAAATGCATGTCTGTGTGCAATTGATACTGCTGTCTGTACAGGAAATTCTTTTAAGAATGTAAAAATTACATGTATAAAATAAAATACTTTAGTTAATTTTAGATAGTACAATTATAATGTTTGGTTATAATGACCCCTTTGAAAACATACTGTATAAAACTGTAATTCTTTCACGTTTGACAGCCAAACAGTCCTTCTTAGTTAATAGATTGCTTTTTTAATTGTTTTCATAGCTAATTATTACTCTATTTTATTTTTATTGGTTGTTGCTTGTATGCAAAATACCCGCTGCACAGTTATGTTCTTTTTACTTTTTATTCATATTGTTGATGAGACATTGCGCTACCCATAACATGGATATGTAAACCTACTGAGGTTTGAATCAGGGTGAATCACAATTTAAATCACTAGTCAGTAAAATCGATTTAAATCATGGTTCTCATTTTTAGAATAATATGTTTTCAGATTATTTTTTCCAGTTTACATCCGACCATAACTGATTTGGTTATATATCATTAGATATGTTTAGATAGATCATTGAAATGAATGAAATTATTTGGAGGTGAACTATCTCCTGTTTAATTGGTTAATCATTCATATTTGATGAACTTTTCACCTGTACTTTATTAGAAGGAGAAAAAGAATGAATATATCAATAATAACAATTGAAATAGTTTTATTTAAATAAAACAGTAACATTTTTAATTTTTAATGCTTGCCCCTGTCAAGTAGAAATGTGCAATTCGTATCGGCCAAATTTAATTTTCTGACTAATTTTGGCCAATTCGGAGAATCAAATGAATCCGAATTTCCGAATCGGCACCATAACTAAAATTCAGAAAATAAATAAATCAGTTTCCGAATTTTCAGATCCATTCTTTATTGATATTCAGAATTTTTATTATTCTAATCTAAACCGCAGTTCCCCGACACCGCCGACACTAAGACACTAAATAAAGCTATTAACCCCTAAACCTCCGTTCCTCTACATCGCTGACACTAAGACACTAAATAAAGCTATTAACCCCTAAACCGCCGTTCCACAACATACCCAACGCTAACTAAACCTATTAACCTCTAAGCCACAGTAACCAAACATCGCCGACACAAACTAAACCTATTAACCTCTAAACCACCACTCCCCGACATCGCCGACAATAACTAAGACACTAAAACACTAAATAAAGCTATTAACCCCTAAACCGCCATTCCCTGACATCGCCAACACTAACTAAACCTATTAACTTCTAAAACGCAGTTTCCAAACATCGCCGACACAAACTAAACCTATTAACCTCTAAACCGCCTTTCCCCGACATCACTGATACTAACTAAACCTATTGACCTCTAAACCACCGTTCCCTGACATCGCAGACGCTAACTAAACCTATTGACCTCTAAACCGCCGTTCCCAGACATCGCCGACACTAACTAAAACACTAAATAAAGCTATTAACCCCTAAACCGCCGTTCCCTGACATCGCCGACACTAACTAAACCTATTAACCTCTAAAACGCAGTTTCCAAACATCGCAACACAAACTAAACTTATTAACCTCTAAACCGCAGTTCCCCGACATCACTGACACTAACTTAACCTATTAACCCCTAACCGCCATACACCCACATCACAAACACTAACTAAAACACTAGTTAAACCTATTAACCCCTAAACCCCACATCGCAACTACCTAATTTAAACTATATAAACCTCTAAACCTAACACCTCCTAACTTTAACATAAAAAAATAGAGCTAAATTAAAGTTACAATTATTAACTAACTACCTATTTAAAAATAAATACAAACTTACCTGGGAAATAAAAATAAAACCTAAGCTAGCTACAATATAACTATTTACTAACTACCTAGTTAAAATAAATACAAATTTGCCTGTGAAATAAAACCTAAGCTTAAACTAATAAAACCTAACATTACTAAAAATTAAAAACCTAAGATTACTAAAAATAAAAAAACTAACATTACAAAACAATTAAAACTACAATTACAAAAAATAATAAACACTAAAATAAAAATAAAAAAATACCATAACAAAAAGTAATAAAAATTATTCCTATTCTAATACCCCGTTTTTTAAAAAAAAAAAAACACCCCAAAATAAAAAAAATGTAATCTATAATAAACTACCAATAGCCCTTAAATGGGCCTTTTGTAGGGCATTACCCTCAACTTAACAGCTCTTTTGCAAAAAATTAAAACAAACACTCCCTAACTTTACAAACCCCCACCCCCCCAAACCCACAAACTAAAAAAAACGAAAAAAAAAAATAAAACTACAATTACAAAAAATAATAAACACTAAAATTAAAAAAAAAAATTACCATTACAAAAAATAACAAACGAAATTATCCAAAATAATAAAAAATATTCCTATTCTAATACCCCGTTTAAAAAAAAAAAACACCCCAAAATAAAAAAATTATAATCTATAATAAACTACCAATAGCCCAAGAGCATTCAGCTCTTTTATGGCCTTAAAAGGGCATTCATCTAGTTTTCAGCCCATTAAAATAAAAAAAGCCCTAATCTAAAAAAAAAAAAACACCCCCAAAAAAAACTAACACTAACCCCAAAATCAGTACTCACAGTTGCTGAAGTCTGGCGAAAGATCTTTATCCCAGCGGCGAAGCATCTTCATCCAGACGGCTCCATCTTCATTCATTGCGGGACTGGCATCTTCTATCTGGCTAACTAAGGATTCAATGCAAGGTACCCCTTTTATATTGGGGTACCGTTGCATTGCTATTGGCTGAAAAAATTAAATCAGCCAATAGGGACATAATAATCATATGCTAAATCACTTGAAACTGATGCAGTATAACTGTAAAAAGCTGACAGGAAAATATCACCTTAGCGTCTCTATGTAAAACAGGAAGATATTTTACCTCACAATCTCCTCAGCTCAGCAGAGTAAGTTCTGTGTAAAAAGTTATACTCAGCTGCTGCCCAGCTGCAGGTAAAAAAATAAATAAAAAAAATGAAGAAATGAACAGCAGCCAATAAGCATCAACAGTGCTGTGGTAATGAACTACTTTACTGTGATCTCATGATATTTCACTTAATTCTCATGAGATTTCATTGTAATCTTCCTTAAACTGAATAGGGAAATAAGATGAGTGTGCACGAAAGCTCACTCCCTTAGCTGTCCCGGGACAGACATACTGATTTGCTACTTAGAAGTCCTTTACAATGGGATGTGGCTACTGAGAAACTTTTGAGGTAAAATAGCTTTCTTTTTTACATAGAGATGTTCAAATGATATTTTCTAGTCATCTTTTTACAGCTATACTGCATCATTTTATAGTGTTTCAACATTTGGGTATCATGGCCCTTTAAAATAACTAATTTGCCAAAACTATTTTTTTTAAACTTAACTAAACTAATTTGCCGAAACTAAATTATTTATTTAACTACTGAAACCGAAACAAATTTTTTAGCGTTGCACATGTCTACTGTCAAGTCTGTCAAAATAACTAAAATAAGGGGGCAGTCTGCAGAGGCTTAGATGCAAGTTAATCACAGAGGTAAAATGTGAAATGTGTATTAATATAACAGTGTTGGTTATGGAAAACTTGGAAATGGTTAATAAAAGGAGTATCTGTCTTTTTAAACAATAAACAATCTGGAGTAGATTGGTTAAAAAAAACTATGTAAACGAGAAAATTTAGAAAAAAAAATTCTCTAAGTGAGGGGCTGTGACAAAGAGGTGCTAAAATGTTCATTTTTCATTGTTCTCTAAGTATTGGTTTTTGAGTAAACAGTAATGAAGATAATAAAATATTTTTGTAAATGCTTAGAAAGATAATATATATAGGTATTCTCTCCCTACAAGATCAGCTCACTGTATTAGGTTGTGGCTTCAGTTAGCAGAAACAGCTATTTCATATACAAAAACATACCTAAAGGAACAATTTCCCATACATTTTAAATTCTGCAGCTTGTATAACAAGTAATTGGAAACGCACTAAGGAGAAACCAATTTTACAGTATACTGTCCATTTATGAAAAAATGTCTTTGATTGCAAGGATACTAATAGATAGAGGGACAGTGGACCCATCACAAGCATACAAAATATTCTCAGTAATGAATCTTTAGTTTTGCCAAAAAATTATGTAAATGCATTTTAATCTGGCTTTGTTTAGCTACAATAAAAAATAATTTTGTGTAAAATGAACTTATTAGTAACTTTCTCTCCCACCCCTACTGGAAAGATGATTACAGCTGCTGCCTCTTGTTTTAAAGGGGAAATAAAGTTTTACAAAATAAAAAAAAAACTTTCCAATTAACTTATATTATCAAATTGTACACAGTCTTTTTACATGCACACTTTTAGAGACACCAGCTCCTATTAAGCATGTGCAAAATTTTGTAGTGTGATTTTCACTTGGCTGTCAAATGAAACAGGGGTCTGGAAAATGTTAGAAATTTATCAGGAAAAAAAATCTACTGAAATTCAGCATAAGGGGCCGATTTAACACAACTAGGACGGACAGGTTTCGCTTCCGTGAACTTGTCTGCCCGGGATCACAGAAAGCAGCAGCAATACGCTGCCCACATTTATCATTGTGTGAGTGTCTGCTCGTACAGTGATGCCCCTTGCTCATGCCAGCTAAATAGTGCCCGAGTAGGGGCTGTCAAGCTAAGAGCTGGCATAAAGGTGCGGAAGCAGGCTCGCTAGTGTTTTATTATGCACATCTAATATATTTAATGGTCGTTTAAAGGGACAGTATACTGTAAAATAGTTTTTCCCTTAATGTATTTCCAGTTACTTTTTTTACCAGCTGCAGAGTATACATTTTAAGATAATTTGCTTTTTAAGGTTAATTTGTGTATATGAATTAGCTGATTTTGTGTTTTGAAGCCACAACCTAAATAAAATGGGTTGAGCTTGTAGGTATAATCAGATCTAATTACCTTATCACGTTGTCTACATATACATGCTCATTTATCTTATATCTGTCCTTAAACCAAAGACCAATACTTGTAGAGAACAATGGAAAATTAACATTTTATTACTGTATCTCTTGTATACCCCACTGGGAGTGTAATTTATTCTGCTGGTAGTGTTTACACAGCTTATCTATAACTTGGACCTAAGGCCAGAAACTTTCGGTATAGGTGGGGATACCACAGGCTAAATGAACAATTTCAAATGCCAATATAAGGGTAAAGGAAATACTTGTAAACAATTTAATACACTCCAGTAGGTAAAGTGGATCATTGGGAACAAATTAAAGGAGAGAACATTTTTGAGTAAACTGTCCCCAGCAGTATTACTATTTTCAGTACTGGTGGTGGTTTCAACAGGAAAAATAAAAGGTAAAGTTGCTACTTGCAAACAGTTTAATACACTTCCTCGGTTAAAATAAATCACTGGGATCACATTAAACAGGAGAAAATGTTACAGCACACCTTCCCTTTAACTACTAATACTATAATTTGTTTCTCAGAATACTTTGCCTTGTACTACTCTGTTTTATTGTAATGTACCCAATTCAGTCTCATTATAGCTAAATTTTGCTCTTTGTTCAACCTTCTATTTGCTAGCACTATATACCTCCCATAATGCCTCACTGCCACATTGCCATTTCTCTTGCTCCTATTTGCTCAAAATGTTGTTTCTGCAAACACTGCACTCCTCTTTCTTATCTTATTTACTGTGTCTACATTGAAGGGTAGGCGAGGGTTAATCAATGGGGTAAAGGAATCCTATTGTTAAACTGTCCCCTCCCTCCCCACAGGAGGCTGCCCTGCTAGGACAGATGTACCTAAAGTTCCAGGACACAGGCACATTGTTACAGGGATAAACATTCAAGGAATATATATAAAAAAAATAATTTTAAGGTAGGTGATTTTTATTTGTTTTGCTACTTATTAACCTTGTTGTGTAGGATTTACAGTCTGTTTTGTGAGTAGTGACAAGGTAGCCAGGCAGACCATCTAAGAGCCATGTGGAAGAGGGGCAATCATATAGATATATTATTTGGTTTACCAAGATGTTTCACTACTATTTTACAACATATAGTTACTGATGGACACTGGGTACTGTAATTTAAGTTTAAAAGCACTCAGGATCTGAGGTAAATTACAGGGTAAATAGTCACTGTAGTAAGACTATAATTATGGTTTGTGGAAAGGTTTTCTCACAAATAGAAGAAAAAAACAAAAAAAAACAAAACCAACTTTGAAATAAAATAAAATAAAAGCTTTAATGTTATCTTTTTTTAAAAAAATATATAACATTTAAAGGGATATTCCATGTGGCTATCTAGTCCCAGAATAAGCATGTTTGATATAAGTTTTACATAAATTTACTGTAAAAAAATGATTAATCTTTTAATTAACAAAACTATGCACCAATCCTCAATTATTCTTTACATATAATTGTGTGTATGCTAAGGGAACCTTTTTTTTTGTACAATAAGTTTATTGCAAACTCTCTGAGCATCATATTCTGGGACCATATAAGGAGCAGAATAATTTCTACAGGACTGTCCCTTTAAAACTGTAAAGGATTAAACAGATCTGATCACTAAGAGGATAATGGACAAGTTAGTTTGTTTTAACTCATCAACAAAATAATGATTTGTAAATGTGTGTTCTAGTTAATTAAACTAATGTTTAGGCCCTTGGTGTGCGTCATGATTATAAATATGACATTGCCACAGTGTGTTACAGAGACTTAAATGTAATAGTAGTTTGTTTTATATAGGGTTTCTCCAGCTTGCCATCACTATAATATTGGTCTGAGGATTTGTTTAAAGGGACACTGAACCCAAAAAATTTTTGTGTGTGATTCAGACAGAGCATGCAATTTTAAGCAACTTTCTAATTTACTTCTATTATCAACTTTTCTTCATTCTCTTGGAATCTTTATTTGAAATGCAAGAATGTAAGTTTAGATGCTGGCCCATTTTTGGTGAACAACCTGGGTTGTTCTTGCTGATTGGTGGATAAATTCATCCACCAATGAACAAGTGCTTTCCAGGGTTCTCATCCAAACAAATAGCTTAGATGCCTTCTTTTTCAAATAAAGATAGCAAGAGAATGAAGAAAAATTGATAATAAGAGAAAATTAGAAAGTTGCTTAAAATTGCATGCTCTATCTGAATTGCTAAAGAATCATTGTCCCTTTAAATGAAATAGCCAGAATTAGGGCAAGATGTTCCTATGGCACTCAGGAGATGGGTTTTAACAATTAGTTAGCACAGGGACAATTACCTTCACCAATGACAGTATGTGACATGTACTAAACAGCTTATTGGTCGGATGAATTCATGGTGTCATATATACTCCCCTATACCTGCTCTTTTTCCCACACGGAACAGACAGGATGAAACAATAATGATACCCTAAAAAGTGGTTGTTATGAACCCTACGTAAGCAAAAGAACAATACAGATCTGAAATGTATCCCCTAACATTAACCCCTTTAATTATGCAATACTCTGGTTTATCTTAAAGGAATAGGAAAGTCAAAATTAAACTTGCATGATTTAGATAGAGCATGCCATTTTAAGACACTTTTAAATTAGCTTCTATTTTCAAATGTACTTCATTCTATTTATATCCCTTGTTGAAAAAGAATACGCACACATCATACACTAGTGGAAGCTAGCTGCTGATTGGTGCCTGCACACATTTGTCTCTTGTGATTGGCTAACTACATGTGTTCAGTTAGCTGCCAGTAGTGCAATGCTGTTCCTACAGCAAAGGATAACAAGATAAGGAAGCAAATTTGATAATAGAAGTAAATTGAAAATGTGTTTAAAATTGTATGTTTTATCCAAATCATGAACGAAAATGTTGGGGTTTCCTGACCCTTTAAAACTCGACATGAGTAATTCAGGTATTGAAATGAGCCAGGAGGTTACAGGACAATAAGGCATTCAGGAGACAATAAGGTACTCAGATGTTAGGGTCCTGCAATAACGCATAAAACATGGAAGAGGTGCATTAAAGGGACACTAAACGATGAAAAAAATTTAACTTAAACGTTTCAATACATATATTTTAATCATATTTGTAATTAGCTTTGTGTTTCATATTTTTACCATACTCTAGTTATGCAGCTCCAAAATTTAATTGATTTCCAAACCCACCGATCTAATCTTATTTTTTTTTTCACGAATCGTCTACGATAACCTGAGTTATCAAGATGTCCGACTTTGTGAGTAATGAGCATGCGCGATCATCTAGAAACGTCATTACATATGTCACCTTCCATTTACACCGCAGACCGTCTGAATCTATATTTCCAAACAGATGTTACACAGGAATAGACATGATAATATTGTTACGCTGCGCTGCGAGAATAACCCGTACTTTAACGAGCATTTAAATACATAGATATTTCATTAGGAGAATAATGATGAATGAAACCTGCGTGTTGCCAGTAACTTGTTTTGGGTAAGTCTGGCATCTAAGCGCTAATATGCGCATGCGCCGGGTGACGAATACAAGCATTAATGAGATGCAAGAAATCGCGCTGTGATTGGCTAATAGTTTTTGCATTGACAGCAGCAAAAACAGGGTTTGGCTTTGATGACGTTTTTTTAGAAATGTAATATATTATTCTATTCATCTTCTAACGCTCGTTTTCCGTTCGAAGTGGGTAAGTTTGGCTAATGAGGGTTTATAGATACGATTTTGATTAAATTTAGACAACAAAAAAGTCAAAGTTTTGGAATCCTTTAACACAGCATGTCAAGGGGACATGAAACCCAAAATTTTCATTTCATGCTTCAGATAGAACATTCCATTTTAAACAGCTTTCCAATTTACTTTTACAATCTAACTTACTTTATTCCTTTGGAATCCTTTCTTGAAAAGCATACCTAGGTAGGCTCAGGAGCTGAGAGCTAGCTGCTGATTGGTGGCTACACATATTATTATCAGTTATTTGTACAGTGTCATCAGATTCTGTATATGCTTCTTGTCATTGGCTTACCAATGTGTTCAGCTAGCTCCAAGTAGTGCATTGCTGCACCTTCAATAAATTGGTATGTTGTATGTTCTATGTGAATCAAGAAATAACTATTTGGGGTTTTATGTCCCTTTAAATGTACATGAAACCCACATTTTTTTCTTCATGATTCAGATAGACCTTGCAATTTTAAATAACTTTGCAATTTATTTTCTATTCTCTAATTTGTTTTGTTTTCTTTGTATATTTTCCTAGGTAGCTGCTGATTGCTGGCTGCACATATATGCCTCTTTTCATTGGCTTTTAGCTAGCTCACAGTAGTACATTACTGCTCCTTCAACAAATGATACCAAGAAAATGAAGCAAATTAAATAATAGAAGTAAATTGGAAAGTTGTTTAAAATTGTATTCTCTATCTGAATCAAGAAAGATGTCCCTTTAAGATGCCTCAGTTTATGATGATTTTAGGGTTTTGAAACAAACAGAGGCAGTGAACACCTAAATATAGGGTTTTTAAGGATCATGTCAAAGTTGAAAATAAAGATTAAATGACCAGTAAATACAGTATATTTGCATAATAAACAAATGCATGATAAAAAGACAATGCAATAGCACTTAGTCTGAACATCAAATGAGTAGTAGTTTTTTTTCTGATAAATGTCAAACTTATGTCTATTTATACTCCTACTGTATCACATGACTTCCATCAGCCAATCAAATGCGTATACCTATATTCTATGAATTATTGTGCATGCTCAGTTGGAGGCGGAGCTGATGACTCAAAAAGTGTAAATATAAAAACGACTGTGCACATTTTGTTAATGCAAGTAAATTGAAAAGTTATTTAAAATTGCATGCTCTATCTGAATCATGAAAGTTTAATTTTGACTTGAGTGCCCCTTTAAATATAGAAGTAAATATGCTTTCATGTTGAAACATTTTGTATTGGAATTTACTTATACACAAATGATCATCTCAAATCAGTTCCTAGTTCCTGATTTGTGGTGTATAATTACTATTACTAAATGTATGCTAATGAACATGGCAGTACTTTTTTTTTCGAGAGTAGGTGGCAACTCTTCCTGAACAAAAGGAAAGTTAGTTTCAGTCAGAAGTTGCTTTTTTTTCTAGGTCAATATACTTAGTGAAGGAAAGGTAAACAGTTTCTTCTAATCCATAAAATGTTCCTGGAACATGCCTTGGGGCAGATGCTTCGCAGTTGATGCCTTTGGAATTTCTGTAAGGGGGCAGAGACGTCCCCATCACCCAGGTAACTGCATGTCCTAAATAAATAGCAGCCATCTGCTGATAAGAGGGGGAGGAGATCCCATGCTGCAACTTTCACACTGGCTACTGTTAACCCCCTGACATTAACTCCTTCACTGCCAGCATGATTTGCTCTCAAACTTTCTACCTAGGAATTTATGAACTATAGATATGGAGATCACTTTAACCCTTTTTTTTTTTAAAGATATAGTTACACAGTTAGAGGGGAAGACAGTCCTTATTAACCCATTCATCACTAGACCTCAGGCTCATATGGGTCACTGCATGTCATCAGATCACATGTGTTTGCTTGTGTATTTTCCTTGAGGAAGGAGGGTGGTCTGTGCTGTTATCATATCAAAGTTATCTGTGTTTGTCTCAGGAGGGGAACAGCTCTCTGTCTAAGCAGCTGTTGGGCCTGAAGGCAAATAGACATTTGTGGCTCAGTGGCGTGAGGGAATGAGGGGGATTATAATGCTGTCAATTAATCACTGCATTGCAAAATATCTGCATACAAAGTAAACATTCATAGAGCTTTCAGATCAGTCATTTTTTTAAAGTAAAGTTTGAATTGCTTTGCAGTCTGGGACATACCTATATAGAAAGCCTCACATATCTTTTCATCTTATCTCATTTTATTGCAGCCATTTTAAGGGTCAGTTTACTCAAAATGTTTCTCCCCTTTAATTTGTTCCCAATAATCCACTTTACCTGCTGGAGTGTATTAAATTGTTTACAGGTATTTTCATTACCCTAATATTGACATTTTAAATAGGTGATTTATCCTGACGTATCCCCACCTATCCTGAAAGTTTTTGGCCTTAAAGGGACAGTCAACGCCAGAATTGTTGTTGTTTAAAAAGATAGATTATCCCTTTATTACCCATTCCGCAGTTTTGCATAACCAACACTGTTATATTAATATACTTTTTACCTCTGTGATTACCTTGTATCTAAGCCTCTGCAAACTGCCCCCTTATTTCAGTTCTTTTGACAGACTTGCATTTTAGCCAATCAGTGCTTATTCCTAGGTAACTTTGCGTGCATGAGCTCAATGTTATCCACATGAACACACATGAACTAATGCCCTCTAGTGGTGAAAAACTGTCAAAATGCATTCACATAAGAGGCGGCCTTCAAGGTCTAAGAAATTAGCATATAAGCCTACCCAGGTTTAGCTTTCAACTAAGAATACCAAGTGAACAAGTTCCCTAAAGACCTTTCTGTTCAGGGAAGCTTATCACCCGACTTATTAACATACTAACTTCACTTAACTAACAGTTGCCCTCTATCTCCTCACTAATATCATTCTCACCTTTGCAGTCCCCACCTCCTGTTTCCTATCCTCCTACCCATCTAGATTGTAAGTTCCCACTCAATTCCCCTGGTATTTGTCTGCAAAATTTTGTCTTCTCGTATTGTTTCTCCATTGTACCGTTATCCTTGTACCCATGGGCAGCGCTGCGGAATCTGTTTGCGCTTTATAAATAAAGATTCAGAATAATAATAACAAAGTAAAATTGGTGATAAAAGTAAATTAGAAAGTTGTTTAAAATGACATGACCTATTTGAATCATGAAAGTTTATTTTGGACTTGACTGTCCCTTTAAGGCCAAGCTGTGTAAACACAGTCAGCAGAAGAAATTACACTCCCAGTGGGGTATAGAAGAGATAAGGTAATAAAATGTTAATTTTCACTTGTTCTCTCCAAGTATTGGTCTTTGCTTTATGGACAGATATAAAATAAAGAAGCAGGTATATGTACACAATGTGATAAAGTAATTAGATCAGATTATATCTACAAGCTCAATCCATTTTATTAGGTTGTGGCTTCAAAACACAAAATCAGCTAATTCATATACACAAATAAGCCTTAAAAAAAGCAAATCTCATAAATTTTATACTCTGCAGCTGGTAAAAAAAAGTAATGGAAACACATTAAGGGAAAAACTGTTTTATAGTATACTGCCCCTTTAATGACAGATATAAATGAGCTTATGCAATTGATCAAACAATCACTGTATGCAATGTACACAATTTACAGGATAAGCGTGGGTAACATAAATGGTGAAAATACATTACATATTTTTTATAGTTTGTTTTTTAAACTATGCATAATCAGGCATATTATGAGGGATTACATTTTGACATAAGCTTGCTTAATTATTGGATACATATTTTCCTAGTTTGATTTAAAAAAAAAAAATGAAACAATTACAAGAAAAGTTAAATAACACTACATGTATGGAAAATGCCACTGTAGAACCATATTTTATATTATTAAATTAAAGGGATAGGAAAGTCAAAATTAAACTGTCATGATTCAAATAGAGCATGTCATTTTAAGACACTTTTAAATTCACTTCTATTTTCAAATGTGCTTTGTTCTCTTGCTATCCATTGTTGAAAAAGAATATGCACATATTCTACACTAGTGGGAGGTGCTGCTAATTGGTGCTTGCACACACGTGTCTCTTGTGATTGACTGGCTACTGGCTAGATGTGTTCATCTTGCTGCCAGTAGTGCAATGCTGTTCCTTCAGCAAAGGATAACAAAAGAACAAAGCAAATTTGATAATGTAAGTAAATTGGAAAGTTGTTTAAAATTTTATGTTCTATCCAAATCATGAAAGAACATTTTGTGGTTTCCTGTCCCTTTAAGTCACATTTCAGAATATTAACCTTGTTATTGTACTATAAATTATTTAAATGTGTAGCAAAACAACTTTCAATACTTCTTTTACTGCTGTATTCCACACAGTCATTGGACATATACTATTTTGACTCATTTAAAGGACCAGTCAACATAGTAGATTTGCATAATCAACAAATGCAAGATAACAAGACAGTGCAATAGCACTTAGTCTGAACTTCAAATGAGTAGATTTTTTTTTTCTGACAATTTTAAAAGTTATGTCTTTTTCCACTCCCCCTGTACCATGTGACAGCCATCAGCCAATCACAAAAGCATACATGTACCATGTGACAGCCATCAGCCATTCACAAATGGCATACACACTTATTCTTGCACATGCTCAGTAGGAACTGGTGACTCAAAAAGTTTAAATATAAAAAGACTGTACACATTTTGTTAATGGAAGTAAATTGGAAAGTTTTTTAAAATGGCATGCTCTATCTGAATCATGAAAGTTTAATTTTGATTCAGTGTCCCTTTAAAGTTGCCCCTTATTAGCCTCATTGGAGATGGAAAACTAGGTTACAACAGGAGTTCCTGCTTTATGCACACTAAAACTTTATTTTCCCAATATTTAATGGGATAGAAAGGTCAAAATTGAAATGGGTGCAATATACTTCCATTAGCAAAAATGCTTCTAGTAAACATTATTGTTGTTTTTTCAGTAGCATATGCACGTATGCTGTGAGGGTTTGTGCCCCAGTATTCAAGCCCAGAGAGCTGTCGGTGGTGTGTATTGTGTCTGAGAAGACTTGATTTGTGTCATATAAGCCACTGCTCCTTCTCTGAGATTTAGTGGTTGAATATTAGTGTATTGGCCCTCACAGCATATGTGTGTATGCTACTGAAAAACAGTAACGACTTTTACTAGAAGCAGTTTTGTTAAAGGACCATTCAGTACAGTAGAACAGCAAAACAAGTAAATGCATAATAGCAAAACGATGCATTAACATTTTAAATTTTTAATCAGTAGTAGATTTTATTTCAGACAAAGTTCAGTTACTTCCATTTTCCCCCTATACCATGTGACAGCTATTAGCGAATTACAAATGCATAGATAGATAGATATGTATATACTGTGTACTCTTGCACATGCTCAGTAGGAGCAGGTGCGTCAGAAAGTGTGCATATAAAACACTTTGTCTGTTTAGATAATGGAAGTGAATAAGAAAGTTATTTTTTAAATTTCATGCTCTATCTGAATCATGAAAGTTTAAAAAGGAATACTGAACCCACATTTTTTCTTTCGTGATTCAGATAGAGCATGCAATCTTAAGCAACTTTCTAATTTACTCTTATTATCAATTTTTCTTTTGTTTTCTTTGAATTTTTATTTGAATGTAAGCTTATGAGCCAGCCCCTTTTTGGTTCAGCAACCTTGGATAGCGCTTGCTGATTGGTGGGTACATTTAGCCACCAATCAGCAAGCTGTAGCCAGGTGCTGAACCAAAGATGGGCCGGTTTGTAAGCTTACTTCCTGCTTTTTTCAAATAAAGATACCAAGAGAACGAAGAACATTTGGTAACAGGAGTAAATTAGAAAGTTGCTTGAAATTGTATGGTCTAGCTGAATCAAGAAAGAAAAAAATTGGGTTCAGTATTCCTTTAATTTTGACTTTACTGTTCCTTTAATGTAAGTATATTGCAAAATGCTTTTATTTAAAATTAAAATTCAACCATGCACATTTTAGTTTCTAACACTTTTGACAACTAATAATTTAAAACAAAAATCTGCTTATTATTCTAAGGCTGGTCTTTGCTTTGAATACATAATTATATCTATCAGCAGGGCTCGACAAACCCAGGAGCCTGGGAGTCACTGGCTCCTAGAATTTTACCCCTGGCTCCTAAATTTTTGGGTTATTCCCCATATATCTATATACATATCCAACTGTCTGGCTCCTAAAAATATGCCTGGCTCCTAAATATTCTTACTGGCTACTAATTTTTAAACAGATTTGTCAAGCACATGGGACCTGATCCGATATGCAGTGTCGCCCGCAAAAGCCGTCGACGCCGAATTTTGTGCGGGTTTGGTATCCTATATACGGCATAACCTAGATGTTGCGCTCGTATATTTCTGCCTTCGCCCGTAGTTTTTTGGGCCATAGACAGGTATACCAAACCCGCGCAGTTTGGTATCCAATATACAGCGTAAGGACTTACGTGGCGAAAATGGAGAAATCTTACTCCATTTTCACCTCGCCACAAAATACAGGCGTAGTAAGCCTTACGCTGTCTATTGGAGCCCCGTAACTCCCTAAACTAGCTACAAAATAAAACCTAACGCATGCGCAATGTCTATCTATCTGTCAACCGCAATCCCCCGCCGCAATCCCTAATAAAGTATTTAACCCCTAAACCGCCGCTCCCGGACCCCGCCGCCACCTACATTAAAAGTATAACCGCCTAATGTGATCCCCCTACACCGTCGCCACCTACATTACATACCCCCTAATGTGAGCCCCTTACACCGCCGCCATCTACATTACATACCCCCTAATGTGAACCCCTTACACCGCCGCCATCTACATTACATACCCCCTAATGTGAGCTCCTACCCCGCCGCCAGCTATATTAAAATTATTAACCCCTAATCTAATCCCCCTACCCCCGCCGCCAGCTATATTAAATTAATTAACCCCTAATCTAATCCCCCTACACCGCCGCCACCTATATTAAATTAATTAACCCCTAAAATACTAAACTATTCCTACCACTAAACCTAAGTCTAACCCTACAAATAGCCCTGAAAAGGGCTTTTTGCGTGGCATTACCCCAAAGTAAACAGCTCTATTGCCAGCCCTTAAAAGGGCTTTTTTGCGGAGCATGCCCCAAAGAAATCAGCTCTTTTACCAGCCCTTAAAAGGGCTTTTGGCGGGGCATTGTCACAAAGAAATCAGCTCTTTTGCCTATAATCTAAATCCCCCTATACCGCCGCCACCTATAATAAATGTATTACCCCCAAATCTAATCCCTCTACACCGCCGCCACCTATATTAAATAGATTAACCCCTAATCTGACCCCCCTACATCGCTGCCAGCTATATTAACTATATTAACCCTAATTATATTAGGGTTAATATAGTTATTATATTATATATATATATAAACTATATTAACCCTAATTATATTAGGGTTAATATAGTTAATATCGTTATTATATTATATATATATTAAGTATAATAACCCTATCTAACTCTAACACCCCTAACTAAATTCTTATTAAATTAAATCTAATTAATATTAATATTATTAATTAAAATATTCCTATTTAAATCTAAATACTTACCTATAAAATAAACCCTAAGATAGCTACAATGTAATTAATAATTACATTGTAGCTATTTTAGGGTTTATATTTATTTTACAGGTAACTTGGTATTTATTTTAACTAGGTACAATAGCTATTAAATAGTTAATAACTATTTAATAGCTACCTAGTTAAAATAATTACCAATTTACCTGTAAAATAAATCCTAACCTAAGTTACAAATACACCTACACTATTAATAAATTAAATAAACTACAAATATCTAAACTAAAATACAATTAAATAAACTAAACTAATTTACAAAAAAAAACCCCACTAAATTACAAAAAATAAAAAAAGACAAGAATTACACCTATTCTAAGCCCCCTAATAAAATAACAAAGCCCCCCAAAATAAATAAAATTCCCTACCCTAATCTAAATTTAAAAAGTTAACAGCTCTATTACCTTACCAGCCCTTAAAAGGGCTTTTTGCGGGGCATGCCCCAAAGAAATCAGCTCTTTTGCCTGTAAAAAAAAACACAATACCACCCCCCAACATTACAACCCACCACCCACATACCCCTACTCTAACCCAAACCCCCCTTAAATAAACCTAACACTACCCCCCTGAAGATCTCCCTATCTTGTGTTCACCCAGCCAGGCCGAACTCTTCATCCGATCCGGGCGATGTCTTCAATCAAGCGGCAGAGAAGAAGTCTTCCATCTGGGTGATGTCTTCATCCAAGCGGCAAAGAAGAAGTCTTCCATCCGGGCGATGTCTTCAATCAAGCGGCAGAGCAGAAGTCTTCCATCCGGGCTATGTCTTCAATCAAGCGGCATCTTCAATCTTCTTTCTTCGCTCCTCCGACGCGGAACATCCATCCGGCACGACGACTTCCCGACGAATGAGGTTCCTTTAAATGACGTCATTCAAGATGGCGTCCGTCGAATTCCGATTGGCTGATAGGATTCTATCAGCCAATCGGAATTAAGGTAGGAAAAATCTGATTGGCTGATTGAATCAGCCAATCAGATTCAAGTTCAATCCGATTGGCTGAACCAATATAATTAGGGTTAATATAGTTAATATAGCTGGCGGAGGTGTAGGGGGGTCAGATTAGGGGTTAATCTATTTAATATAGGTGGCGGCGGTGTAGGGAGATTAGATTAGGGGGTAATATAGTTTATATAGGTGGCGGTGTAGGGGGATTAGATTAGGGGGTAATACATTTATTATAGGGGGATTTAGATTATAGGCAAAAGAGCTGATTTCTTTGTGACAATGCCCCGCCAAAAGCCCTTTTAAGGGCTGGTAAAAGAGCTGATTTCTTTGGGGTAATGCCACGCAAAAAGCCCTTTTCAGGGCTATTTGTAAGGTTAGACTTAGGTTTAGTGGTAGCGATAGTTTAGTATTTTAGGGGTTAATTAATTTAATATAGCTGGCGGCGGTATAGGGGCTCACATTAGGGGGTAGTTAATGTAGGTGGCGGCGGGGTAGGAACTCACATTAGGGGGTAGTTAATGTAGGTGGCGGCGGGTCCAGGAGCGGCAGTTTAGGGGTTCATAACTTTATTAGGTGGTTGCGGAGTCCGGGAGCGGCGGTTTAGGGGTTAATAACTTTCTTAGGTGGCAGCGGGGTCCGGGAGCGGCGGTTTAGGGGTTAATAAATTTTTTATTATTAGGAGAGTGAGGGGGGATAGAGGGGTATACGTGTCGGGCTATGTTTGGGAGGCGTGTTAGACAGTACGGGTGATTTCATAACTTAGTCAGGTTTTGTAGGCGCCGGCAGTTTCTAAAGTGCCGTAAGTCACTGACGACTCCAGAAATTTGTACTTACGCAGATTTCTGGACATCGCTGGTTTATCCGACTTATGACTTACGGCACTTTAGCATCTGACGGCGCCGTATATGGGATAGCTCGAATTGCGAGCTGAAACTACGGGCGGCGGGGGTTCCCTCGCTTGCACCGCAAACTACGATCTATATCGGATCGCGCCCTTAGTGTTTAAGATCATTAATAATTGTACCATAGCATAGTGCTCTGGTCTTGACAACTGTCCTGAGGGATTATCTATATTTAAAGTCCCTACAACAAAAAGGGCTCATTGAACAGATGACAAATAAGTGCTTACAAGCAAAAAGCATTTACCTGTCACAAATGTTTCTAAAAGTACAGATGCGTCCAGTGCTTTGAACTATCCACAAAAAAGCACTTAGGTGTAGATTTATCATAGTGCGAGCGGACATGATATGATGTAGCGTATCATGTCCGCTGCACATCAATAAATGCCGACAGCATACGCTGTTGGCATTTATCATTGCACCAGCAGTTCTTGTGAACTGCTGGTGCAATGCCGCCCCATGCAGATCCACGGCCACTCGCCCGCTAACAGGGGTTGTCAATCAACTTGATTGTATTCGATCAGGTTGATTTCTGTCCGTGGCCTCAGAGCAGGCGGACAAGTTATGGAGCAGCGGTCTTTCGACTGATGCTTCATAACTTCTGTTTCCGGCGAGCCTGAAGGCTTGCGAGGAAACAGGGGCATCAAGCTCCATACAGAGCTTGATAAATCGGCCCCTTAGTATGAATTTCATACTAAGGGGCCGATTTATCCCCCTGTCCACCGCAGCTTGATAAATCGACCCCATTGTCTCTTTATTGTGTATTTGTCAGTTATTCAATTTTACTGTATTTAGCGGTTCTTTAAATAAGGGAAGCAGTTTCTTAATAATTTCAATAGCTAATATAATCTAAAGGGATATGAAACCCACATTTTTTATTTCATGATTCAGATAGAGCATGCAGTTTTAAGCAA
Source organism: Bombina bombina (assembly GCF_027579735.1). Classification (NCBI taxonomy): domain Eukaryota; kingdom Metazoa; phylum Chordata; class Amphibia; order Anura; family Bombinatoridae; genus Bombina; species Bombina bombina. The sequence continues at coordinate 500,631,395 of NC_069501.1, read as the reverse complement.
CGTTCGAATTTACTCCCATTATCAATATTTCTTCGTTCTCTTGGTATCTTTATTTCAAAATCAGGAATGTAAGCTTAGGAGCCGGCCCATTTTTGGTTTAGCACCTGGGTAGCGATTGCTGATTGGTGGCTAATTTTGTGTATGCAAAATGTATAAAAATAGATTATTTCTTACATCGGGGCTCAACAAACCTAGGAGCCAGGTAGCCACTGGCTCCTAACTTTTTGGTTTATTCTTCATATATCTATGTACAACTACCACTGTCTGGCTCCTAAAAATATGTCTGGCTCCTAAATCTTTTTACTGGCTCCTAATTTTTAAACAGATTTGTCGAGCACTTACATTTCTCAACAATTACTTGCTTGTTACCATACATTCATACACCTATGGGAGGTAGTTAGATAGATAGATAGATAGATAGATAGATAGATAGATAGATAGATAGATAGATAGATAGACTACAAAGCAATTAACAAATATTTCTGACCTTTTGTTTTATCACGTATACTTGAAATATTTTCCCTGTTTCTCACCTAGAGAAATGGGTCATTATACATTTATATAATGTGTGTGTGTGCAAAGAAATGTTTGTCATCTATTTACAGTCACATAAAGTTGTTATGATTCATTTATATTCATGGGTATAATTGAAGTATTGTTTCTAGGCTGAGTTTTTGTTTGTTAGCTTTTATTGAATCATGTTAGTAGCTGTAATGAAGGATTTCCAGGACTATTCATATAACCACAATAGTTTACATGTCTTGCATGTTAATTGAATTAACTCATAAGAGATGACTGTTAGCAGTAGTTTTGGTTACTAGTAGCTTAGACACATCAAGTCAAGTCCAATGCGAAACACTTCTAGCAAAGACCAATGCTGTACTATTATATTTAATTAAAGGCATTTAATCAATAGCATCATGATTAGGTTTGCCACCTCGGCCATATTTTCCTGGGCACTTATGAGTTACACATACTGTAGGGTGTGCAGGGAGGAACATGTATTGTGCTGTTCATCAGATGTCCAGAGGCACAATACATGTTCCTCCCTGCTTACCCTGCACCATGTGTAACTCATAAGTGTCCAGAAAAACATGGCTGAGGTGGCAACCCTAATCCTGACTGTAATGAGCAGAAGTTGAGCTTGCAGCCACATAGAAGAAATAAGTGCTTCTTCACTATGACATTAAGTCATCCCTCCCCCTTTCATAGTTTGCGCCAAAGGATATGTATGTCTTATACAAAAATGGTTGTAGGTTTTAATGTACAGCAACATTTTGGTGGCCATCTTGGAAACCCTGCCACCATATTGTAAAGGCAACTCTGCATTTTCCTTAAACTGTGAGTCCTGTTTTGCAGGGAGGCACATAGAGAATGATGCAGGTGGACCCTGGGCCCCACAAGCCCCTCTCCCCCCTGTAGTGATACCCCTACAAAAGGGGTCCCTAGAGGGGGGCGACTTGTCTCAATTGAGACCTCGTAGACCCCGGTAGCTATGCTCCTTTAACTACTGTAATGGATTCATTCCTAATTAAAGTCACCCCGGGAGTCACAGCCATATTGCAGCTGATGAGCAGATTGTAGTTCCTGAGCCAATTAGGAGAGACATACACAAGTAGCTACCAATCACTGTAGCTCATCCCGCTCATAGACCTCTAAACAGGACTTTTAGCTGTTGTATTACTTACTTTACAGTATTTTCAAACACATAACAAGGGACAATAGGGGCTACCATAACAAGTTCTTGGGAATGAACACATTTATTTTTGCTTTAGAATGTTCCCATTAAACTATTTATATGGCACAGGAAAAACAACAATTAAAGGGACACTATACCCAAACATTTTCTTTCATGATTAAGGTAGAGAATATAATTTTAAACATCATTCCAATTTACTTCTATTACCTAATTTGCTTTATTCTTTAGATATACTTTAATGAAGAAATAGCAATGCACACAGTGAACCAATCACAGGAGGCATCTATGTGCAGCTACCAATCAGCAGCTACTAAGCATATCTAGATATGCTTTAAAGCAAAGAATATCAAGAGACTGAAGCAAAATAGATAGTAGAAGTAAATTAGAAAGTTGTTTATAATTGTATGCTCTTTTTAAATCATGAAAGAAAAAATTGGGTTGCATGTCCCTTTAAATGTGATAAAATATTTTTAGTACAAAAACATTTTTTTTTTCCTGGTAAATTGTGCACAACTGATAGATTGCTAATTTGCTAATAAGGGCAACTCCCTTTCCTCTATAGGTGGATAACATGAAAAAAAGTAGATTCATTCAGGATGCTAAGAAAACAAACAGTTGACTTTAGTGTCCCTTTAAGTTTGTGAGACATATCTCCTCCTCTCCTTTACACACTCCTCCTCTGTGTTCAGGTACAGACAGGTAACTCTCAGCTTCCTCTCATACCAAAGTGAACCACTTGTGTGCTCAGCTGCACAGTGCATCTGTCATTAATTGCAGGGCATCTGCATCGGTAAGGGAAGGGGGGCATGCTGGGATTGTTCATGCTTATGTGATATATACTGCTGCTGCTTCATTTGCACTTACTACTTTGTATCTATATGTTTGTCTGCTACATTGTGTTTGTTAGTAGCACTCTGTCTGTCTATCTATCATCTTTATATCTGTCTGTCTATCTCTAGATATCAAGATGAGATCACTGTTGTCACCCGTTTGCCATCTATTTGCAGTGAATGTATGTATTTCATATTACTGTGTGAGGAAGAAGTTGGCACTGTTGTTCTCACTATCTCTGGGTACACATTCCATTGATTTAACAGCCTGTGAGTCAGAGTAGGACACAATTGAAACTGCCATTGTATACCTGTGCTGTTAGAATGTAATGTTCAGGGTAGACTGGCACTGCTATCTGGTTATATGGTGTATAGTGTTGCAGTGGTGTAATAGAAGACATTGTTATAGTTGATGACTGGGTATGAATGGCAGTGTAATTTGAAGGGAGGGATGGCACTCTTGCTATCTTTGTATATTTGGTTTTATAGAAGACTGACAGCACTTTTGCCTAAATAGAAATGTTTTGTAGCAATTTATGTGAGCAAGAGATCAGCACTGGGCATACAGCTTGGTAATAGGGTCATAATGAGGTGGAAACTGACACTATTTTTACTTGGGCATATGGTTTTTTTTTAGTAGTGTAATATGAGACGGAAACTGGCTCTTCCTCGGACTGTGAACGCATTGCTTTTTATCAGTGTATTATTTAAAGGGACAAGTCAAAATTCAACTTTCATCATTCAGATAGAGCATGCAATTTTAAGCAACTTTCTAATTTACTCCTATTGTCAAATTTTATTTGTTCTCTTGTTATCTTTATTTGAAAAAGCAAGAATGTAAGCTTAGGACCTGGCCCATTTTTTTGGTTCAGTACCTGGTTAGCGCTTGCTGACTGGCGTATAAATGTAGCCACCAATCAGCAAGTGCTACCCAGATGCTGAACCAAACATCGGACAGCTCCTAAGCTTTGCATTCCAGATTTTTCAAATAAACATAACAAGAGGGAGAAAAAGATAATAGGAGAAAATTAGAAAGTTGCTTAAAATTGCATGCTCTATCTATCTGAATCATGACAGTTTAATTTTGATTAGATTATTCCTTTAAGGCGACTCCGAATACTGTTGCCAGTGCATGTATGGTTTTGAAACAGGGTAATATGAGGAGTTGATTGCTGCTGCTGGGGCACATATGGTTTTGTAGCAGTATCATATGAGGGTGAGAATGGCACATGTATATTTGTAGCAGTGTAGTATGTAAGGTGGGTTGGCATGACAACTGCATGGGCACATATGTAATGTGAAAAAGTAGACATTAGATGCTGCTGTCTGTAATGGGAATGCATGTTACAAGAAGGAAGTGTAGCCACACCTTAGTTATAAAGACAGTATCGCCTAACTGCATAACTGTACTAGCTGGTACATGGAATAGAGATAAGGCACATCTGGGGTCAGACACTAAGATTTACTGCTTGTGTGTATTGGCTCTCATGGAGAGAGTCACACAGGATCTGAATTAGACAGTCTGGGGTGAGTCACTGGGTAATATGGGAGGGGCCAGCCTGCAAACACCAAACTTGTTATCACACTAAAATATACAGTTAACCCCTATTTCCAGAGCCTTGTTTGTCACATTAGTCCTTCATTTGACAAAACCTACTTACTAGCATCTGGGCACCATCCCTGTTTTCTTGACACTATTCTGTCTGGCATTCCTAGACTTTTGCTAACTTTTAGTATTTTCTTTCTTTACTGCATAGTACAATCTTCAGTTTCTTGTATCCAGACTTCATGGGAATGCAGGAAGAATCCAGTGACACAGGGTCACATTATATCATCCAGCCAGGTGAGAGAGAGTATTAAATACTATATACAATTTGGTAATCTCCAACATGAACAAAATGGTTTCAACTGAAATGAAATATCAATACTGTAAAAGCAATGATGTGGTTTTATTTCTAACAAAATAATTTGTTAAAGGACCAGTACATACAGTAGATTTGCAAAATCAACACATGCATGATAACAAGACAATGCAGTAGCACTTAAGGGTAGATTTATTATGCTGCAGCTGTTTCAGCACCGGAAACAAAGTAAAGAAGCAGCGGTCTAGTGAGAAATAAGGCAGACACTCAGGTAGTCAAGTCAAAATCACTTTACTTCATAGGCAGCAGTACAGGCAGAGCAACGTTTCGCAGTTCACACCCCCTCCTCAGGCTCAATCAGGGGGCAGCATTGCACGAGCATTTCACTAGAAATTTTTGTGCAATGTTAAATGCCGACAGCGTATGCGTCGGCATTTAGCAATGTCGGGCTCACATGTTTGCCACAGCGAATCATGTCTGTCCGACATTTCTGAACTTCAAAAGATTAGTAGATTTTTTTTTTTCTGACAAATTTCAGTTATGTCTATTTCCACTCCCCCTATATCATGTGACAGTCATCAGCCAATCACAAATGTATATATGTACGGTATATTCTGTGACTCAAAAAGTATAAATATAAAAAGACGATGCACATTTTGTTAACGGAAGTAAATTGAAAAGATGTATACAATTGTATGCTCTATCTGAATCATGAAAGTTTAATTTTGACTTGAATTGGAAGCTACCAACACATGTTTTGTTATTTTCCTTTTATATCTGGCTTTGTCAGATTGCCAATAAAGATAGGAAGCAAAGAGAGGAAAAGGAAGGGTTGCTCTGACCTATAAATTATTTTGGATTGCCCATCATTCAAAGTGTTAGTTCTATGATTATCATAGGATCAAAGGAGCACAAATTTCCCAATTATAAATGAAACACATAGATCAGACCAAGGTACTTCCTGGACTAGATAATATTCTCTCTACCTCTTCAGTTATTGAAGACATTTTCTATATGTAAAGAATATGTTAGAAATTAAAGGGATATAAAACGCCAAAAAATTATTTTGTGATTCAGACACAGATTCATAACAGAATATAAAAAAAAAAGTTTTCAAATTCCTTCTATTATCAAATTTGCTTTGTTCCCAAGATATTATGGGCTAGATTTATTAAAGCTGAGGTGGACAGGGGCACGTATACGTGCCCCTGTACGCCTCAGCTCGCCTGTGGCGGGGCAAAATTACCCGCAGGTATTCGCCATTGCACACGAGCGCAATTTTGCGCTCGCGTGCAATCCCGCCCCCTGCCCTCACACAGCCAATCAAGCACGGGCAGGAGCTGTCAATCTCCTCGGTCTGACTAGACCGAGGAGATTGAATTTTGCCACCTTAGAGGTGGCACAGAGGTTAGGGAAGCGGCGGTCTGGTGACCGCTGCTTGATAAATTATGGCGAGCAAGTTCTTATGAGAACTTGCAGCCGTAGCGCTTTAATAAATCTAGCCCTATGTGTTGAAGAGATACCTGAGTAGACATCTGAAGCACTATATGGCAGGAAATAGTGCTGCCATATAGTGCTCTTGCAAATAAATAAATAACATTCTTGCAAAACTACTGTCATATAGTGCTCCAGAAATGGACGGCTGGCTCCTAAGCATATGTCCCTGCTTTTCAACAAAAGGATATCAAGAGAATGAAGAAAATTTGATCATAGAAGTAAATTAGAAAGTTTTTTAAAATTGCACCATGAAAGAAAAAAGAATAATATGCACAGATACTGATCAAAAAATCCAGCATAAAACCTTTTATAAACTTACTTAGAAGCTCCCAGTTTAGCACTTTTGATTAGGTTGACTGGAACACCCAGTGAAAGCAAATACTTCCCCATCCTCTGCATATGAAAAGATTCTTTACACAAACAGGAGCAAGCTGGAGTCTGTAGACATCAGTATACTCCTAAAACGTTGGGGCTTGGTTAGGAGTCTGAAAATCAGCACAATGTTATTCAAAAATAAGCAAAACTATACATTAAAAAAAAAACTGTATGGGCTATATAAATGGATCATCTACAAAACATTTATGCAAAGAAAAATCTAGTGTGTAATCTCCCTTTAAAGGGACACTGAACCCAAATTTTTTCTTTTGTGATTCAGATAGAGTATGACATTTTAAGCAACTTTCTGATTTACTCCTATTATCAAATGTTCTTTATTCTCTTGGTATCTTTATTTGAAATGCAAGAATGTAAGTTTAGATGCCGGCCTATTTTTGGTGAACAAACTAGGTTGTCCTTGCTGATAGGTGGATAAATTCATCCACCAATCAAAAACTGCTGAGTTCTGAACCAAGAAAAAAAGCTTAGATGCCTTCTTTTTCATATAAAGATAGCAAGAGAACAAAGAAACATTGATAATAGGAGTAAATTAGAAAGTTGCTTAAAATTGCATGCTCTATCTGAATCACGAAAGAAAAAAATTGGGTTCAGTGTTCCTTTAAGCATTTCACCTTGAAGAGGTAATCGTATTGACTTTGTTTTGGCCAATTATGGACAGATATATCTGGGCTCCTGCGTTGATCAAGCAGTAACTGTGTATAATGTTAGAGTTATATAACAATAAAGTGGGCAAAAAAAGGAAAGTATATTGTGTAGTTTCTGTTTTCTTTTTTTAGCATAATTAAACAGTGTATTAAGTTGTATGTTGCTTTAATCTAGCGATAAAGAAACAAAAGTGAAATTCATAAACGGATATCACTGTCATTGGCTAGGAGTCTGCTACCTCTAAGAACCATTGTGAGTTGATTGGCCTATTATGCCAAAGGAATTAATCAGACCAACACAATACATGTATGAGGAATAAAAGGCTATCAGCACCTTGCAGCTGCAAACAAGATTTAAATAAGTCTAACAATGTCTTTTAAAGGGACATTACAAATCTAATCACCCATAAAATGTTCAATATTTAGAAATATTTTTACGAGCATTGATACATTAAATGTAGCCAAAATAAATTAATTTATCACAAAAATGAGTTTGTTCTACTTTCTCATCTTACTTAAAGGGACACTCTCTGCTAAAAGAATGCTCAACTTAATGATGTATTTAAAGCTAATATTAGCAAGAGATTATTATGCATATGTATTTTTAAATTATATTAGTTTTTAAAATATTGAAGAATCTAATGTTTCTATAAAGTTTTGGTTGCTACCATGTTGTAACTACAATATTCTGGGTTAAAAAAAGTATATATTAATTTCTAATATCCACTGTAAGCAAAATAAGAAGAGTTAAAATGATATGAAAGTAACAGTCTCAGAGGAAGTATGCTGTAATTTTAACTGATTAACAAAAAACAATTGGTGTTGGGAGTCCACCAATTGCAACAGAATACACCAATAGCACTCTTTATTCCTATTAGTTGTGAATAAAATTGTTTTAGTGTAGTGTTTGGTGTGACATTTCACAGACATGAATTAAAATGTAACAACAGTTATTGGTTAAATTAAAATTGGGTGAAAATCCTAAAAACATTAATCCAAGACCGTGTTGCCTATAATATACTGATTATTAACCATTAAAGGGACATTAAACACTTTGAGATGGTGATATAAAATGATAAATTGTATATATAAAACAACTCTGCAATATACTTTCATTATTTATTTTGTCCTATTTGCCTGTAATTCCATTCTGAAATTGTGAGCTTTTCAGTTCCTTTAAGAAATGGAAGTGCAGAACACTGTTAAATCCAGCACAACCCTTGGCTGCACACTCTAGTGACCTATTTATAACGGTTTCTAATTGGCCACAGCAGAGAAGGTAACACAAGTTACAACATGGCAGCTCCCAGTGTTTTATAGACACTAAAACTTTACACTTATTTTGTCACTTTTTAAACAACTAATGAAACTTTAAAAAATACATCTACATGTTAGTCATGGACTAATCTTTTCTTTGAATGCATCATTCTATCTAGCATGTATTTAGTGTTTAATGTCCCTTTAAGGACTATAGGATTGGCTGCCTTGTTGCTTGATCTACAGCATGAATACCTTAGTACAATATTAGAATAGGCACTGCTACAGAATAAATTAACTCTCAATGCGTTTGTACTAGTGCTATTATATTGATACAGTATTATTAATGCATTGTATATCTGTATCATCCAGAGAAAATAGATACTATGAGGTTGTCTGCTGTTAACTCACAATAGTTCAGCTCAAAATCTTAAGATTATCAATAGTCAAATACTTGACAATTAAATATAAGCGGCTGCTTGAAAAAGTGTTTGTCTTGACAATAATATCAGAATGCTTATAAATGAAGTAACAAGTTGGTTTGCAAGATATGTATCAAGCAACAGCAAAAATATATGTGAGTTTAGACTATTTGTTACCAATACATTGAACTGCAGCTGATGTATACAGACACCTGAAATGTTTTGCTGAAAGCTAAATTGCATCAATACTGCAATCTAACTGAAGTTTTGAGCTATACAATACCAATATATCACATTAGAGTCGGTTGAGCAGTATTTGTAATATGCCACGCTAACGCATTGGCCAACAATTATTATTCGCTTTAACTGCTGCGTTGTAGTGAGATAATTGTTGTTCCACACAGACTATCTATATCTTTAGATTATGCTAGATAATACTCATGTAATTCCAAGCAAATCCGCACATTGGCCAACACTTGTCGGTAACTAGAGCGGATTTACCAAAGTAACAATTAGGGTAAGGTCATGGATTATTTTAAAACAAAATCGAGAGCCCCACAACTCTCCCTCCCGCCCTTGACATGTTTCGCCAGAGTGTTTTTTTGCAAAAGGGTGAGGCGCGCCGGCCTCTGCGGGATTTTATTGTCTGTGAAATCTCACGAGATCCGTAATTGTGATGTCACAAGATATATTCAATCTGAAGCGTATTTTTGGCATCTTAAAGGGACACTAAACCCAAAACATTTCTATCATGATTCAAGTAGAGAATACAATTTTAAACAACATTCCAAAATACTTCTATTATCTAATTTGCTTAATTCTTTAGATATCCTTTGTTAAAGATATAGCAATGCACATTGGTGAGCCAATCACACGAGGCATCTATGTGCAGCAACCAATCGGCATCCACTGAGCCTATCTAGATATTCTTTTTAGCGAAGTATATCAAGAGAATGAAGCAAATTAGATAATAAAAGTAAATTAGAAAGTTGTTTAAAATCACATGCTCTTTTTAAATCATGAAAGAAAAATGTTGGGTTTCATGTCCCTTTAACTATTTTGATCACTTCTTTTATTTTATAGGACTTTTATATCCATAATGTATTTGATGATATTTTTATTTTGTGAAAAGTACAGTCAAATCATTTCGAATGGCAGTTCTGATTCGAAAAGTTTATGATTCGAGTTTATTTTAGAAGGAGTTTTGCATTATTTTATTGATCTATTGTTATTTTCTACGCATAATATAGTATAGGAGATCTACATTGGATTTATATGTGTAGAAAATGTTCTGATATTATTGTCAAGGCAAACACTTTTTCAAGCAGCCGCTTATATTTAATTGTCAAGTTTTTGACTATTGATAATGTCTAGTCCGACAGGGGAGATTAGTAGCTCCTGCCCGCACGTGATTGGCTGTGTGCGGGCAGGGGGCGGGATTGCACGTGGTCACAAAATAGCGCTCCTGTGCAATGCTATATTCCGCCAGGGGAATTCAAGCCGCCAGAGGCGAGCTGCGGTGGACAGGGGCGTGTATGTATGCCCCTGACCTCCTCAGCTTGATAAATCGCCCCCATAGTATCTATTTTCTATGGATGATACATACATTGCAATAATAATACTGTATCAATATAATAGCACTAGTACGAACGCATTGAGAGTTAATTTATTCTGTAACAGTGCCTATTCTGATATTGTATTAAAGGGACACTGAACCCAAATGTTTTATTTCGTGATTCAGATAGAGCATGAAATTTTAAGCAACGTTCAAATTTACTCCTATTATCAAATTCTCTTCATTCTCTTGGTATCTTTATTTGAAATGCAAGAATGTAAGTTTAGATGCCGGCCCATTTTTGGTGAACAACCTGGGTTGTTCTTGTTGATTGGTGGATAAATTCATCCACCAATTTAAAAAGTGCTGTCCAGAGATCTGAACAAAAAAAAGCTTAGATGTCTTCTTTTTCAAATAAAGATAGCAAGAGAACGAAGAAAAAATTATAATAGGAGTAAATTAGAAAGTTGCTTAAAATTGCATGCTCTATCTGAATCACGAGAGAGAAAAAATTGGCTTCAGTGTCCCTTTAAGGTATTAATGCTGTAGATCAAGCAACAAGGCAGCCAACCCTATATTCCTTAATAGAGGTTAATAATCAGTATATTATAGGTGAACACGGTCTTGGATTAATGTTTTTAGATTTTCACCCAATAGTAATTTAACCAATAAATGTTGTTACGTTTTAATTCATGTCTGTGAAATAAGTCACACCAAACACTACACAACTAATAGGAATAAAGAGTGCTATTGGTGTATTCTGTTGCAATTGGTGGACTCCCAACACCAATTGTTTTTTGTTAATATTTTATTTAATACACAGCACCTATCAGCAATACAAATAATATATACTGTGTATATATATATATATTCAATCTGACTATAAGATCTGAATAATATTTATCATAGCTGATTACTATTGCTAAGGTGGTGCCATTGGTCCTGCTTCTTTATGTGTAATTTAACTGACCCTACAACATTAATCATGTTTTGTGTACATCAGATTATTTACATCCCTAATTGGCCACAGCAAAGGACAGAAGGGACATGAAATTTACCAGGTGTTTCAATGGGTTTATCCCTGAACTGTTTTTGATTTACAAAATCCTGTAATTTGAGTTAAATGAATGACAGTAATCTATTATTTCTAAATAGATAAATACAGTGCTTAATTGGCTGATATATGCTATACAAATGTTAACATTATAACATTATTTACTAATTACATTATTTGTAACTTATTTTCTTAATGTCTATATTGTGAATCAGACCCAGTGACAGGTTAAGTGTCCAATTAAGATGATTGATGGATTTTAACCTAAATCGAATTCTTATTAGTTTTATCATTTAGCTTGGGTTCGATTTGCCTGATGTCATTAAGAGCAAATACCTGAGAAGCTTAAAGGGACAGTTTACTCAAAAAAATTCTTCCCTTTAATTTGTTCCCAATGATCCACTTTACCTGCTGGAGTGTATTAAATTGTTTACAAGTAGCTCCTTTACCCTTATATTGGCATTTGAAATGGTTAATTTAGCATGTGGTATCCCCACCTATTCTGAAAGTTTGTGGCCGCGCGTTCCAGCTATAGATAAGCTTTGTAAACACAGCCAGCAGAAGAAATTACACTCCCAGTGTGATAAAGAAGAGATAAGGTAATACAATGTTGATTTTCCATTGTTCTCTCAAAGTATTAGTGATTGTTTTAAGGACAGATATAAGATAAAGAAGCAGGTATATGTGCACAATGTGATACAGTAATGAGATCTGATTATACCTACAGGCTCAACCTATTTTATTAGGCTGTGGCTTCAAAACACAAAATCAGAGCTTTAATATACAGAAATAAACCTTAAAAAGCTAATTTTCATACATTTTTTACTCTGCAGTTGGTAAAAAAAGCAATTGTAACACATTAAGGGAAAAACTATTTTACAGTATACTGTCCCTTTAAACCACCGTTCAGCATGTTATCTTTGATAAGTGTGGGAAATTACTACAAAAAAACACTTGACTGACAAGCCTTTCTCAGATTAGTGGCTCCTAAGAATATCAATTAACTAGATGGAATAATATTCTTGAAAACCCTTCGCTATGCAAAGCACTATAAGGAAACTTAAATCACAATGTATGCTTTGGAATGGGTTTCTCTATGATAACAGGTAATTAGATACATTGTCACCCCCATGCAATTAGAGTTCCAGTGAATAGATAATAAATGTAGACACATACAAGCTTGTATATACTGTGTAGAAATATACTGTATATAGGTACTATATTTAGATTATCTTGTTGCTGAAGTTTCTGTTTTTTTGTACTTTTTGACATTTATACAATAAAGTTTATTTAAAGGGACCGTCTACACCAGAATTTTTATGCTTTTAAAAGATAGATAATCCCTTTTATTACCCATTCCCCAGTTTTGCATAACCAACACAGTTATATTAATATACTTTTTACCTCTGTGATTACCTTTTATCTAAGCTTCTGCTGACTTCCCCCTGATCATATGACTTTTTATTTATTATCTATTGACTTGCATTTTAGCCAATTAGTGCTGTGTTGTGCTGACTCTTAAATAACTCCACGGGAGAAAGTACAATGTTATCTATTTGGCCCACATGAACTAGCGGTCTCCTGTTGTGTAAAGCAAATAAAGCATGTGATTAAGAGGCTGTATCTAGTGGCTTCGAAAGAGGCAGAAATTTAGAGGTTTAAATGTTATAAAGTATATTAATATAGCAATGTTGGTTGTACAAAGCTGGGCAATGGGTAGTAAAGGCGTTATTTATCTTTTTAAACAATAACAATTTTGGTGGTTTTTTTTTTTTTTTTTTTGTTTTTTTTTTACAAGCTAGGGGATGGTTTTATGTAAAGGTGTATGTATAAAAATCCAAAAATTAGTAGCTATAACCAGCATTTTAATAGCCATAACTCTTTAGATCCTGTGATTTGAGAAACAGTGTCATTTAATCTATCCATATCTTTTACTACACTCCTATCTTGTTCTTCAACTTGTTGAGCGGAGAAGGTATTTATTTCACTGAGTTACTGCTTGCACATTGGTACACAAAAGCATTGAAAAGCCTCTTGAGTACTGTTTACATGAACTCTTTTGCTGTGGCTTAAACGGGACATTTATCAAGCAATCACTGTGTAGTATGTTGCACAGTCATAGATGAATAAAAAATAAATATGAATGCTCAGTACTAATCTATTTTTAACTATGTATAATTAAACATTGTGTACAGATTACATTTCAATGACCCATTACATTCTATATAGGAGAAACCATTGTGACTTCACTAAAATCAATAAAACAAATCCACTCATTTCAATGTTTATTAAAGGGACAGTAAAGTCAAAAATTACCTTTTATGATCCAGATAGAACATGCCATTTTAAACAACTTTCCAACTTCTAATTTAATTCATTCTAATTATCAAATTTGCTTAGTTTTTTTGTATTCTTTGTTGAAAAGCATACCTAGGTAGGCTCAGGAGCAGAAATGCACTACTCTGAGCTAGCTCCTGATTGGTAGCTTAGCTCCCAGTAGTGCATTGCTTTCAACAAAGTAAATTGGAAAGTTGTTTCAAATTTTATGTTCTATATGAATCATGACAAGAAAAATGTGTAGTTTTGTGTTCCTTTAAAGGAATCCATTTTGGAGCGAGTGTCCTTTCCCAGGAGACATCATATGTGGTTTCAGCAAAAAAAAAAAAACACCTTTTGTGTAAAATTTGTGCTTGCCCTGTACTCCCTAGAGAAACCAAAAAGCAAATTTGTAACCTGCAGATGCTGTAAATGAAAACAGCTGGTTTAGGCAATTTGCAGAATTTTGAAATCATGGTTTACATATTTTGCCTTTTGGCCTTTCTAGGGAGTGTGAGAAAAAAAGCACAATTTTTACAGAAGAGAAAGATGGGTTTAGTGTTGCTAATCACTATTACCTTTTTTTCACAAAGCATCACAGCTTTGGATACATTAAAGGACTAGTCAACACATTAGATTTGCATAATCAACAAATGCAAGAAAATAAGACAATGCAATAGCACTTAGTCTGAACTTCAAATAAGTAGTAGATTTTTTTCTGTCAATTTTAAAAGTTATGTCTTTTTCCACTCCCCCTGTAACCATGTGACAGCCATCAGCCAATCACAAATGCATACACGTACCATGTGACAGCCATCAGTCATTCACAAATGCATACACACTTATTCTTGCACATGCTCAGTAGGAGCTGGTGACTCAAAAAGTTTAAATATAAAAAGACTGTGCACATTTTGTTAATTTAAGTAAATTGGAAAGTTGTTTAAAATGGCATGCTCTATCTGAATAATGAAAGTTTAATTTTGATTGAGTGTCCCTTTAATTCAAACAGTGGGAAGGGAAGTTCCCCCCAGTAAAACAATAGTGTAGCTAAGAGAGAAATTAAAGCCATTACTCAAAATGTGCCACTAGATTAAACCTTTTTAAAAGCTGAACATCAATTTAATAGATTTCTCTCTGATACATGATTAAATTTGGCTGATTGGTGCATTTTACAGGATAAGAAAAAGAAAGATTTTACAATTTGTTATAATCAGGACAGCAAATCTCTACTAGATGTTTACTACTCTGTGATTACCAGTAAAATCCAGTAGACATGTAAAAACATTGTTACTTAAATTAAACATTGCAGTTTTCCTTCCTAATTAGTTTTGAAAGTCAGTTTCTATTTATTTTCACAACAGCAAATGTTACTGCACAGTTTTTAGAGGGCTTTCATATTAAAGGGGCATTAAATAATTTGAGATGGTAAAATAATATTTTTATTTTGTTCCCTGTGCATGTAATTGGAAAGTGTGTGATTTTAATTTCCCCTGAGTTTCTCTAAAGTAGTATTAAATCTTAGGTTTCCCTTAAAGGGATACTGAACCCAAATTTTTTTCTATCACGATTCAGCTAGAGCATGCAATTTTAAGCAACTTTCTAATTTACTCCTATTATTAATTTTTTCTTCGTTCTCTTGCTATCTTTATTTAAAAAAGAAGGCATCTAAGCTATTTGTTTGGTTCAGTACACTGGAAAGCACTTGTTCCTTGGTGGATGAATTTATCAACCAATCAGCAAGAACAACCCAGGTTGTTCACCAAAAATGGGCCGTCATCTATACTTACATTCTTGCATTTCAAATAAAGATACCAAGAGAATGAATACATTTTAATAATAGGAGTAAATTAGAAAGTTGCTTAAAATTTCATGCTCTATCTGAATCACAAAAGAAAAAATTTGGGTTCAGTGTCCCTTTAACTCATCTCTTCTGCTGAGGGCAGCTAAGAAGATCTAAAACTTGTGAGCATAGAGAGAAATCGCACAAAGTGCTAAGTAACAAGTGGTGCATTAACTGTTGCTTTTGCTCGTGTGCTAACTGCCCTAAAAAAAAAACTTTTAATGAGGGCGGGTTAGAGCGCGTATTACAAGTTGAAAGTAAAATGTTATCGCGCATCAGACTTCAGGACTTCGGATATTGTGGCCGTGTTAACTTCTTCTCCCATAGACTGCTTATAAGCAGCTGGCTCTCAGTAGTGCATTGCTGCTCCTTAGTTTAACAAAGGATACCAAGAGAACATAGAAAATTGGAACGTTGTTTAACATTGCATGCTCTATCGAATCATGAACGTTTTTAATGAATAATAAATCACCAAAGTAAGTAATTTATGTTAGTATACATTTGTCTTAGCAACTTCTGTTGAATATTATATTATTGCTGTTATTATTATTTATTAAGCGCACACCTACTTTTAAAGCTGTCTTATGAAGGAGATATCATAGACCTTAAATGGACATAAAACCCAACATTTTTCTTTCCTTTTTCAGATAAAGAATACAATTTTAAAAATAAGTTTCCAATTTTCTTTTATTATCAAATTTGCTTTGTTCTCATGTTGTTCTTCGTTGAAGATATATCTAGATAGGTAGCATGTGCACATTTTTATAGCACTGCATGACGGGAAATATTGCTGCCATCCCTCTTGCTAATCTATAACATTGTTTAATAAATGCAAATTAAAAATTGACAATAATTCACTGTGCACATAAAACCTGTTTGTATAAAACTGTAGTGTTTGAAAAAGAGGAAATCCTCTATATTTTAATGTCCACAAATGAATTTGTTCTTTCAACCTCAAAAGATTGTAAATTTACTCTGTTATATATAGCACATTGAACCAGTACTCACACAGCATAGAGCTACGTTTAGCTCTAAGTATTGTGCTCAGTTAAAGATGAAAACTCAGGTAAAAGCGATTTTCCACATTTATTGCCACAATGTTAAAAACAATATACAATCACTCTGGAGTCTGGTTACTCTTTAAAGAAACATACTGTGTACCATTTTAGCTTCAAGCATACAGAAGTGTCTATTTAAAAAAAAGAGTTGTGATGTCCGACGTACGTTTCACTTATCGGCTTTGTCAAGGATCTTTTCAAACACTACAGTTTTATACAAACAGGTTTTATGTGCACAGTGTATTATTGTCAATTTTTTATTTGCCTATAAGCAAGACTAGTATTGACACTTGGGAAACTCATAAACTATTCTGTTTTTATTAATGTGTGTGTGTTGTAGTATCAGAAATGTCATTTGTTTGCACGTGTTCTATAACAACGTTATTTATCCATTTCTCTCTATGTTGATAGGGATGTACAAGATTGTTTTTTGTTTGATTACATTGTTGCACATATAATTATATATTTTAATATATATTACATATTTTGTATTTATTAAAAAAAAAGATGTTCCTATACTTAATAGCCATAGGTTTTGCTCTTACACATTTATAGTTTTGTCCCTGTTCACCAACAGTTATGATAGCTGTTCATATTAAAGGGACAGTATACTGTAAAATTGTTTTTCCCTTAAAGGGACATTGTACACTAGATTTTTCTTTGCATAAATGTTTTTATATAGCCCATCTTGTAGTGGTTTTTGAAGCAATGTACAGTTTTGCTTATTTTTGAATAATTGTGCTGATTTTCTGACTCCTAACCAAGGCCCAAAGTTTTAGACAAATACTGATGTATACCTCCTCTAGCTTGCTTCTGTTTGTGTAAAGGGTCTTATCATATGCAGAGGAGGGGGGAGTGTCTGCTTTTTTTTTCACTGTGTGTTCCAGCTAACCTTTTCAACAGTGCTAAACTGGGAACTTCTAAGTAAGTTTTTAAATGGTTTTATACTGGATTTTTATATCAGTATCTGTGCATATTATTCTTTATAGTAGTGTCTATTAAATGCAGTTATATTGAAATTGGTATATACTGTCCCTTTAACGTATTTCCAATAACTTGTTATACCAGCTGCAGAGTATAAAATTATGTGAAATTTCATTTTCAGGTTTATTTGTGTATATGAAATGGCTGGTTTTGTGCTTTGAAACCACAGCCTTTTACAATGGGTTGAACTTGCATGTAAAAATATAGGTCATCATTAATGTTATCACTTTGTGTACACACACTTGCTTCCTTTTCTTATATCTGTTTGTAAACTAAAGCTCAATACTTACAATGATAATCTTCCATTTTTCTTTCTATTAGTTATCTCTAATACACACCACTAGGAGTGTAATTTCTTCTGGTGGCAGTGTTTACATAGCATGTCAGTAGCCTAGACTTAATGGGACATTGTACACTAGATTTTTCTTTGCATAAATGTGTTGTAGATGATCCATTTAAATAGCCCATCTGTTAGTGTTTTTGTGAAAATGTATAGTTTTGCTTATTTTTTAAGAACATTGTGCTGATTTTCAGACTCCTAACCAAGCCCCACAGTGCCAGATGTATACATGCATTTCCTTTACAGACTCCTGCAGGCTCCTGTTTTTTATCTGTCTTTTCATATGCGGGGAGGGGGGAGTGTCTGCTCTTTTTGTTTTCCCAGCCCTTTTCATTAGGTATCCCAGACTACCTCATCAACAGAGCTAAACTGGGAGCTTCTTAGTACATTTTAAAAGGTTTTATACTGGATCTTTTTGCATATTCTTATAGTAGTGTCTATTACATGCAGTTATATGAGAATTGGTGTATGCTGTCCCTTTAAGTCCAGAAACTTTCAGTATAGGTGGGGAAACCACAGGCTACATCAGTTATGTCAAATGCTGAAATATGAGTAAACGAGCAACTTGTAATCAATTTAATACACCCCATCACGTAAAAAGGATCATTGGGAACAAATTAAAGGGGATACATTTTTTGGCTAAACTGTCCCTTTAACCAACAGGCATGTATCAGCTACATGCATTACTTGCTGTTTTCAGTATAAAATTAAACAGCTTTTATTTAACCTTTTGCCATATAAAAAAAAAACTGCTCTTTCATATCCATAGAATGTTTACTTTCCTTTTAAATGGACAGAATATGCTACACAATTCTGTTATACACACAAATGCACTATGGAAACATGTGACATATTTTTATTTATTGTTATTTTTTTTGCATGAAAAAGGGTTAAGGTAAAGCAATTTGTTTTAGTTTGAAACTAACAGGAAGTTCAACTGGACCACTAAACACACTAGATTTGCATAATCAATAAATGTAAAATAAAAAGACAATGCACTAATAGATTTTTTTTCTGACAAATGTCAGTTAGTTACATTTTCCTTCCTAATTACATCATGTAACAGCCATCAGCCAATCACAAAATGCATATGCGTATATCTGCATATCCTGTGAATCTTGCATATGCTCAGTAGGAGCTTGTGCCTCAGAAAGTGTGCACATAAGAAGATTGTGCACATTTCGATAATAGAAGTTAATTGGAAAGTTGTTTAAAATTGTGTGCTCTATCTGAATCAAGAAAGTTTAATTTTGACTTGACTGTCCCTTTTTTGCTCACTGGCTAATAAGCATATCCCCAACTGTTTTGTTTGGTGGATACGGGACACCCCTTACGAGCCTAGAAAAAAAAACATTTCTTCTGTTATGTGTGATCAGTCCACGGGTCATCATTACTTCTGGGATATAACTCCTCCCCAACAGGAAATGCAAGAGGATTCACCCAGCAGAGCTGCATATAGCTCCTCCCCTCTACGTCAGTCCCAGTCATTCTCTTGCACCCAACGACTAGATAGGATGTGTGAGAGGACTATGGTGATTATACTTAGTTTTTATGACTTCAATCAAAAGTTTGTTATTTTACAATAGCACCGGAGCGTGTTATTACTTCTCTGGCAGAGTTTGAGGAAGAATCTACCAGAGTTTTTTTACTATGATTTTAACCGGAGTAGTTAAGATCATATTGCTGTTCTCGGCCATCTGAGGGAGGTAAAATCTTCAGATCAGGGGACAGCGGGCAGATGAATCTGCATTGAGGTATGTAGCAGTTTTTATTTTCTGAATGGAATTGATGAGAAAATCCTGCCATACCGTTATAATGACATGTATGTATACACTTCAGTATTCTGGGGATGGTATTTCACCGGAACTACTCTGTTAAAAGTCACTAATCCTTTTAATAAGTATTTATCATGTTAAACGTTTTTGCTGGAATGTAGAATCGTTTACATTTCTGAGGTACTGAGTGAATAAATATTTGGGCATTATTTTCCACTTGGCAGTTGTTTGGTTTTAATTGTGACAGTTTCGTTTCTCTTCACTGCTGTGTGTGAGGGGGAGGGGCCGTTTTTGGCGCTCTTTGCTACGCATCAAAAAATTCCAGTCAGTTACTCTTATATTTCCTGCATGATCCGGTTCATCTCTGACAGATCTCAGGGGTCTTCAAACTTCTTTGGAGGGAGGTAGATTCTCTCAGCAGAGCTGTGAGAATTTTATATTGACTGTGAATAAAAACGTTGCTCTATAATTTTTATGTCAAATTTAATTATTGTTATTTTACTAATGGGAACAAACCTTTGCTAAAAGTTGTGTTGTTTTAAAGTTTGATGCTATAACTGTTTTTCAGTTCATTGTTTCAACTGTCATTTAATCGTTTAGTACCTCTTTGAGGCACAGTACGTTTTTGCTAAAAAAGATTATAACCAAGTTGCAAGTTTATTGCTAGTGTGTTAAACATGTCTGACTCAGAGGAAGATATCTGTGTCATTTGTTCCAATGCCAAGGTGGAGCCCAATAGAAATTTATGTACTAACTGTATTGATGCTACTTTAAATAAAAGTCAATCTGTACAATTTGAACAAATTTCACCAAACAGCGAGGGGAGAGTTATGCCGACTAACTCGCCTCACGCGGCAGTACCTGCATCTCCCGCCCGGGAGGTGCGTGATATTATGGCGCCTAATACATCTGGGCGGCCATTACAGATAACATTACAAGATATGGCTACTGTTATGACTGAAGTTTTGTCTAAATTACCAGAACTAAGAGGCAAGCGTGATCACTCTGGGGTGAGAACAGAGTGCGCTGACAATACTAGGGCCATGTCTGATACTGCGTCACAGCTTGCAGAGCATGAGGACGGAGAGCTTCATTCTGTAGGTGACGGTTCTGATCCAAACAGATTGGATTCAGATATTTCAAATTTTAAATTTAAATTGGAGAACCTCCGTGTATTACTAGGGGAGGTCTTAGCAGCTCTCAATGATTGTAACACCGTTGCAATACCAGAGAAACTGTGTAGGTTGGATAAATACTTTGCGGTACCGGCGAGTACTGACGTTTTTCCTATACCTAAGAGACTAACTGAAATTGTTACTAAGGAGTGGGATAGACCCGGTGTGCCGTTCTCACCCCCTCCAATATTTAGAAAGATGTTTCCAATAGACACCACCACTCGGGACTTATGGCAAACGGTCCCTAAGGTGGAGGGAGCAGTTTCTACTTTAGCTAAGCGTACCACTATCCCGGTGGAGGATAGCTGTGCTTTTTCAGATCCAATGGATAAAAAATTAGAGGGTTACCTTAAGAAAATGTTTGTTCAACAAGGTTTTATATTGCAACCCCTTGCATGTATCGCGCCGATTACGGCTGCGGCAGCATTTTGGATTGAGTCTCTGGAAGAGAACCTTAGTTCATCTACGCTAGACGACATTACGGACAGGCTTAGAGTCCTTAAACTAGCTAATTCATTCATTTCGGAGGCCGTAGTACATTTAACCAAACTTACGGCTAAGAACTCAGGATTCGCCATACAGGCACGTAGGGCGCTGTGGCTAAAATCCTGGTCAGCTGATGTTACTTCTAAGTCCAAATTACTTAATATACCTTTCAAGGGGCAGTCTTTATTTGGGCCCGGTTTGAAAGAAATTATCGCTGACATTACAGGAGGTAAGGGCCACGCCCTACCTCAAGACAAAGCCAAAGCTAAGGCTAGACAGTCTAATTTTCGTCCCTTTCGGAATTTCAAAACAGGAGCAGCATCAACCTCCACTGCACCAAAACAGGAGGGAGCTGTTGCTCGTTACAGGCAAGGCTGGAAGCCTAACCAGTCCTGGAACAAGAGCAAGCAGGCCAGGAAACCTGCTGCTGCCCCAAAGACAGCATGAACCGAGAGCCCCCGATCCGGGACCGGATCTAGTGGGGGGCAGACTTTCTCTCTTCGCCCAGGCCTGGGCAAGAGATGTTCAGGATCCCTGGGCGCTAGAGATCATATCTCAGGGATACCTTCTAGACTTCAAATTATCTCCCCCAAGAGGGAGATTTCATCTGTCAAGATTGTCAACAAACCAGATAAAGAAAGAAGCGTTTCTACGCTGTGTACAAGATCTGTTATTAATGGGAGTGATCCATCCGGTTCCGCGGTCGGAACAAGGACAAGGGTTCTACTCAAACCTGTTTGTGGTTCCCAAAAAAGAGGGAACTTTCAGGCCAATCTTAGATTTAAAGATTCTAAACAAATTCCTAAGAGTTCCATCGTTCAAAATGGAAACTATTCGGACAATCTTACCCATGATCCAAAAGGGTCAGTACATGACCACAGTGGATTTAAAAGATGCTTACCTTCACATACCGATTCACAAAGATCATCACCGGTATCTAAGGTTTGCCTTCTTAGACAGGCACTACCAGTTTGTAGCTCTCCCATTCGGATTGGCTACGGCTCCAAGAATCTTCACAAAGGTTCTGGGTGCCCTTCTGGCGGTACTAAGACCGCGAGGGATTTCGGTAGCTCCGTACCTAGACGACATTCTAATACAAGCTTCAAGCTTTCAAACTGCCAAGTCTCATACAGAGTTAGTTCTGGCATTTCTAAGGTCGCATGGATGGAAAGTGAACGAAAAGAAGAGTTCTCTTTTTCCTCTCACAAGGGTTCCATTCTTGGGGACTCTTATAGATTCTGTAGAAATGAAGATTTACCTGACAGAAGACAGGTTAACAAAGCTTCAAAATGCATGCCGTGTCCTTCATTCCATTCAACACCCGTCAGTGGCTCAATGCATGGAGGTGATCGGCTTAATGGTAGCGGCAATGGACATAGTACCTTTTGCACGCCTACACCTCAGACCGCTGCAATTGTGCATGCTAAGTCAGTGGAATGGGGATTACTCAGATTTGTCCCCTACTCTGAATCTGAATCAAGAGACCAGAAATTCTCTTCTATGGTGGCTTTATCGGCCACACCTGTCCAGGGGGATGCCATTCAGCAGGCCAGACTGGACAATTGTAACAACAGACGCCAGCCTACTAGGTTGGGGCGCTGTCTGGAATTCTCTGAAGGCTCAGGGACTATGGAATCAGGAGGAGAGTCTCCTTCCAATAAACATCCTGGAATTGAGAGCAGTTCTCAATGCCCTTCTGGCTTGGCCCCAATTAACAACTCGGGGGTTCATCAGGTTTCAGTCGGACAACATCACGACTGTAGCTTACATCAACCATCAGGGAGGGACAAGAAGCTCCCTAGCAATGATGGAAGTATCAAAGATAATTCGCTGGGCAGAGTCTCACTCTTGCCACCTGTCAGCAATCCACATCCCGGGAGTGGAGAACTGGGAGGCGGATTTCTTGAGTCGCCAGACTTTTCATCCGGGGGAGTGGGAACTTCATCCGGAGGTCTTTGCCCAAATACTTCGACGTTGGGGCAAACCAGAGATAGATCTCATGGCGTCTCGCCAGAACGCCAAACTTCCTCACTACGGGTCCAGATCCAGGGATCCGGGAGCGGTTCTGATAGATGCTTTGACAGCACCTTGGAACTTCGGGATGGCTTATGTGTTTCCACCCTTCCCGCTGCTTCCTCGATTGATTGCCAAAATCAAACAGGAGAGAGCATCAGTGATTCTAATAGCGCCTGCATGGCCACGCAGGACTTGGTATGCAGATCTAGTGGACATGTCATCCTGTCCGCCTTGGTCTCTACCTCTAAGACAGGACCTTCTGATACAGGGTCCATTCAAACATCAAAATCTAACTTCTCTGAAGCTGACTGCTTGGAAATTGAACGCTTGATTTTATCAAAACGTGGTTTTTCTGAGTCGGTTATTGATACCCTGATACAGGCTAGGAAGCCTGTTACCAGAAGGATTTACCATAAAATATGGCGTAAATACCTATACTGGTGCGAATCCAAAGGTTACTCCTGGAGTAAGGTTAGGATCGCTAGGATATTGTCCTTTCTACAAGAAGGTTTAGAAAAGGGTTTATCAGCTAGTTCATTAAAGGGACAGATTTCAGCTCTGTCCATCTTGTTACACAGGCGTCTGTCAGAAAATCCAGACGTCCAGGCCTTTTGTCAGGCTTTAGTTAGAATCAAGCCTGTGTTTAAAGCTGTTGCTCCGCCATGGAGTTTAAACTTAGTTCTTAACGTTTTACAGGGTGTTCCGTTTGAACCCCTTCATTCCATTGATATAAAATTGTTATCTTGGAAAGTTCTGTTTTTAATGGCTATTTCCTCGGCTCGAAGAGTCTCTGAGTTATCAGCCTTACATTGTGATTTTCCTTATCTGATTTTTCACTCAGACAAGGTAGTTCTGCGTACTAAACCTGGGTTCTTACCTAAGGTAGTCACTAACAGGAATATCAATCAAGAGATTGTTGTTCCATCCTTGTGTCCAAATCCTTCTTCAAAGAAGGAACGTCTTCTACACAATCTGGATGTAGTTCGTGCCCTCAAGTTCTACTTGCAGGCAACTAAAGATTTTCGCCAAACTTCTTCCCTGTTTGTCGTTTATTCTGGACAGAGGAGAGGTCAAAAAGCTTCTGCTACCTCTCTCTCCTTTTGGCTTCGTAGCATAATACGTTTAGCCTATGAGACTGCTGGACAGCAGCCTCCTGAAAGAATTACAGCTCACTCCACTAGAGCTGTGGCTTCCACTTGGGCCTTTAAGAATGAGGCCTCTGTTGAACAGATTTGCAAGGCTGCAACTTGGTCTTCGCTTCATACTTTTTCCAAATTTTACAAATTTGACACTTTTGCTTCTTCGGAGGCTATTTTTGGGAGAAAGGTTCTTCAGGCAGTGGTTCCTTCTGTATAATGAGCCTGCCTATCCCTCCCGTCATCCGTGTACTTTTGCTTTGGTATTGGTATCCCAGAAGTAATGATGACCCGTGGACTGATCACACATAACAGAAGAAAACATAATTTATGCTTACCTGATAAATTCCTTTCTTCTGTTGTGTGATCAGTCCACGGCCCGCCCTGTTTTAAGGCAGGTAAATATCTTTTAAATTATACTTCAGTCACCACTTCACCCTTGGTTACTCCTTTCTCGTTGATTCTTGGTCGAATGACTGGGACTGACGTAGAGGGGAGGAGCTATATGCAGCTCTGCTGGGTGAATCCTCTTGCATTTCCTGTTGGGGAGGAGTTATATCCCAGAAGTAATGATGACCCGTGGACTGATCACACAACAGAAGAAAGGAATTTATCAGGTAAGCATAAATTATGTTTTTCTCAATTAAAAAATAAATAAAAATCTGTAATGGTTTTTTTAAAATCCTGTCTTTAGATGGAACAATGCCCCTTTAAATGGACACGGAACCCAAAATGTTTCTTTCGTGATTAAGATAGAACAAGCAATTTGAAACAACTTTTTCTTTTACTTCTATTATCAAATTGTCTTTGTTCTCTTGCTATCTTTTGTTGAAACAGAGATGTAAGCTCAGAAGCGTGCACGTCTGGCAGCAGTTTTGCAAGAATGTTCTCCATTTGCAAAGGCACTAGATGGTACTAGAGGTACCTCTCAGTCTCCACTTGACTCTATGATCCCATGAAATTATTCCTTACCAGTTCCCCTAATTTACAAACTTTACTTCGCTCCTCAGGTCCTGAAGTGCTCTCACCCGGATGCAAGGAACTGACGCAGGCAGTGAGGATCCAACAGCGCTCTTTGGAGCAGAAACTTCAAAATTGCCTAGATGAGCTGCGCAGAATCTGCTTGCGGGAGGCTGTAAGTGTACTCACCATCATTTGCTCTGCCAATCCATATGCCACCTCCTAAGCTGTCCTGTGGACTTCCATTTTGTCTTCCTCATTTCCATCAGAATTCTGCACAATAGCACTCTCAGAAAGCTGCACTGTCCCCAGAGTCACAGGCAGTTAACCCCAGACAGGTCTGGGTGCAAGGCCCATAGGGAAAATTACAAAACAAATTAATACAGCATACAGAAAAAGTCCACCCAAGGCTGTGCCTGTTGCAGGGTCACCGGGTGTGTACCCAGTCCGGTCTGAGAGTGCAGTCCCCTTCCGTGTTTTGTATATGTTTAGGGTGATTACATAAGCCTGTGCACCCTTCACTTGGTCCCAGTTTGTTGGATTGAGAGCTTGCATTGTGTGGCTGTTTAGGGACTCAGGTTTTGGAAGAGACCTTGACGTGGTACCTGGGCTTGTCCCATTTGGCCAGATGCGGTAACTAACCTTTCCATTTTTGCTTTTAATCTTAGCTGAGAGCTTGTAAGTGAGTGCTGGACTTTTTCTGTGTGCTGTATTAATTTGTTTTGTAATTTTCCCTATGGGCCTTGCACCCAGACCTGTCTGGGGTTAACTGCCTGTGACTCTGGGGACAGTGCAGCTTTCTGAGAGTGCTATTGTGCATCCAGGGCTGTGCATGTTGCAGGGTCAGAGGATGTGTACTCAGTCCGGTCTGAGAGTGCAGTTCCCTTCCATGTTTTGTGTGTGTGTGTGTATGTATGTAATGTGTATGTATGTATATATATATATATATATATATATATATATATATATACAGATGGCCCTCGTTTTACAACGGTTCAATTTACACCGTTTCAGAATAACAACCTTTTTTTCCAGTCATGTGACTGCTATTGAAAAGCATTGAGAAGCAGTGCATTTATTAAAATAGCCAGTAGGTGGAGCTGTCCGCTTGTGTTACAGCAAAGCCAAGCAAGCTGAAATTAATCAGTTTAACCAAACCTGAGCTATAAAGCAGATTTCAAAGGAACAAGATCTTCCTGTCTATAACTCAGTCCAGATTGGAATGTATAGAAAGAACTGTTTGCAGAAAAATGCAAGTAAAGTCTGTGTTTTGTGATTATTTTATTAGGTTTATAATGCTGTTTAGCAAATGTTTTTGTTCATTTAACTTAGTTTAATTATATATTCTGTGTTGTGTGATTATTTTATTAGGTTTATAATGCTGTTTAGCAAATGTTTTTGTTCATTTAACTTAGTTTAATTATATATTCTGTGTTTTGTGATTATTTTATTAGGTTTATAATGCTGTCTAGTATTTATAGTCTTCATTCCGAAGCTTTTAAAATAATGTATTAGGTGTTACTTATGACAATTTTGAGAGGAGCCTGGAACCCATCTCCCTCACTTCCCATTGACTTACATTATAAACTGGGTTTCAATTTACAACGGTTTCGATTTACAACCATTCCTTCTGGAACTTAACCCCGGGCTACCTGTGTGTATATATATATATATATATATATATATATATATATATATATATATATATATATATATATATATATGTATATGTGTGCAAAATAAATTACTGTCTTTAAAGGGACTTTAAACCCAAAGTTTCTTTCATAATTCACATAGTGTATAATTTAAAAAAATAAAAGTTCTAATTTACTTCTGTTATCAAATGTAATTCATTATTGTTATGTTGAAAGCAGGTAGGTAGGCTCAGGTGCTTGCATGTGTCTGGAGCACTGTATGGCAGAAGTTTTGGTAGAATGCTTTCTTTCTGCTTATCCTCCTTGATCTGTCTGCAGCCTTTGATACTGTTGACCACCCTCTTTTGTTCCAAACCCTCCAATCTTTCGGCATTTGCAACACAGCTCTCTCGTGTTTCTCTTCCTACCTGTCTAACCATTCCTTTAGTGTAGCCTTCTCTGGGGCATCCTCTGCCCCTTTACCACTTTCTGTTGGGGTACCGCAAGGCTCTGTTCTTGGTCCCCTTCTCTTCTCAATCTACACTTCCTCATTAGGTTCCTTAATAAAGTCCCATGGGTTTCATTATCATTTGCACCAGACCTATCTTCTTCCTTGCAAACCAGTGCCACTAACTGTCTTTCTCATATATCATCTTGGATGTCCTCTCACTACCTTAAGCTAAATCTCTCCAAAACTGAGCTCCTTATTTCCCCCCCCCCCCTTCTTAAAAAATCTCCACTCCCAACTTTTTTATAACTGTCGATAACTCCATCATTACCCCTACCCCACATGCCCAATGTCTTGGGGTCACACTTGATTCCGATCTTTCTTTCACTCCTCACATTCAGTCCTTGGCTAAAGCCTGCCGCTTCCACCTTAAAAACATCTCTAAAATTAGACATTTCCTTTCACAAGACTCAACTAAGATTCTAATCCACTCTTCCATACTTTCCCGCCTCAATTACTGCAACTCCATCCTCTCTGCTCTCCCTAGCTCCTTTACAATCCATAAAGAATGCCTCTGCCAGGTTAATCTTCCTTGCACGTCGCTCTTCATCTGCTGCACATCTCTGCCAATCCCTTCACTGGCTTCCTCTTGCCTCCAGGCTTAAACACAAAATTCTTACTCTGACATACAAAGCCCTCAACTGCACTGCTCCACCCTATATCTCAGACCTTGTCTCCAGATACTCTCCCTCCCGACCCCTTCACTCTGCCCATGATCTCCTATTCTCCTCCTCTCTTGTTACCTCCTCACATTCCCGTTTACAAGACTGGCTCCAATCTTGTGGAACTCTGCCTCGCTCCACAAGACTCTCCCCTAATTTTGAAAGCTTCAAGCGCTCTCTAAAGACTGTACTATTCAGAGATGCATACAACCTAAACTAACCTTTACTAACTCCACTGCTATCCCCTTGAACCCCTTAGCATGTAAGCCTTTGAGCCCAGCTGTTTGTAGATCACCCGCATAAGAGCCGATTACAACAGTGCAACTCTCGGCAGGGACCTCTACCCATTTGACTCCCTATAAATGTTACCTTGTATAACGCCTATGTTTATAGCGCTGCGGAATCTGTTGGCGCTCTACAAATATCTGATGATGATGATAACAATGTGAAAACACTGCTATCACCTAGTGGTCAAAAGTGTTCCTGTGAAAACTGATGACAAATAGTTATCGAGACAAATGCATGCAATTTACTTAGGTATGCTTTTTAATAAAGAATAACACAAGAACAATGTAAATTTGATAACAGAAGTAAATTGGAATTTTTTTTGTTACTTAATTGCATGCTCTGACTAATTAATGAAAGTTAATTTTTTACTTTAGTGTCTGCTTCCTGTCTATATTCTCAGGAGCTGACTGGTGTTCTATCGAAAGAATATCCCCTCAAAAAGGGCGAAACGCCCCCTAAGGTCCGAAGAAGGGTGGGGGCTTTGTTTTCATTGGATGAAAGAACAATTCAGTTTCGTGGGGAGGTAAGTACAGGCATTGTATATGGAGATTGCTGTGCCAAGGGCAAACACAGCATTGGTACAGTTGCAACTAGAAATATATTGAGAGTAAACTGATTATGTAGTGAAAAGAGCTGTGTGTACGATCTTTGCAGGAACAACTGAGATTGCTGCCGGCCATAAGCTGGGTGTATTTTTTGGGATACTCCTAACACCCCCTATTGACCCAGATGTCAAAACTGTTCGCCTCCCTGGGAATAGCAGATAAACAGTGCTACCCTCAGGGTGTGTATGTTTGTGTGTCAGCCTAAAAATAACATCCTGTGCTCCTCCTGTCATTGTTCAGTAAAAAAGATGCACGCTTTATATTGTGTTGTTACTGTATAATGCGACTGTGTGTAGGAATGCATTTCTGTGCATATAAATGTGTGTTTATTTTCACACCTGTCTGAATTATTTACTCTGCACCTTACCCATGATACTACAAAACCATTCTTCCACTGCCCAGATCCAGCATGATCGGTGCAAAATCTTAAAGGGACAGTCTACACCAGAATTTATATTGTTTAAAAAGATAGACAATCCCTTTATTACCTATTCCCTAATTTTGCACAACCAACACAGTTATATAAATACACTTTTTACCTCTATGATTATCTTGTATCTAAACCTCTGCAGACTGCCCCCTTATTTCAGTTCTTTTGACAGACATCCATTTTAGCCAATCAGAGCTGGCTCACCTGAACTCCACGTGCTTGAGCACAGTTTTATATATATGACACACATGGACTAACCCCCTCTAGTGGTGAAAAAGTGTCAAAATGCCCTGAGAGAACAGGCGGCCTTCAAGGAATTAGCATATGAACCTCCTAGGCTTAGCTTTCAACTAAGAATACCAAGAGAACAAAGCAAAATTTGTGATAAAAGTAAATTAGAAAGTTGTTTAAAATGACATTCTCTATCTGAATCATGAAAGTTTATATTGGACTAGACTGTCCCTTTAAAGGGACAGTGTTTCCAATCTGTTGGCTGAGCGTAAAGGGAGAACAGACATCATTATCTGATCTCTCTCTCTCTCTCTCTCTCTCTCTCTCTCTCTTTATATATATATATATATATATATATATATATATATATATATATATATATATATATATATATATATTTCTCTCCTGTATACTAAAAAGAAAGAGAGAGAACAATATAAAATAAACTTATTACCTGTCTGCCCCACACACATTGGGTTTATGATTTCTTCTAAGCATCCTTGTTTACATAGCTTTGCTAAAGAGAATAGAACAGTGTTTATATTTTCAGTATAGTTGGTGGTTTTATTTGTAAACAATTTAATATAATTTAGCAGCTAAAATGGGTTGCTGGGAACCTGTTTAAGGGGAGAAATATCACAGTACACTGTCCTTTTAACAGATCTTACACTTCACTTGCTTCTTCATGTTTCCAAATAGCCTTTTTACTAAAGGAAACTTTAATAAGATTCTGTTACTTTCCTTTAAATTTGAATTCTGTTCAGATATAGTATCTAGTACTTTACTCCATACTAGAGCAATAATTTACATCTGATATATAGAATTATTATTATTTCTTCTGTTAAGTGTGATCAGTCCACGGGTCATCATTACTTCTGGGATATTACTCCTCCCCAACAGGAAGTGCAAGAGGATTCACCCAGCAGAGCTGCATATAGCTCCTCCCCTCTACGTCACTCCCAGTCATTCTCTTGCACCCAACGACTAGATAGGATGTGTGAGAGGACTATGGTGATTATACTTAGTTTTATATCTTCAATCAAAAGTTTGTTATTTTAAAATAGCACCGGAGTGTGTTATTATCTCTCTGGCAGAGTTTGAAGAAGAATCTACCAGAGTTTTTGTTATGATTTTAGCCGGAGTAGTTAAGATCATATTGCTGTTTCTCGGCCATCTGAGGAGAGGTAAACTTCAGATCAGGGGACAGCGGGCAGATGAATCTGCATAGAGGTATGTAGCAGTTTTTATTTTCTGACAATGGAATTGATGAGAAAATCCTGCCATACCGATATAATGTCATGTATGTATACTTTACACTTCAGTATTCTGGGGAATGGTACTTCACTAGAATTACACTGTAAGAAATACATAAAGCTGTTTAATAACTAGAGATTATGTTTAACGTTTTTGCTGGAATGTAAAATCGTTTTCATTTACTGAGGTACTGAGTGAATAAATGTTTGGGCACTATTTTTCCACTTGGCAGTTGCTTAATCTGTTTTTCTGACAGTTTCTGTTCTCCCTCACTGCTGTGTGTGAGGGGGAGGGGCCGTTTTTTTGGCGCTTTTACTGCATCAAATATTTCAGTCAGCAACTCATTGTATTCCCTGCATGATCCGGTTCATCTCTACAGAGCTCAGGGGTCTTCAAAACTTATTTTGAGGGAGGTAATTTCTCTCAGCAGAGCTGTGAGAATTATAGTTTGACTGAGATAAAAAACGTTTATTCTGTAATTTGTTTCCTGCTTTCAGAATTTGTTATCTTTGCTAATGGGATTAAACCTTTGCTAAAGTTGTGTTGTTTACAAGGATTGAGGCTATAACTGTTTCAATTTATTAATTTTCAACTGTCATAGATCTTCTGTGCTTTTTAAAGGCACAGTACGTTTTAATATTATTCTAATTGAATTGTATTTCCAAGTTGCAAGTTTATTTGCTAGTGTGTTAAACATGTCTGATTCAGAGGATGATACCTGTGTCATTTGTTGCAATGCCAAAGTGGAGCCCAATAGAAATTTATGTACTAACTGTATTGATGCTACTTTAAATAAAAGTCAATCTGTACAAATTGAACAAATTTCACCAAACAACGAGGGGAGAGTTATGCCGACTAACTCGCCTCACGTGTCAGTACCTACATCTCCCGCTCAGAGGGAGGTGCGTGATATTGTAGCGCCGAGTACATCTGGGCGGCCATTACAAATCACATTACAGGATATGGCTACTGTTATGACTGAGGTTTTGGCTAAATTACCAGAACTAAGAGGTAAGCGTGATCACTCTGGGGTGAGAACAGAGTGCGCTGATAATATTAGGGCCATGTCAGACACTGCGTCACAGGTGGCAGAACATGAGGACGGAGAACTTCATTCTGTGGGTGACGGTTCTGATCCAAACAGACTGGATTCAGATATTTCAAATTTTAAATTTAAACTGGAAAACCTCCGTGTATTACTAGGGGAGGTGTTAGCGGCTCTGAATGATTGTAACACAGTTGCAATACCAGAGAAAATGTGTAGGTTGGATAAATATTTTGCGGTACCGACGAGTACTGAGGTTTTTCCTATACCTAAGAGACTTACTGAAATTGTTACTAAGGAGTGGGATAGACCCGGTGTGCCGTTCTCACCCCCTCCGATATTTAGAAAAATGTTTCCAATAGACGCCACCACAAGGGACTTATGGCAAACGGTCTCTAAGGTGGAGGGAGCAGTTTCTACCTTAGCTAAGCGTACCACTATCCCGGTGGAGGATAGCTGTGCTTTTTCAGATCCAATGGATAAAAAGTTAGAGGGTTACCTTAAGAAAATGTTTGTTCAACAAGGTTTTATATTGCAACCCCTTGCATGCATTGCGCCGATCACGGCTGCAGCGGCATTCTGGATTGAGTCTCTGGAAGAGAACATTGGTTCAGCTACTCTGGACGACATTACGGACAGGCTTAGAGTCCTTAAACTAGCTAATTCATTCATTTCGGAGGCCGTAGTACATCTTACTAAACTTACGGCGAAGAATTCAGGATTCGCCATTCAGGCACGCAGGGCGCTGTGGCTAAAATCCTGGTCAGCTGATGTTACTTCTAAGTCTAAATTGCTTAATATACCTTTCAAAGGGCAGACCTTATTCGGGCCCGGGTTGAAAGAGATTATCGCTGACATTACAGGAGGTAAAGGCCATGCCCTGCCTCAGGACAAAGCCAAAGCCAAGACTAGACAGTCTAATTTTCGTTCCTTTCGTAATTTCAAAGCTGGAGCAGCATCAACTTCCTCTGCACCAAAACAGGAAGGAGCTGTTGCTCGCTACAGACAAGGCTGGAAACCTAACCAGTCCTGGAACAAGGGCAAGCAGACTAGGAAACCTGCTGCTGCCCCTAAGACAGCATGAATTGAGGGCCCCCGATCCGGGATCGGATCTAGTGGGGGGCAGACTTTCTCTCTTCGCCCAGGCTTGGGCAAGAGATGTTCAGGATCCCTGGGCGCTAGAGATAATATCTCAGGGATACCTTCTGGACTTCAAATACTCTCCTCCAAGAGAGAGATTTCATCTGTCAAGATTGTCAACAATCCAGACAAAGAAAGAGGCGTTTCTACGCTGCGTACAAGAGCTCTTGTTAATGGGAGTAATCCATCCAGTTCCACGATCGGAACAGGGACAGGGGTTTTACTCAAATCTGTTTGTGGTTCCCAAAAAAGAGGGAACTTTCAGACCAATCCTGGACTTAAAGATCCTAAACAAATTCCTAAGAGTTCCATCGTTCAAGATGGAGACTATTCGGACAATTTTACCTATGATCCAAGAGAGTCAGTACATGACCACTGTAGATTTAAAAGATACTTACCTTCACATACCGATTCACAAAGATCATTATCGGTACCTAAGGTTTGCCTTCCTAGACAGGCATTACCAGTTTGTGGCTCTTCCATTCGGATTGGCTACAGCTCCAAGAATCTTCACAAAGGTTCTGGGTGCTCTTCTGGCGGTACTAAGACCGCGGGGAATCTCGGTAGCTCCATACCTAGACGACATTCTGATACAAGCTTCAAGCTTTCAAACTGCCAAGTCTCATACAGAGTTAGTGCTGGCATTTCTAAGTTCACATGGATGGAAGGTGAACGAAAAGAAAAGTTCACTCGTTCCACTCACAAGAGTTCCCTTCCTGGGGACTCTTATAGATTCTGTAGAAATGAAGATTTACCTGACAGAGGACAGGCTAAAAAGACTTCAAAGTGCTTGCCACACCCTTCATTCCATTCAACACCCGTCAGTGGCTCAATGCATGGAGGGAATCGGCTTAATGGTAGCGGCAATGGACATAGTACCCTTTGCACGCTTACACCTCAGACCACTGCAACTGTGCATGCTAAGTCAGTGGAATGGGGATTACTCAGACTTATCCCCTTCTCTGAATCTGGATCAAGAGACCAGAAATTCTCTTCTATGGTGGCTTTCTCGGCCACATCTGTCCAGGGGGATGCCATTCAGCAGACCAGACTGGACAATTGTAACAACAGACGCCAGCCTTCTAGGTTGGGGTGCCGTCTGGAATTCTCTGAAGGCTCAGGGACAATGGAGTCAGGAGGAGAGTCTCCTGCCAATAAACATTCTGGAATTGAGAGCAGTTCTCAATGCCCTCCTGGCTTGGCCCCAGTTGACAACTCGGGGGTTCATCAGGTTTCAGTCGGACAACATCACGACTGTAGCTTACATCAACCATCAGGGAGGGACAAGAAGCTCCCTAGCTATGATGGAAGTATCAAAGATAATTTGCTGGGCAGAGTCTCACTCTTGCCACCTGTCAGCAATCCACATCCCGGGAGTGGAGAACTGGGAGGCGGATTTCTTAAGTCGTCAGACTTTTCATCCGGGGGAGTGGGAACTTCATCCGGAGGTCTTTGCCCAAATATTTCGACGTTGGGGCAAACCAGAGATAGATCTCATGGCGTCTCGACAGAACGCCAAGCTTCCTCGTTACGGGTCCAGATCCAGGGATCCAGGAGCAGTCCTGATAGATGCTCTGACAGCACCTTGGGACTTCAGGATGGCTTACGTGTTTCCACCCTTCCCGTTGCTTCCGCGATTGATTGCCAGAATCAAACAAGAGAGAGCATCAGTGATTCTAATAGCACCTGCGTGGCCACGCAGGACTTGGTATGCAGACCTGGTGGACATGTCATCCTGTCCACCTTGGTCTCTACCTCTGAAACAGGACCTTCTGATACAGGGTCCCTTCAAACATCAAAATCTAACTTCTCTGAAGCTGACTGCTTGGAAATTGAACGCTTGATTTTATCAAGACGTGGGTTTTCTGAGTCAGTTATTGATACCTTAATACAGGCTAGGAAACCTGTTACCAGAAAGATTTACCATAAGATATGGCGTAAATACCTATATTGGTGTGAATCCAAAGGTTACTCTTGGAGTAAGGTTAGGATTCCTAGGATATTGTCTTTTCTACAAGAAGGTTTAGAAAAGGGTTTATCTGCTAGTTCATTAAAGGGACAGATCTCAGCTCTGTCCATTCTGTTACACAAACGTCTGTCAGAAGTTCCTGACGTCCAGGCTTTTTGTCAGGCTTTGACCAGGATTAAGCCTGTGTTTAAAACTGTTGCTCCACCATGGAGTCTAAACCTTGTTCTTAATGTTTTTCAGGGCGTTCCGTTTGAACCCCTTCATTCCATTGATATAAAGTTGTTATCTTGGAAAGTTCTATTTTTAATGGCTATTTCCTCGGCTCGAAGAGTCTCTGAATTATCAGCCTTACATTGTGATTCTCCTTATTTGATTTTTCATTCGGATAAGGTAGTCCTGCGTACTAAACCTGGGTTCTTACCTAAGGTAGTTACTAACAGGAATATCAATCAAGAGATTGTTGTTCCTTCTTTATGCCCAAATCCTTCTTCAAAGAAGGAACGTCTACTGCACAACCTGGATGTAGTCCGTGCTCTAAAATTTTACTTACAGGCAACTAAGGAATTTCGACAAACGTCTTCTCTGTTTGTCATTTACTCTGGGCAGAGGAGAGGTCAAAAAGCTTCCGCTACCTCTCTTTCTTTTTGGCTTCGTAGCATAATTCGTTTAGCTTATGAGACTGCTGGACAGCAGCCTCCTGAAAGAATTACAGCTCATTCTACTAGAGCTGTGGCTTCCACTTGGGCCTTCAAGAATGAGGCCTCTGTTGAACAGATTTGCAAGGCTGCAACTTGGTCTTCGCTTCATACTTTTTCCAAATTTTACAAATTTGACACTTTTGCTTCATCGGAGGCTATTTTTGGGAGAAAGGTTCTTCAGGCAGTGGTTCCTTCTGTATAAAGAGCCTGCCTATCCCTCCCGTCATCCGTGTACTTTTGCTTTGGTATTGGTATCCCAGAAGTAATGATGACCCGTGGACTGATCACACTTAACAGAAGAAAACATAATTTATGCTTACCTGATAAATTCCTTTCTTCTGTAGTGTGATCAGTCCACGGCCCGCCCTGTTTTTAAGGCAGGTAAATATTTTTTAATTTATACTCCAGTCACCACTTCACCCTTGGCTTTTCCTTTCTTGTTGGTCCTTGGTCGAATGACTGGGAGTGACGTAGAGGGGAGGAGCTATATGCAGCTCTGCTGGGTGAATCCTCTTGCACTTCCTGTTGGGGAGGAGTAATATCCCAGAAGTAATGATGACCCGTGGACTGATCACACTACAGAAGAAAGGAATTTATCAGGTAAGCATAAATTATGTTTTTTACCTTTAATATACCTTTTAAAATGATAAATATTTTAAAGACAAACTAATTTAATAATTATGGACTAGATTACAAGTGGAGCCCGTCTGCGGGCGAATAACCTGCCATTACAAGTGGCTGGTTAATGCTACCATGAGCTCTAGGTAGCAATTAGCGCTCAGAAAATTAACCAGAGATCAGATCTCTGGTTACTGTTCAAAAAGTGCCCCAAATGTCCCCAAAATAGAGGGTGTTTTTATGGAAAAAAGATGTAGCATTTTTTTTCCATAAAAAATACTGCGCTAGGCAGTTTTAAGGGGTTAAAATTTGGTGGGAGTGGGGTGTTGGAAAAAAAACTGCACTGAAAAGTGCCTTTACATTGCGGTCTGTGGGAACTGTGTGTTCCCTTTAAATATGTATATGCTTTTATATATATATATGTGTGTGTGTTAATATGTATATACACATAAATATATATGTATCTATTCATATACATATATATTTATACAGTATTTGCTGCGCGACTTACCCCCTTTGCTGTGCTTAGGTTCTGTGCTGTCTCTGACGGCACCAGAACGAGGCTCCCATTGGAGCCAATGGAAGCACAGTCTCATGCTTGCGTGCTCTGGTATTGCAAAGTGTAGCGTACATATTGCTTTAGCAAAAGCAATATTTTGCGCTCCACTTGTAATCTGGACCTATATTGCCCAGTTAATGGTAAGATCTACTAGGTTAAGAAAATGCTTCTTTTCTTGTAGAAAAACGAGAATTAAATCTTAGTCTTTGCTTGTTCTTTGCACTTGATCCAGCCCTCACCCCTCCAGTGTTGGTTTGAACTCTGCTAATGGCCATAGTAATACAGGCTTTGAATGTAGGTAAGAACCAAAAGCTCCATCAAGGTGGCCTTAAAGGGACAGTATACACTCATTTTCATATAACTGCATGTAATAGACACTACTATAAAGAATAAGATGCACAGATACTGGTATAAAACTGTTTAAAACTTACTTAGAAGCTTTCAGTTTAGCTCTGTTGAAAAAGGTAGTTGGAAAGCCCACTGCAAGTGGCAAATAAGACCTCCCCTTTACACAAACAGGAGCAAGCTGAAGAAGGTAGCTGACGGTATTCACATAAAACTTTGGGGCTTGGTTAGGAGTCTGAAAATCAGAGCAATGTTCTTTAAAAATAAGCAAAACTATACATTTTGAATTTTTTTTTTTTTTAAATGTGCTATAAAAATAGATCATCTACAAAACATTTATGCAAAGAAAAAATGAGTGTATAATGTCCCTTTAAAGGGACATAAAACTGCAAATAGAAAATGCTCTAATGTGCTAGAGCATTTTATTATTGCACTATTGTTTGCACATAACTGTGTTTAACAAATAACTTTCCAATTTACTTCTATTATCTAATTTGCTTCATTCTCTTAGTATTCTTTTGTTGAAGAAGCAACAATGCATTACTGGGAGATAGTTAACGCACTGTGTAAGCCAATAATATGAGGCATATGTGTGCAGCAACCAATCGGCAGCTCCTGAGCCCTACCTAGGTATACTTTTCAACAAAGGATACCAAGAGAACAAACAAATTGGATAATAGAAGTAAATAGGAAAATTGATTAAAATCACATGATCTATCTGAATCATGAAAGAAAAAAATTGTTTTGTGTCCCTTTAACTCTTCAACAAAGGATACCAAGAGAGCAAAGTAAATTTGAAGTATATTGAAAAATATCTTAAAATTGCATATTCTACCTGAATCATGAAAGTTTAATTTTGACTTTCAAGTCCCTTTTATTTGGTCTGGACTTATTCTCTTATCTGAGGTGTCTCACTAGCTTTACCTGTTTATAACATTTTAGGATCCTCTCAGCAACTTGGAGAGAGACCTGGCACTGCAGCGACAAATCACAGAAGCTGCACGGCGTCTTTACCTGGAAGATTCTCTTGCCAAACCAATCAGACGTCAGAGAAAGGAGG
Source organism: Bombina bombina (assembly GCF_027579735.1). Lineage (NCBI taxonomy): Eukaryota > Metazoa > Chordata > Amphibia > Anura > Bombinatoridae > Bombina > Bombina bombina. The sequence goes on along the minus strand of NC_069501.1, from coordinate 500,593,047 downwards.
CGCTGAGGGCTGCTGAGCGGAAACTCATTGCACTAGAGGAAAGACTAAATCAAGAGCGCAGCCATGGGGGGAGCATAAGACTTGAAGGTAATGAAGCGAGAACTGCGAGGACGTTTGGGAAGAATTAAAAATAAAGGGCCAGATTATAAGTGGAGCACAAAATAACGCTTCTGCGAAAGCGAAATTTGCGCTCCACTTAGTAATACCAGTGTACGCAAATGTGCGCTGGTATTACAAGTGAGGTGCAATGCGAACACGACCTTGCATTCACATTGCACGGAAGCATTTCACTCACGAAAGCGTGCTTCCCATAGGCTCCAATAAGAGCTTCGTTCTCATGCCCACATCCGCCACTATTAACCCATAAATACTGCTTCGTGCAATTTTATTTCTAAAAGGCTCTAGACACATTTTTAGGGGGGCAGTTAGGGCACTTTTAAAACATTAACCAAAGGTCTAACAGTAGCAATAACCAGACACTTGTAATGGCTGGTTATTTATCGCACGCCCGCTTGTAAGTAATCTGGCACAAAGAGAAAGAAGACTGCTATATTGGAATAAGAGGAAAAGCAGATAGAAGTGTATTGGAAACAAATAGGTAGGGTTGCTCTACTAATCTGTTACTTTTTTGTGTGTTTTTTATAGATAGCAGTGTGTCTGAATCCAGCTCCTTGTCTGATGTCACAGTTCCTGAAGAAGGTGACGGAAAAAGTTACAATGGGGAGTGGGAGGCTGGGGAATGAATGGGGATGATGATTTTTTTTTCATATGAATGGTAGAATTTAAGTTCTTAACAGTTGTCAACTAATTCAAATGTTCCTATAGAACAAATATTAACATTTTAAATATTGATTGTTAAAGGGACACTAAAAATCAGAATTAAACTTTCATGATTCAGATAGAGAATGTAATTTTAAACAACTTTCCAATTCACTTCCATTATCCATCAGTGCTCAGTCTTTTTTTATATTTACATTTTCTGTGGCACCAGCTCCTACTGAGCATGTGCAAGAGTTTACAGTGTGTATGTATATAACTCTGTGATTGGCTTATGGCTGTCACATGACACACTGGGCATAGAATTAGAAGCAATCTTTCAAATTTCTCTGGAAAAAAAAATTCTTATTGCATTGTCTTTTTTTTATTATTATTGTGCATTTGTGGATTATGCAATACTAGTGTATTTAATGGTGCTTAACATTCCACATAGTAAATGTTCGTTACACTGAAGTTTAGAATTCACACAATGTTGGTTCACATTGATTGATACAATGAGAATAATCATTTGAATATTCAAATGTTAGATTTGATATGGAAAAGTTGCGTAATAATTTGCAAATTAACAAATGCAAATGTTTGACAAACTCAACATTTTTTTAGAGTGAATGAATACAGCCAATATTCCTTTTTTTTAAAATGAATATCCATCAACGCATCTGCCAGATTCACTTTTCAGCCACTGAACAATGGATCTTTGAGTATCAGTTGTTCACAAGTCTGCATTGTATGTTAGTTAAACCATACATTTTAGTAGCTTTTTACTAGGACATTTTCATGCAAATATGATTTCATACGAATGAGAGACAATTTAATGTAATTTATCTTTTCATGTTCTTTCCTGCAGATGATGCCCAGCGAGTTGGCCCTACAGTATCCCACTCGGTTACCCGTCCTCTCCCCCCTCAGACGCTAGAGGGATTACGTCCACTGTGGTATGAGAGTGACACTGAAAAATCTCCCCTTCGAAACAGTCCTTGGAAGGAATCCAGCTTGGACCTGCCTTATGAGAAGAAAGGAACGCGGAAATCACGGAGCCAAAGCAGGTGACATTGAAAATGATTCTCTGTTCTGCAGTTTAATGACTGTGTGTTGCTTATTAGACTTGAAGGCTGTGACAGAGAGCTAAGGGGCAATTTTTGGTTATACATTGACTGACAGAATGGGATGGGTTTGTCTATTCTTCAAAGGGTGACTGACACCATGACTTCGGACAGGCCTAACATGATTCCTGATATTTTTTTTATTTTTTTTTAGTAGTCCTGCTGTCACGCCATTACAAAGTCCCCAAGAAACCCCAGCAGTAAACGGCCATGTTAATTTTAGTCCTGCACTGAATATTGTGACCCTGTCAATACAAAGCAGCCCTGAAAGTGCTAACAGGAAGGGGATTTCACATTCAGTAAGGTAAGATGTTTATTCATTTATTTAGATGGAAGGTGTTGACCTCTTCTTTGTTGACGGGATGAAAGGGTCATTCATGGCAAAAAAATGTTTAAAATGAATATCAAAGAGCAGCAGTGTTGATACAATATTACACTTTTTGCATGAAAAAGGTTAAGTAACAGCTTTACAAACTGAAACTTGCAGGAAATGCATTTTTTGCAAAACTGATACCAAAGTGTCCATTGTTTGTTTTTAGTAGGGACCACTCACTCAGCTGTATTGGCTGACAAGGATAAGGTTCCACAAGAAAAAGTAGCTTTCTTTATTACAAGAACATCCATTAAAGGGACACTGAACCCAATTTTTTTCTTTCGTGATTCAGATAGAACATGCAATTTTAAGCAACTTTCTAATTTACTCCTATTATCAATTTCCCTTCATTCTCTTGATATCTTTATTTGAAAAATAAGACATCTAAGCTTTTTTTTTTTTTTTTTTTTTTTTTTTTTTTTTTTTTTTTTGGTTCAGGACTCTGGACAGCACTTTTTTATTGGTGGATGAATTTATCCACCAATCAGCAAGGACAACCCAGGTTGATCACCAAAAATGGGCTGGCATCTAAACTTACATTCTTGAATTTCAAATAAAGATACCAAGAGAATGAAGAAAATTTGATATTAGGAGTAAATTAGAAAGTTGCTTAAAATTTCATGCTCTATCTATATCACGAAAGAAAAATTTTGGGTTCAGTGTCCCTTTAAACTGTAATTTATTTTAACATCTTTCACTTAGATAATATTGAATACAATGGATTTTTTACACTCTTCTCCCTAAGATTTGTTTAATACCCCCCTTAATTTTCACTTCAACAGGGTCCAGAGTACTCAGGATCTAGCAGAACCCAGAGGACGCCCTCTCTGCCGTAGGGCAACCAGCTTCAATGCCACCTCCAATTCAGTGTTGACTCTTTCTCTCTCTAATCCTATGTACAACTCATCTAACATGCTAGACTGCAATGACAATATCCCTGAGTCACTCTGCCTTCCTCCCTCCTACAAGTTAGCCTTCTGCCCTGTTCCTACACATGGGGCTGTTCCTACACATGGGGAAGTGTATAGAGTTGTCCACACACCATTACCCATGGAGCATTCAAGAAGGTCAGGGCCCTCTAGGTCAGCGGTAACAGAGGAGCTTCAGTCCTGGCATGTTAGGGCCCGGATGAAAGGAACAGAAGGTCTGAGGCCAAGGTCACTTGATAGACAAGGAGCGATAAAGCTGCGCAGTGGAGCATCCTGGAGTCAACTGTCCCGTTCACAGACACAGAGGTTACAGGTAAGACATTTACTCAATATGGGGGTGACACAAAGAGTTATCCTATAAAATACTGTGCACTAGTTTATATTCCAGTTGTAAACTTAAAGGGACATGAAACCCAATTTTTTTTTCTTTCATGATTCAGATAGAGAATACAATTTTAAACAACTGAGGAGCAGAAGAGAATCTAAATTCTAGCTGTTGATTGGTGGCTGAATATATATATATATATATATATATATATATATATATCGATTGTGATTGGCTCACCCATGAATTCAGTTAGAAACCATTAGTGCATTGCTGCTTCTTCAACAAATGATACCAAAAGGATGAAACAAATTAGATAGTACAAGTAAATTAGAAAAAAAAAATTTCTGCCAAATTTGTTTTTTATCCCATGTTCCGGCCCCCTCTATCATGTGACAGACATCAGCCAATCACAGACTAGTGTATATATATTCTCTGTAAGCAATGTCAACATCAGATCTATTCCCCAAGACAATTAACCACAATTCAACTGTATCAAACACAGTAGATACACACACTTATGATTTGATTACCTATATTGAAAGTTCTAAATTGCTTATAGTTTTACAAACTTACCTATTGACCTTAAATTATATGTGCTATGTGTCTGCTACTCTCTATTACTACTGGCAAGTTTCCATCAACTTTCAATCACACCCATCTTAAAGAATACCTCCCAAGACCTAGCCTATTTCTCAAACTACCGCCCTATATCTCTATACCCATTAGCCACCCAACTACCTGAACAACTGGTTTACTACTCAGTATAAAAATAACATTTTCTCTAGACCCTATGTAATCTATTTACCCCACCCTGAAAAAAAATGTACTAAAATGATTAGTAACTTGCTCGCTGCCAAGTTTCAGGGGTTTTGCACTAATTCTTCCATATTTTTGTGCTTTTGTCCATATTATTGTCTTCTCAATACACGATTGTTAGCCTTGTTAATTAAATGCAATAATATTTAACATCATATTAACTTTAAATGAAAATAAATAAACGGAGTAATTGATAGTCATACTGAATTTTACATTCTCCTAATTTTTGTATTTTCTCGTCAAATATTCATACAATTACAAATTTCACACGTACAAAATTATAAAATTTATCTTCTACCCCTCCAGCATTACCATCTATCTTCAAAGTGCATAATTACTAACACAGCTTGACTATAATCCCATCTAAGTATTCATTTTGTATGACATTTATTTCAAGAACATATAAAACTTTTTTTCCACTTATCCTTCAGATAAAACTGATCCTAAATCCTGATTATATCAAAAAATGCCATACACACCTGAAAGACATTTTTTCTTTCATGATTCGGATAGAGCATGCAGTTTTAAACAACATTACAATGACTTCTTTTATGTAATTTACTTTATTTACTTGTTATCCTTTGTTGAAAAGCCTACCTAGGTAGATTTAGGACAAACAATGCACTACTGGGAGCTAACTGCTGATTGGCCGCAATTATGTGCTCCTTGTCATTGTCTCACCTGGTGTATTCAGCTAGCTCCAAGTAGAACATTGCTGCTTCTTCAAAAAATGACTGTATCACGAAAACCACATTTTCGCAATGAGATATATGAAAGTGTGTGTGTGTTGTATAAGAGTACTGTGGTGTGTGTATTGTGTGAGAGTTATGTAGTGTGTGTGTGTTGTATGAGTGTGTGTTGTATAAGTGTGTGGTGTGTTGTATGAGAGTTTGTGTGTGTGGTGTATGAGTGTGTGTGTGTGTTGTAAAAAAGGTAATAACACACACGTACAACACTTTCAAGTTTGACTACACACAGGTTTTTTACACACACATTTTAGTCACTTTACCAAAAATTGCAGCTATCATGTTTATATTACTTCAGAAATTTTCAGACCAAGCATATAAATAGGGTTGTGAAGGTGTGTGGTATTATTGCACTGGGTCTTGGGAAAAAAAGTTTAAAGAAACCTAATGTAGAGGGACAGTAAACACCTTGAGAATTTTTATAAAATATTAAGTTTAGACTTTAAGAATGCCTGGGATAAGCATAATGACACAACATTTAAATATAGTTTCATGATTTATTTTGCTTCCTTTTTATGTAATTAATGGGACAGTGTACTGGGATTTTATTTCCCTCCCATTTAATTTGTACCCAGTGATCCATTTTACCTGCTGGAGTGTATTAAATTGTTTAGAAATAGCTGATTTTACTTTTATTTTGTTGTTTGAAATAGCTGATTTTGTCTGTTGTATCCCAGTCTACACCGAAAATTGCAATACTTTAGTACTGGTTATAGCAAAGCTATGGAAACAAGAAGGTTTAGAAGTAATTACACTCTCAGTGGGAGATGAGACAAATAATAAATTGTTAATTTTTTAATATATATATATATATATATATATATATATATATATATATATATATATATATATATACTGTGTATATATATATATATATACTGTGTATATATATATATATATATATATATATATATATATATATATATATATACTGTGTATATATATATATATATATATATATATATATATATATATATATATATATATATATATATATATAGAGGAAATGATAAGGAGGATTTTGTGTAAATATAGAGAGATATGATAAGGAGGTCTGCTCTCTCTGGAAGCTCAGCCCATTTAATTGTCTTGTGGTTTCACATATAATAAACAGTTATTTAATTTAAAAAAATAAACCTAAAGGAAAATGTACCCATACACTTATTCTATGAAGCTGGTATAATATGTCATTTTATTTAAACAGATAAAGGATAAAAAAATGTTTTACAGTACACTCTGAGTATTGTGGCTTTCTCCAACATTGGTGTGTCCGGTCCACGGCGTCATCCTTACTTGTGGGAATATCTCTTCCCCAACAGGAAATGGCAAAGAGTCCCAGCAAAGCTGGCCATATAGTCCCTCCTAGGCTCCGCCCACCCCAGTCATTCTCTTTGCCGTTGCACAGGCAACATCTCCACGGAGATGGTTAAGAGTATGTGGTGTTTAGTTGTAGTTTTTTTATTCTACTATCAAGAGTTTGTTATTTTAAAATAGTGCTGGTATGTACTATTTACTCTGAAACAGAAAAAGATGAAGATTTCTGTTTGTGAGAGGAAGATGATTTTAGCAGACAGTAACTAAAATTGATTGCTGTTTCCACATAGGACTGTTGAGATGAAGTAACTTCAGTTGGGGGAAACAGTTAGCAGACTTTTCTGCTTAAGGTATGACTAGCCATATTTCTAACAAGACTGTGTAATGCTGGAAGGCTGTCATTTCCCCTCATGGGGACCGGTAAGCCATTTTTTTAGTCTCAAACAGAATAAAGGGCTTAATATGGGCTATAAAACTGGTAGACACTTTAATGGGCTAAATCGATTGCTTTATTTGGACATTTTATACATGTTCATGCTGATAATTCACACTTATAAACTTGGGGAACTTTTAACGTCAGGCACTATGTTAGACACCTTTTCCAGTCAGGAAGGGCCTTCCCAGTTGTAGGCTAAGCCTCATTTTCGCGCCATTACTGCGCAGTTGTTTTTGAGTGCAAGACATGCAGATGCATGTGTGAGGACCTGAAAGTAGTTGGAAAAGTTCCTAGAAGGCGTCATTTGGTATCGTATTCCCCTCTGGGCTTGGTAAAGTCACAGCAAAGGCTGTAGCTGGGACTGTATAGGGGTTAAATCTGTAACCGGCTCCGGTTTCGTTATTTTAAGGGTTAAAGCTCTGAAAATTGGTGTGCAATACTTTTAATGCTTTAAGACACTGTGGTGAAATTTTGGTAAATTTTGAACAATTCCTTCATATATTTTCACATATTCAGTAATAAAGTGTGCTCTGTTTAAAATTTAAAGAGACAGTAACGGTTTTGTTTTAAAACGGTTTTTGTGCTTTATTGACAAGTTTAAGCCTGTTTAACATGTCTGTGCCTTCAGATAAGCTATGTTCTATATGTATGAAAGCCAATGTGTCTCCCCCTTCAAAATTGTGTGATAATTGTGCCATAGCGTCCAAACAAAGTAAGGACAGTACTGCCACAAATAATGAAATTGCCCAAGATGATTCCTCACATGAAGGGAGTAGACATGGTTCTACATCATCTCCTTCTGTGTCTACGCCAGTTTTGCCCACGCAGGAGGCCCCTAGTACTTCTAGCGCGCCAATGCTTATTACCATGCAACAATTGACGGCTGTAATGGATAACTCCATAGCAAATATTTTATCCAAAATGCCTGCATATTAGAGAAAGCGCGATTGCTCTGTTTTAAACACTGAAGAGCAGGAGGGCGCTGATGATAATTGTTCTGTCATACCCTCACACCAATCTGAAGGGGCCATGAGGGAGGTTTTGTCAGATGGGGAAATTTCAGATTCAGGAAAAATTTCTCAACAGGCTGAACCTGATGTTGTGACATTTAAATTTAAATTAGAACATCTCCGCGCACTGCTTAAGGAGGTGTTATCTACTCTGGATGATTGTGACAACCTGGTCATTCCAGAAAAATTATGCAAGATGGACAAGTTCCTAGAGGTTCCGGTGCACCCCGACGCTTTTCCTATACCCAAGCGGGTGGCGGACATAGTGAATAAGGAGTGGGAGAAGCCCGGCATACCTTTTGTACCCCCTCCTATATTTAAGAAATTATTTCTTATGGTCGACCCAGAAAGGACTTATGGCAGACAGTTCCTAAGGTCGAGGGGGCAGTTTCTACTCTAAACAAGTGCACTACTATTCCTATCGAAGATAGTTGTGCTTTCAAAGATCCTATGGATAAAAAATTGGAAGGTTTGCTTAAAAAGATTTTTGTACAGCAAGGTTACCTTCTACAACCCATTTCGTGCATTGTTCCTGTCACTACAGCAGCGTGGTTCTGGTTCGAGGAACTAGAAAAGTCGCTCAGTAGAGAGACTCCATATGAGGAGGTTATGGACAGAGTTCACGCACTTAAGTTGGCTAACTCTTTTGTTTTAGATGCCGCTTTGCAATTAGCTAGATTAGCGGCGAACAATTCAGGGTTTGCAATTGTGGCGCGCAGAGCGCTTTGGCTAAAGTCTTGGTCAGCCGATGTATCATCCAAGACAAAATTGCTTAACATTCCCTTCAAGGGTAAAACTCTCTTTGGACCAGAATTGAAAGAGATTATCTCAGACATCACTGGGGGAAAGGGCCACGCCCTCCCACAAGATAGGCCTTTCAAGGCCAAGAATAAGTCTAATTTTCGTTCCTTTCGTAATTTCAGGAACGGACCGGCCTCTAATTCTGCATCCTCTAAGCAAGAGGGTAATGCCTCACAGTCCAAACCAGCCTGGAAACCGATGCAAGGCTGGAACAAGGGTAAGCAGACCAAGAAGCCTGCTACCGCTAACAAAACAGCATGAAGGAGTAGCCCCCGATCCGGGACCGGATCTAGTGGGGGGCAGACTCTCTCTCTTTGCTTAGGCTTGGGCAAGAGATGTTCAGGATCCCTGGACGCTAGAAATAGTTTCTCAGGGTTATCTTCGGGAATTCAAGGAACTACCCCCAAGGGGAAGGTTCCACATGTCTCACTTATCCTCAAACCAAATAAAGAGACAGGCGTTCTTACATTGTGTAGAAGACCTGCTAAAGATGGGAGTGATACACCCAGTTCCAATGACGGAACAAGGAATGGGATTTTACTCAAATCTGTTCGTAGTTCCCAAAAAAGAGGGAACCTTCAGACCAATTCTGGATTTAAAGATAATAAAAACAAATTACTCAGGGTACCATCGTTCAAAATGGAAACCATTCGAACGATTCTACCCACTATCCAGGAAGGTCAATTTATGACTACCGTGGATCTAAAGGATGCGTACCTACATATTCCTATCCACAAAGAACATCATCAGTTCCTAAGGTTCGCCTTTCTGGACAAACATTACCAGTTTGTGGCCCTCCCATTCGGATTAGCCACTGCTCTAAGGATTTTCACAAAGGTACTCGGGTCCCTTCTAGCGGTTCTAAGACCGAGGGGCATTGCAGTAGTACCATACTTGGACGACATTCTAATACAAGCGTCGTCCCTTTCAAAAGCAATGGCTCATACAGACATCGTTCTGGCCTTTCTCAGATCTCACGGATGAGAACATAGAAAAAAGTTCTCTGTCTCCGTCAACAAGAGTTCCCTTCCTGGGAACAATAATAGATTCCTTAGAAATGAGGATCTTTCTGACAGATGTCAGAAAGTCAAAACTTCTAAGCGCTTGTCAAGTTCTTCATTCTGTTCCACGTCCTTCCATAGCTCAGTACATGGAAGTAGTAGGGTTGATGGTTGCAGCAATGGACATAGTTCCTTTTGCGCGAATTCATCTAAGACCATTACAACTGTGCATGCTGAAACAGTGGAATGGGGACTATACAGACTTGTCTCCAGTGATTCAAGTAGATCAGAAGACCAGAGTTTCACTCCGTTGGTGGATATCCCTGGACCACCTATCCCAGGGAATGAGCTTCCACAGACCAGAGTGGGTCATTGTCACGACCGACGCCAGTCTAGTGGGCTGGGGTGCGGTCTGGGAATCCCTGAAAGCTCAGGGACTATGGTCTCGGGAAGAGTCTCTTCTCCCGATAAACATTCTGGAACTAAGAGCGATATTCAATGCTCTCAGGGCTTGGCCTCAGCTTGCAAAGGCCAGATTCATAAGATTCCAATCAGACAACATGACGACTGTTGCGTATATCAATCATCAGGGGGGAACAAGGAGTTCCCTGGCGATGAAAGAAGTAACCAAAATAATACAATGGGCGGAGAATCACTCCTGCCATCTATCTGCGATCCACATCCCAGGTGTGGAAAACTGGGAAGCGGATTATCTGAGTCGTCAGACATTCCATCCGGGGGAGTGGGAACTCCACCCGGAGATTTTTGCCCAGTTGACTCAATTATGGGGCATTCCAGACATGGATCTGATGGCATCTCGTCAGAACTTCAAGGTTCCTTGCTACGGGTCCAGATCCAGGGATCCCAAGGCGACTCTAGTGGATGCACTAGTAGCGCCTTGGACCTTCAACCTAGCTTATGTGTTCCCACCGTTTCCTCTCATTCCCAGGCTGGTAGCCAGGATCAAACAGGAGAGGGTCTCGGTGATCTTGATAGCTCCTGCGTGGCCATGCAGGACTTGGTATGCAGACCTGGTGAATATGTCATCGGTTCCACCATGGAAGCTACCTTTGAGACAGGACCTTCTTGTTCAGGGTCCATTCGAACATCCAAATCTGGTCTCCCTCCAGCTGACGGCTTGGAGATTGAACGCTTGATTCTATCAAAGCGTGGGTTTTCAGATTCGGTGATTGATACTCTGGTTCAGGCCAGAAAACCGGTAACTAGAAAGATTTACCATAAAATATGGAAAAGATATATCTGCTGGTGTGAATCAAAGGGATTCCCTTGGAATAAGGTAAAGATTCCTAAGATTCTTTCCTTTCTGCAAGAAGGTTTGGATAAAGGATTATCTGCGAGTTCTCTAAAGGGACAGATTTCTGCCTTATCTGTCTTACTACACAAACGACTGGCAGCTATGACAGATGTTCAAGCATTTGTTCAGGCTCTGGTTAGGATCAAGCCTGTTTACAGACCTTTGACTCCTCCCTGGAATTTAAATCTAGTTCTTTCAGTTCTTCAAGGGGTTCCGTTTGAACCTCTACATTCCATAGATATTAAGTTGTTATCTTGGAAAGTTTTGTTTTTGGTTGCTATTTCTTCTGCTAGAAGAGTTTCAGAGTTATCTGCTCTGCAGTGTTCTCCGCCCTATCTGGTGTTCCATGCAGATAAGGTGGTTTTGCGTACTAAGCCTGGTTTTCTTCCAAAGGTTGTTTGTAACAAAAATATTAACCAGGAGATAGTTGTACCTTCTTTGTGTCCGAATCCAGTTTCAAAGAAGGAACGTTTGTTACACAATTTGGACGTAGTCCGTGCTCTAAAATTCTATTTAGAAGCTACAAAAGATTTCAGACAAACATCTTCTCTGTTTGTCGTCTATTCTGGTAAAAGGAGAGGTCAAAAAGCGACTTCTACCTCTCTTTCCTTTTGGCTTAAAAGCATCACCAGATTGGCTTATGAGACTGCCGGACGGCAGCCTCCTGAAAGAATCACAGCTCACTCCACTAGGGCTGTGGCTTCCACATGGGCCTTCAAGAACGAGGCTTCTGTTGATCAGATATGTAAGGCAGCGACTTGGTCTTCACTGCACACTTTTGCCAAATTTTACAAATTTGATACTTTTGCTTCTTCGGAGGCTATTTTTGGGAGAAAGGTTTTGCAAGCCGTGGTGCCTTCCGTTTAGGTAACCTGATTTGCTCCCTCCCTTCATCCGTGTCCTAAAGCTTTGGTATTGGTTCCCACAAGTAAGGATGACGCCGTGGACCGGACACACCATTGTTGGAGAAAACAGAATTTATGCTTACCTGATAAATTACTTTCTCCAACGGTGTGTCCGGTCCACGGGCCCGCCCTGGTTTTTTAATCAGGTCTGATTAATTATTTTCTCTAACTACAGTCACCACGGTACCATATGGTTTCTCCTATATTTTTCCTCCTGTCTGTTGGTCAAATGACTGGGGTGGGCGGAGCCTAGGAGGGACTATATGGCCAGCTTTGCTGGGACTCTTTGCCATTTCCTGTTGGGGAAGAGATATTCCCACAAGTAAGGATGATGCCGTGGACCGGACACACCGTTGGAGAAAGTAATTTATCAGGTAAGCATAAATTCTGTTTTTCTATTCTTATAAATTGAAATGTACCATTGCTGACTTCTCAAGTCTTACCCTGCTACATATCTGACCCTAATTGGCTAAAGGAGTCAATTTAGCAGTGTACCGGAAGAGCAGACCTCTATAACTCATCACTCTCTATACACACACACACAAACAAAAAGCTTCCTTGTCTTATCTTTGTATGTATTCACAAAGCCCAATACGTATCATTTTTGTATCCATCTCTCCCATTCCTACTTGAGAGTATGATTTCTGCAGCTGCTTTTCTGTAGCCATTTCTGCAGTATTGAAATTTCCAGTATAGGTGGAGATTTCAACAGGAAAAAGTAGCTATTTCAAATGACAAAATAAACGAAGAGAAGCAATTTGTATATAATTAATACATTACAGCAGATCAAATTTATAATCGGAAACACATTACAGTGGAGAAAATGTTACGGTACACTGTCCCTTTAAACGCACATTAAATTAGGCTCTTATTTTCAACACGTTTTATCTGAAGCAACATCCCAACACCAACCTGCAATATTCCATCAACAGGCCCAGTTACTCCCTCTGCCACCCTCTGCATCTTCCATCCAGCCACCGAGAATGAAGTTTCCTCCTTACTATCTTCCTCACGCCTCACTACCTGCCCGCTCGACCCTATCCCTTCCCATCTAATACCTTACCCACTTCTTCAACCTATCTCTCTCTACTGGCTCATTCCCATCTTTTTTCAAACACACAAAAGTCACTTCCAAACTCAAAAAAACCTCCTTTGACCCTAATTCTCCTGAAAGCTACCACCCCATATCACTGCTTCCACTAACATCAAAACCCCTTGAAAAACTAGTTTACAATCGCCTAACCCACTTCCTGTCCGCCAACTCCTTGCATGACCCCCTGCAATCCGAATTCCGCCCCAAACACTCAACTGAGACTGCCCTTACCAAGGTTACTAACGATCTTCTCTCTGCTAAAAATATTGGCCACTACTCCATACTCATCTTACTTGATCTCTTAGCTGCATTCAACACAGTTGACCACCCCCTCCTCCTACAGACCCTTAGCTCTTTTGGCCTCTGTGACACTGCTCTTTCCTGGATTCACTCTTATCTTTCTCACAGGTCTATTTCGGCGACTCCTCCTCTCCAATGCCACTGTCTGTTGGAGTACCTCAAGGATCTGTTCTGGGTCCTCTACTCTTCTCCATTTATACTTCTTCGCTGGGTAAACTTATCAACAGTTATGGCTTCAAATATCACTTCTATGCTGATGACACCCAGATCTACCTCTCCACCCCTGCTCTCTCTCACTCTGTCCTTTCTCATGTCAGCGACTGCTTATCTGGTATTTCTTCCTGGATGGCCTCTCACCACCTAAAGATTAACATGTCCAAGACTGAGCTTCTTCTTATCCCCCCTCAAGCTCTAAGCCGACTTGTGACTTCTCTATCTTTGTTGACGGCATCACCATTTCCCCATCGCCCCAAGTCCACTGCCTCAGAGCTACACTTGACTCAAATCTATCCTTCGCCCCCCATCTCCAATCGCTTTCTACATCCTGCCGCAACCATCTACGCAACATTTCCAAGATTCAACATTTTCTGTGCGCTAACACCACAAAGCAAATAATCCACTCCCTTGTTATTTCCCGACTTGACTACTGCAATAACCTACTTACTGGCCTTCCTCTTTCCCGCCTCTCCACCCTTCAATCCATCCTAAATGCCTCTGCCAGGCTGATCCACCTTTCCCATCACACTGTATCTGCTGTACCTCTCTGCGAGTCCCTTCATTGGCTCCCCATACACAGCAGAATAAAATTCAAACTTCTCACCCTTGCATGCAAAGCGTTTACCAACACTGCTCCCCTCTACCTATCCTCTCTAATCAACAAGTATACTCCAGCCCGCCCACTAAGATCCAACAATGACCTGCTCCTTGCATCTGCGACTATCACCTCCTCTCATGCTAGACTGCAGGACTTCTGTCGTGCAGCACTTACCCTCTGGAACACTCTCCCTTGTGCTGTCAGGCTTTGCCCTAATCTTTCTTCCTTTAAATGCTCTCTGAAAACTTTTCTGTTCTGAGAAGCCTACCACCCAACTCAATAATATTTCTCTTACCTAACAAAATTTCCCTCATCTAACTCTACATTAACATCTTTCTCAATCTTGCAGTCCTCGCCTACTGTTTCTCAACCTCCTACCCTTCTGGATTGTAAATTCCCACGGGAATAGGGCCCTCAATTCCTCCTATATGTGTTTGGAAATGTTGTCCTGTCTCTTAGAAGTTTTATATTATTGTTTTATTTAAGTGAACTGTATCCATGGACAGCGCTGTAGAATATGATGGCACTTCATAAATAAAAAATAATAATAATTTCATATGATTTCAAATTTAGTAAACAATGTAGCACTGCAGCAAGTAAGGCCAGCAGAATGTTTGGATGTATACAGATCATTAGATAGGCCTTATCTTGTGTATTGTTTTCAGTTCTGGAGGCCATATCTTCACAAAGATATAAACAAACTTGAATCTGTGCAAAGAAGGGCTACCAAAATGGTACATAGTCTAAAAAATAAAACCAGGAAAATTTCAATTACCTAAATATGTATAGCTTAGACTCTAAGCTATACATATTTAGGTAATTGAAATTTTCCTGGTTTTATTTTTTAGACTATGTACCATTTTAAGCCTTAGAGGATAGAAGGGAAAGAGGTGACATGATAGCAACTTTCAGGTATATTAAAGGGCTTAGTAAAACTGAAGCTTGGAGTATTTTACATAAAAATTCAAGAACAAGGGGTCATGATCTCAAGCTCATAGTGATTGATTCATGGAATAAACTTAACCCCTTAAGGAACGGATATTTCAGACAAAAACTTCCCCCCCAAAAGACCAGAGCATTTTTAGCAGTTTTGCTCTCACTACATTTAAAGGGCCATGATACCCACATGTTGAAACACTTGAAAGTGATGCAGTATAGCTGTAAAAAGCTGACTAGAAAATATCACCTGAACATCTCTATTTAAAAAAGGAAGATATTTTACCTCAAAATGTCCTAAGTATTCACCCATTGTAAAGGACTTTAAGCAGCAAATTGGTTTATCTGTCCCGGGAAAATCTCATGAGATCACAGTAAAAGAGTTCATGACCTCAGCACTGTTGATGCTGATTGGTTGCTGTTCATTTCTTCATTTATTTATTTTTTACCTGCAGCTGGACAGCAGCTGAAGTATAACTTTTTACACAGCAATTACTCTACTGAGCTGAGGATATTGTGAGGTAAAATATCTTCCTTTTCTACATAGAGATGCTCAGGTGATATTTTCCTGTCAATTTTTTACAGTTATGTTGCATTACTTTCAAGTGATTAAGCATATGAGTATTATGTCCCTTTAACCAGAAATAGAGCCTTTTTTATATATATTTACCTTTCAAAACTATATACATATTTTTTTTTAGTAGACAACCCAAATTATTGATCTAGGCCCATTTTTGTATATTTCATGCAACCATTTCATTGCCAAATGCGATCAAATAAAAAAAATTGTTAACTTTTTCACAATTGTAAGTTTCTCACTGAAATTATTTACAAACCGCTTGTGCAATTATGGCACAAATGGTTGTAAATGCTTCTCTGGGATCCCCTTTGTTCTGAAATAGCAGACATATATGGCTTTGGCATTGCTTTTTGTTAATTAGAAGGCCACTAAATGCCGCTGCGCACTACACTTGTATTATGCCTAGCAATGAAGGTGTTAATTAGGTAGCTTGTAGGGTTAATTTTAGCTTTAGTGTAGAGATCAGCCTCCCACCTGACACATCCCACCCCCTGATCCCTCCCTGACCCCTCTCAAACAGCTCTCTTCCATCCCCCACCCCACAATTGTCACCCCATCTTAAAGGGACACTGCACCCACATTTTTTTCTTTCGTGATCAGATAGAGCATGCAATTTTAAGCAACTTTCTAATTTACTCCTATTATCAAATTTTCTTCATTCTCTTGGTATCTTTATTTGAAATGCAAGAATGTAAGTTTAGATGCAGGCCCATTTTTGGTAAACAACCTGTGTTGTTCTTGCTGATTGGTGGATAAATTCATCCACCAATAAAAAAAGTGCTGTCCAGAGTACTGAACCAAAAAACCCCTGAGATGTCTTCTTTTTCAAATAAAGATAGCAAGAGAACAAAGAAAAATTGATAATAGGAGTAAATTAGAAAGTTGCTTAAAATTGCATGCTCTATCTGAATCCCAAAAGAAAAATATTGGGTTCAGTGTCCCTTTAAGTACTGGCAGAAAGTCTGCCAGTACTAAAATAGAAAGGCCAGTCTGCCAGTACCCAATTTGCTGTAAATTAGGCAATTAAAAAATAAAATAAAAATGAAACTATTATTTTTTTCTGTAGTGTAGCTGCCCCCCCTCAATACACCCCCCTCTCCCAGATCCCTTGCCGTCAACTGATCCCACATAGGAACCCCCTCATTGCCCCTCCTCCCTCCTTCCTCCTCAGTGACGCACTTATTTTATTTATTTTTTTATCCCTGTAGTGTGGCTTTGCGGTTCCACCCATTCCCGCCCCCTACAGCGAGGGGGGCATGCAGAAATAGCGCAATCTCGTTATTTTGAGCGAGATCGTGGCAGAGAGAAGCCCAGGACTGCACATCGCTGGTCCTTAAGGACATAACGACCAGCGTCGTACGGCGCTGGTCGTTAAGGGGTTAAACAAGAGGCAGTAATGACAAACACTGTGGGGGACTTTAAGAATGCCTGGGATAAGCATAAGGCTATCCTACAAACTAGAAAAGTTTATACTTTTTAGGAAATATCGGGCAGATTTGCTGGGCCTATGGTTCATACCTGCTGTCAAAATCTAAGTTTTAAGGCCCCTTTGCACTTAACATTAGCTTTAAAGTGAAATTGAACAGGTCTAGCTATATCGATGCATAAAATATTTTCACAATTGCATAAAATGCAATAATTTAAACACGATAAAATATTTTTTTTTACAAAAAATAAATAAAATAAATGTTATATTGAAACTAGCAAGTAATAAAAGTTTGTGCTCAACCTGAAATTAGGGAGAGATTGCAAGGAAAAATGCCTCTTTAACATGCACGCATGCACATATTCAAACGCATGCACACAGACACACATGTACTCTCACACACGCACACACACACACACGTGTGTATATATATATATATATATACACACAAACCGAAAAAGAAATATACAAATATGTATAACAAGTATCCAGATGTCTAGTGCAAGCAAGACAGATATATATTTAAACACACAACCACTTAGGGTGTGGTGTAGGTACAGGGACATCACAGGATTTAACATGAAACATAAGCGTCACATAGGGAACAGCAGCATGTCTGTACAGGAGGACTGATGTCACACACCCTATATATAGAAACAATGTCCTCTACATATATCTGTTTGCTCATATCAGGCATTTGTGTTATTGTTAAAAAGGGACACTCAAGTCAAAATAAACTTTTATGATTCAGATAGAGTATGCAGTTTTAAGGCACTTTACAATTTACTTCCATTATCAAATTTTGCACAGTCTTTTTATATACACACTTTCTGGGGAACAAGATCCTACTGAGCATGTGCATAACCTCACAGGGTATGCATATACTAGTCTGTGATTGGCTGATGTCTGTCACATGACACAGGGGGCCGGAAAATGGGAGAACAAATTAATTTGTCCAAAAAAAAAATCTACTGCTTATTTGAAATTCAGAGTAAGTGCTATTGCATTGTCTTTTTATTATATACAGCACTTGTTAATTGGGTAATTATACTGCATTGAGTGGTCCTTTTAATGATGAAAGTACATTATGTGTGTTGTTCATGGGCATCTGTACAAATATATGTCTGATAGGTGCATAATGTGTATATCACACACACACACATATATCATAAGTCTTGTGTAAGTGAGCATTTGAAAAGTGTATATCTGATATCTAGATATGGCCATGTATATTTTTTAGATTTGTAGTATAGTTCAGATACATGTGTGTACCAATAAAATGCTAATAAAAAAATCCTGCAATGGACAAGACACTTACGGCTAGATTACAAGTTTTGCGTTATGAGCCGCTCCGTGCTAACTTGCAAGTTATTGTAACCGCTTACCTCCCTATAGCGCTGCTATTACAGGTTTGCAAAAACCCGGCGTTAGCAGGCAATAAGTGAGCGTTGAGCAAAATTGAACTCCATACCGCACCCAAATACCAGTGCTGCTTTGATCTGGTTTTACATGCTCGTGCACGATTTCCCCATAGACATCAATGGGGAGAGCCGGCTGAAAAAAAGCCTAACACCTGCAATAAAGGAGCGTAAAGCTCCGTAACGCAGCCCCATTGATTCCTATGGGGAAACAAAATTTATGTTTACACCTAAAACCCTAACATAAACCCAGAGTCTAAACACCCCTAATCTGCCGCCCCCGACATTGCCGACACCTACATTACACTTATTAACCCTTAATCTGCCGCCCCGACATCGCCGCCACCTACCTACACTTATTAACCCCTAATCTGCTGCCCCCAATGTCGTCGCTACCTACCTACACTTATTAACCCCTAATCCACTATACTAAAGTTATTAACCCCTAAACCTAACCCTAACATCTACTAACTTTAATATAATAAAAATATATCTAAATAAAAATTACTATCATTAACTAAATAATTCCTATTTAAAACAAAATACTTACCTATAAAATAAACCATAAGCTAGATACAATATAACTAATAGTTACATTGTACCTATCTAAGGTTTTATTTTATTTTTACAAGTAAGTTTGTATTTATTTTAACTAGGTAGAATAGTTACTAAATAGTTATTAACTATTTACTAACTACCTAGCTAAAATAAATATAAAGTTACCTGTAAAATAAAACCTAACCGTAGTTACACTAACACCTAACATTAAACTACAATTAAATAAATTACATTAATAAAATACAATTAACTAAATTACAAAAACACCAAACACTAAATTACACAAAATAAAAAATAAATTATCAAATATTTAAACTAATTACACCTAATCTAATAGCCCTATCAAAATAAAAAAGCCCCCCCCAAATAAAAAAAACCCTAGCCTAAACTAAACTGCCAACAGCCCTTAAAAGGGCCTTTTGCGGGGCATTGGCCCAAAGAAATCAGCTCATTTACCTGTAAAAAAAAAAAATACAAACAACCCCCCAACAGTAAAACCCACCACCCATACAACCAACCCCCCAAATAAAATCCTATCTAAAAAACCTAAGCTCCCCATTGCCCTGAAAAGGGCATTTAGCTCTTTTTCAGCCCAAACCGTAACCTAAAAATAAAACCCACCCAATAAACCCTTAAAAAAACTAACATTAACCCCCGAAGATCCACTTACTGTTTTTGAAGACTGGACTTCCATCCTCATCGAAGCCGGCAGAAGTCTTAATCCAAGCGGGCCGAAGTCTTCATCCAAGCCGGTAGAAGTCTTCATCCAGACGGCATCTTCTATCGTCATCCATCCGGTGTGGAGCGGCTCCATCTTCAAGACATCCGGCGTGGAGCATCCTCTACTTCCGACGGCTAACGAAGAATTAAGGTTCTTTTAAGGGACGTCATCCAAGATGGCGTACCTTGAATTCCGATTGGCTGATAAAATTATATCAGCCAATCGGAATTAAAGGTGAAAAAATCCTATTGGCTGATGCAATCAGCCAATAGGATTGAACTCACATTCTATTGGCTGATTGGAACAGCCAATAGAATGCAAACTAAATCCTATTGGCTGATTGCATCAGCCAATAGGATATTTTACACCTTTAATTCCGATTGGCTGATAGAATTCTATCAGCCAATCGGAATTCAAGGGACGCCATCTTGGATGACGTCCCTTAAAGGAACCTTCATTCGTTAGCCGTCGGAAGAAGAGGATGCTCCGCACCGGATGTCTTGAAGATGGAGCCGTTCTGCGCCGGATGGATGAAGATAGAAGATGCTGTCTGAATGAAGACTTCTGCCGGCTTGGATGAAGACTTCGGCCCGCTTGGATGAAGACTTCTGCCGGCTTCGATGAGGACTTCTGCCGCTTTGTTGAGGATGAATGTCCGGTCTTCAAAAACTGTAAGTGGATCTTCGGGGGTTAGTGTTAGGGTTTTTTAAGGGTTTATTGAGTGGGTTTTATTTTTAGGTTAGGGTTTGGGCTGAAAAAGAGCTAAATGCCCTTTTTAAGGGCAATGCTCATCCAAATGACCTTTTCAGGGCAATGGGAAGCTTAGGTTTTTTAGATAGGATTTTATTTGAGGGCTTGGTTGTGTGGATGGTGGGTTTTACTGTTGGGGGTTGTTTGTATTTTTTTTTACAGGTAAAATAGCTGATTTCTTTAGGGCAATGCCCTGCAAAAAGCCCTTTTAAGGGCTATTGGCAGTTTAGTTTAGGCTAGGTTTTTTTTTATTTTGGTTTGTTTTTTTATTTTGATAGGGTTATTAGATTAAGTGTAATTAGTTTAAATATTTGATAATTTATTTTTTATTTTGTGTAATTTAGTGTTTGTTTGTTTTTGTAATTGAGTTAATTGTATTTAATTAATTTAATTTATTTAATTGTAGTTTAATGTTAGGTGTAAATATAAAGTTACCTGTAAAATAAAACCTAGCCTGAGTTACCCTAACACCAAACATTAAACTACAATTAAATAAATTACATTAATTAAATATAATTAACTAAATTACAAAAAAAATACACTAAATTACACAAAATAAAAAGTAAATGATCAAATATTTAAACTAATTACACCTAATCTAATAGCCCTATCAAAATAAAAAAGCCCTCCAAAAAAAAAAAAAAACCTAGCCTAAACTAAAATGCCAACAGCCCTTAAAAGGGCCTTTTGCAGGGCATTGCCCCAAAGAAATCAGCTCATTTACCTGTAAAAAAAAATACAAACAACCCCCCAACAGTAAAACCCACCACCCACACAACCAACCCCCCAAATAAAATCCTATCTGAAAAACCTAAGCTCCCCATTGCCCTGAAAAGGGCATTTGGATGGGCATTGCCCTTAAAAGGGCATTTAGCTCTTTTTCAGCCCAAACCGTAACCTAAAAATAAAACCCACCCAATAAACCCTTTAAAAAAAAAAAAACTAACACTAACCCCCAAAGATCCAATTACTGTTTTTGAAGACTGGACATCCATCCTCATCGAAGCCATCAGAAGTCTTCATCCAAGCGGGCCGAAGTCTTCATCCAAGCCGGCAGAAGTCTTCATCCTGACGGCATCTTCTATCTTCATCCATCCGGTGTGGAGCAGCTTCATCTTCAAGACATCTGGCACGGAGCATCCTATTCTTCCGACGGCTAACGAAGAATGAAGGTTTACACAAAATAAAGGATGAAGGAATTGGAACAGCCAATAGAATGCAAGCTCAATCCTATTGGCTGATTGCATCAGCCAATAGGATTTTTCACCTTTAATTCCGATTGGCTGATAGAATTCTATCAGCCAATCGGAATTCAAGGGACGCCATCTTGGATGATGTCCCTTAAAGGAACCTTCATTCTTCGTTAGCCGTCGGAAGAAGAGGATGCTCCACGCCGGATGTCTTGAAGATGGAGCCGCTCCACGCCGGATGGATGAAGATAGAAGATGCCGTCTGGATGAAGACTTTGGCCCGCTTGGATGAAGACTTCTACCGGCTTCGATGAGGATGGATGTCCGGTCTTCAAAAACTGTAAGTGGATCTTCGGGGGTTAGTGTTAGGTTTTTTTAAGGGTTTATTGGGTGGGTTTTATTTTTAGGTTAGGGTTTGGGCTGAAAAAGGGCTAAATGCCCTTTTAAGGGCAATGCCCATCCAAATACCCTTTTCAGGGCAATGGGAAGCTTAGGTTTTTTAGATAGGATTTTATTTGGGGGGTTGGTTGTGTGGATGGTGGGTTTTACTGTTGGGGGGGTTGTTTGTATTTTTTTTAAAGGTAAAATAGCTGATTTCTTTAGGGCAATGCCCCGCAAAAGGGCCTTTTAAGGGCTATTGGCAGTTTAGTTTAGGCTAGGTTTTTTTTTGTTGTTTTTTTGTTTGTTTTTATTTTGATAGGGCTATTAGATTAGGTGTAATTAGTTTAAATATTTGATAATTTATTTTTTATTTTGTGTAATTTAGTGTTTGTTTGTTTTTGTAATTTAGTTAATTGTATTTAATTAATGTAGTTTATTTAATTGTAGTTTAATGTTAGGTGTTAGTATAACTCAGGTTAGGTTTTATTTTACAGGTAAATTTGTATTTATTTTAGCTAGGTAGTTAGTAAATAGTTAATAACTATTTAGTAACTATTCTACCTAGTTAAAATAAATACAAACTTACTTGAAAATAAAAATAAAACCGAACGGCTAGATTACGAGTTTTGCGGTAAGAGGGGTGCGGTGTTAACTTGCACGTTATTGTCACCGCTCACTTTCCTACAGCGCTGTTATTACAGGTTTTCATAAACCCGGCGTTATCAGGCAAGAAGTGAGCGTAGAGCAAAATTGTGCTCCATACCGCACTCATATACCAGCACTGCTGAAAGCTGCGGTGAGCTAATTTTACGTGCTCGTGCACAATTTCCCCATAGACATCAATGGGGAGAGCCGGCTGAAAAAAGCCTAACACCTGCAAAAAAGGAGCGTAAAGCTCCGTAACGCAGCCCCATTGATTCTTATGGGGAAACAAAAATTATGTTTACACCTAACACCCTAACATGAACCCAGAGTCTAAACACCCGTAATCTTACACTTATTAACCCCTAATCTGCCGCCACCGACATCGCAAACACTAGTTAAATATTATTAACCCCTAACATCGCCGCCACCTACATTACAGCTATTAACCCCTAATACGCCTCCACCACTATACTAAATTTATTAACCCCTAAACCTAAGTCTAACCCTAACACCCTCTAACTTAAATATAATTCAAATCTTAATAAAAATTCCTATCATTAACTAAATAATTCCTATTTAAAACTAAATACTTCCTATAAAATAAACCCTAAGCTAGCTACAATATAACTAATAGTTATATTGTATCTATCTTAGGGTTTATTTTTATTTTACAGGCAAGTTTGTATTTATTTTAACTAGGTAGAATAGTTACTAAATAGTTATTAACTATTTACTAACTACCTAGCTAAAATAAATACAAATATACCTGTAAAATAAAACCTAACCTGAGTTACACTAACAACTAACATTACACAACAATTAAATAAATTACATAAATTAAATACAATTACCTAAATTACAAAAACAAACAAACACTAAATTACACAAAATAAAAAATAAATGATCAGATATTTAAACTAATTACACCGGGCAGAAGTCTTCATCGAGACGGCATCTTCTATCTTCATCCATCCGGAACGGAGCGGGTCTATCTTCAAGACATCCGGCGTGGAGCATCCTCTTCAATCAAAGTCTTCTTCCCAAATGAAGGTTCCTTTAAATGACATCATCCAAGATGGCATCCCTTGAATTCTGATTGGCTGATTGCATCAGGATTGAGCTTGCATTCTATTGGCTGATTGCATCAGCCAATAGGATTTTTTCACCTTTAATTCTGATTGGCTGATAGAATTCTATTAGCCAATCGGAATTCAAGGGACGCCATCTTGGATGACGTCACTTAAAGGAACCTTCATTCGTCGTTAGCCGTGGAAAGAAGAGGATGCTCCGCACCGGATGTCTTGAAGATGGACCTGCTCCGCTCTGGATGGATGAAGATAGAAGATGCCGTCTGGATGAAGACTTCTGCCTGTCTGGAGGACCACTTCTGCCGGCTTGAATGAAGACTTCTCCCGGCTTCATTGAGGACTTCTTGCCGCTTGGATGAAGACTTCTCCCGGCTTCGTTGAGGATGGATGTCCATTCTTCAAGACTGTAAGTGGATCTTCGGGGGTTAGTGTTAGGTTTCTTTAAGGATTTATTGGGTGGGTTTTATTTTTAGGTTAGGGTTTGGGCAGAAAAAGAGCTAAATGCCCTTTTAAGGGCAATGCCCAATCAAATGCCCCTTTCAGGGCAATGGGGAGCTTAGTTTTTTTTTTTTTTTTAGATAGTATTTTATTTGGGGGGTTGGTTGTGTGGGTGGTGGGTTTTACTGTTGGGGGGATGCTTGTATTTTTTTTACAGGTAAAAGAGCTAATTTCTTTGGGGCAATGCCCTGCAAAAGGCCCTTTTAAGGGCTATTGGTAGTTTAGGCTAGGGTTTTTTTTATTTTGGGGGGGGGGGGGGGTTTATTTTGATAGGGCTATTAGATTAGGTGTAATTAGTTTAAATATCTGATAATTTATTTTTTATTTTGTGTAATTTAGTGTTTGTTTGTTTTTTGTAATTTAGGTAATTGTATTTAATTTATGTAATTTATTTAATTGTTGTGTATTGTTAGGTGATAGTGTAACTCAGGTTAGGTTTTATTTTACAGGTAAACTTGTATTTATTTTAGCTAGGTAGTTAGTAAATAGTTAATAACTATTTAGTAACTATTCTACCTAGTTAAAATAAATACAAACTTGCCTGTAAAATAAAAATAAACCCTAAGCTAGCTACAATGTAACTATTAGTTATTTTGTAGCTAGCTTAGGGTTTATTTTATAGGTAAGTATTTAGTTTTAAATAGGAATTATTTAGTTAAAGAAAGGAATTTTTATTTAGATTTATTTGAATTATATTTAAGTTAGGGGGTGTTAGGGTTAGACTTAGGTTTAGGGGTTAATACATTTAGTATAGTGGCGGTGACGTTGGGGGCGGCAGATTAGGGGTTAATAACTATAATGTAGGTGGCGGCGTTGTTAGGGGCGGCAGATTAGGGGTTAATAATATTTAAGTAGTGTTTGTGATGCGGGAGAGCGGCGGTTTATGGGTTAATATGTTTATTATAGTGTCGGCGATGTCGGGAGCGGCAGATTAGGGGTTAATAAGTTTATTTTAGTGTTTGCGATGCGGGTGGGCCTCGGTTTAGGGGTTAATAGGTAGTTTATGGGTGTTAGTGTAATTTTTAAAACTTTAGTTATGAGTTTTATGCTACAGCTTTGTAGCGTAAAACTCATAACTACTGACTTTAGATTGCGTCACGAATCTTACGGTTTAGGCTGTACCGCTCACTTTTTGGCCTCCCAGAAAAAGCTTGCAATACTGGCGCTATGGAAGTCCCATTGAAAAAAGACTTAACACAAATTGTGTAATTTAATTTGCGTTAAAGCCAAAAAAGTGTGCGGTGCCTCTAAATCTGCAAGACTCTTAATTCCAGCGGTAGTGAAAAAGCAGCGTTATGAGCCTTAACGCTGCTTTTTCACTCATACCGCAAAACTCTTAATCTAGCCGAAAGATAGCTACAATGTAACTATTAGTTATATTGTAGCTATCTTAGGGTTTATTTTATAGGTATTTAGTTTTAAATAGGAATTATTTAGTTAATGATAGTAATTTTTATTTAGATTTATTTTAATTATATTAAAGTTAGTGGATGTTAGGGTTAGGTTTAGGGGTTAATAACTTTAGTATAGTGGCGGCGACGTGGGGGGCAGCCGATTAGGGGTTAATAACAGTAATGTAGGTTGCGGCGATGTTAGGGACAGCAGATTAGGGTTTAATAATATTTAACTAGTGTTTGCGATGCGGGAGTGCTGCAGTTTAGGGGTTAATATGTTTATTATAGTGGCGGTGATTTCCGGAGCAGCAGATTAGGGGTTAATAATTTTATTTTAGTGTTTGCGATGCGGGAGGGCCTCAATTTAGGGGTTAATAGGTAGTTTATGGGTGTTAGTGTACTTTGTAACACTTTAGTTACGAGTTTTATGCTACAGATTTGTAGCACAAAACCCATAACTACTGACTTTCAGGTGGCGGTACGAATCTTGTAGTTATAGGCTGTACCGCTCACTTTTTGGCCTCCCAGGCAAACTAGTAATACCGGCGCTGTGGAAGTCCCATTGAAAAGTTACTTTTTAAAAGCTGCGGTAGTTACGTTGCGTTACGGCCAAAAAAGTGTGTGGTACAGATATACCTGCGAGTCTCGTAATACCAGCGGTAGTGAAAAAGAGCTATAACACTGCTTTTTCACTTGTAATCTAGCCGTTAGTTAATTTATTCAGTATAAATAGATAAACCTTATGATTATGAAGCTTTAACTTTAAGGGAGATGAACAAATACTATCAGGGATTTATGTTTTGACAGTAGATAAGATGGCCCATCTAGTCTACTAAAATGTTTAGAAAGGGACACTGTACTATAAAATTTGTTTTCTTAATGGGTTCCAAACTACTTGTTATACCTACTGCAGAGTATTATATGTATGGGAATCAGTTCCTTCATGTTTATTTTTGTATTTATAATTCTTATAAATATGGGCTGAGCCTGCAGGTAAAGCTGACTTGCTAATATCATCTATGTTTAAACACAGTTAGGTATTGAAACGCTAATTATGACTAAGCACAACCAGAAATGTCTGATTAAAGATTCTGTCTCACTGCTACCCCTGCTGGAAGATTCAGTAGTGCAATTGTCTCCTGTTTACATATCTTTTCTACAGAGAATATATTTGTTATTCATTTTTTCAGTGTAGATGTTTTTTCTATAGGCAAAAACAGCCTTTTAAACACAAAATAATGGTAAATGAGCTGCTTGCAAACAATTAAATACACTCCAATAGGTACAATGCACCCCTGGGAACGCATTACAGTTGAGAACAGTTTAGAGTGCAATGTCCCTATAAAGGACCGTAAACACTTTGGTATTGTTATATACTATGTTTAATAATAATGCATAGTAAAAATATCACTGTTGTATTAATATTTCTTTTGCCCCATTTCTTGTCATTTTAGTCTAAAATATAAAAATTGCTCCATCAAGTTTTCCATTTGAGAGAACTGGAAGTGTACATGTCAGGTTTCACAAACCATAAAGCCGGACAGATAGCTCAGCATGCTAAGGCACTGTGGGTTGCAGGTTCGATCTCCGGCGGGGTCCACTCAGCCTTTCATCCTTCTGAGGTCGATTAAAATGAGCAGCGCCTTGAAACCCTTACGGGTGATTAGCTGCGCTTTACAAGTACCCAATACATACATACATATATATATATATATATATATCTGTTCCTCATTGGCATTATCAGATAAGACACATTTGCTAATACTATAATATAGTAACAAGTGCTTATTTATTGGCTCCTCCAAATAACAAGTGCTGGGTGAAGTCTGGCAATTGAAAAAAAAATGCAGCAAACAAGGTGTTAATGTATTCAAAACATCTTTAAACTCACCCAGTACTGTAAGACTGGGTGAGTTTAAAATGTTGTAATTACGAGGCATTTAGTGTCACTCTGGGTAGCTTTATGCCTATCACAAGAATACTTGAATTCTTTTACAGTATATGTCCCTATTGCTTTTGCTTGGAGGCTTTTTCATGTATCTGAATACTCCTGGTTTTGCATTTTATTTACAAAGCTGCTACGCTGCAAATTCATATTATGGTATTTGGTTAGTGCCTTTGGGCTTGTTACATACTTATGAGCTAGGGACATATTTATGTGCACAGCTAATCGTAGCATCATTTAAAGGGACACTAAACCCAATAATTGTATTTAATGATTCAGATAGAGAATACCATTTTTTAAATAACATTTCAATTTACTTCTAATATCTAATTCACTTAATTCTTTAAATGTCCTTTGTTGAAGAGATAGCAATGCCCATGGGGTGAGCCAATCACACGAGGCATCTATGTGCAGCCACCAATAAGCAGCTACGGAGCCTATTTAGATATGCTTTTCAACAAATGATATCAAGAGAATGAAGCAAATTAGATAATAGAAGTAAATTAAAAAGTTTTTTTAAAATTGCATGCTCTTTCTAAATCATGAAAGAACACATTTGTGTTTCATGTCTCTTTAAAACTTTGGGGGTCATAAGTGATTTTTGTTTTTTAGAGGGAGAATCTGTCATTAAAAACAAAATTTGAACTTTCATGCTTCAGATAGAGCACACAAATTTAAGACACTTTTAAATACATTTCTATTATCAATTTTACTTTGCTCTCTTGGTATCCTTTCTTGAAAAGCATACCCTACTGTTCAATTTATAAGCAATGCAATTATTTAGAGATGAATCATTTTGACATTTAAGTGATCTTGCACAGGGGTGTACTCACTTCTGTTGTATACTGTATGTACAAAGACTCCGCAGCAGCAATAAACTACTGGGAGCTAGCTGGTGATTTTATGGCTATACACATATGCTGCTTGTCATTGGCTCAATGTGTTCAGCTAGCATTGCTGCTCTGGAGCGTACTTTTAAATATGTTTTTAATCCCTTTGCAGGGGTTAAACTCAGTTGTATGCAAGCTATAGTGCAATAACAAAATCCTGTATCAAGTTAGTTTATTTTCTTTTTGCACTTTTATGGCAAGATTGGCTGCAGTAGAATATTTTATAGTATTGGATTGTGAGAGCTGATAGCATTTCAATCATTTTTCTACAGATACCCTCCAGGCAAGTTCTGCGAAGGACAGCAGAGGGCACCCCCATGCAGTGGTACGACCCAGAGGAGGCTCAGATCATCAGCCAGGTGTAGGAACACCAGAACTTTGCAAAACTGGGAAGAAGCCAACACGTTCAAGTGCACATGAATATTCTACCTCTAGCTTGTCTGTGATCCTAATAGGGACACTGTGCTGTAAATTGTAAAACAAAATTATCCTTAATGTGTTTCAAATAATTTGTAATATTAGCTGCAGAGTATCAAATGTATGGGAAATGGCTCTTAAGTTTATTTTTGTATATGAAATAGCAGTTTTACTCAGTGAACTACAACACATTTAAATGATCTGAGTTTGCAGGGAGAGGAGACCTGCTTGCCTTTATCTTTATGAACAAAATCCTCATTATCGTATCTCTGTCTCTGTAAATAGATAATTAGAGATAAATTGAAACTTAGCATTTTTAGTACCAATCTCCCCTCCAACTTGGAGGATGGTTACAGCTGCCGGCCCTTGTTTACATAACCTTTCTATATAGAATACAGGTATACCCCGCTCATACAGCGGGTTAGGGACCGGAGCCCCGCTGTAAAGTGAAAACCGCCTTAAAGTGAATCAAGGCAGTTTTTGCTTTCTTTTCACTTGCCAGTGTGTTTAAAACTAACATGTATTAGGGGTGCAATAGTGCTACATTTAGTTTAACACTAGCACAGCACAGTATTCAATTAGTATTCAATGAATACTGTACCTGTAAAATAGTGACAATTACTGTAGTACAATATGCCAGACTATAACACTGAGACACAGATTGCACTGTAATGCTGTAAACAGAGTGAACTAAGCATAACAAAATGGTGCCAGACACGTTCCTCGCAATCTCATGATTACAGCACTGTTTCAAAATCCTTGGAGGTTGAACTTCAATGCCACAAAGCACTGTATTAGCGAAACGCTGTAAAGTGAAGCGCTGTAAAGTGAGGTATACCTGTACTGCAATATTCATATTTTCAGTACAGGTGATAGTTTCAACAGGTAACAGCAGCTATTTCAAATGACAAATTAAAAGGTAAATGAGTTGGTTGAAAACCACTTAATACACTCTAGCAGGTTAAATTGATTATTGGGTACAGATTAAAGGGGGGCAACAATTAACGGAACAGTATCCCTTTAATCTAGAAAAAAAACTTACCAAAGATTCTCCAAAGTCAGCAATGACATCTTTCTGGTTTTCTGCAGATACAATCAGTGTATAATGTCATTTATAAATGTCCTGTCTGTCTAGTGTCACATTTTTAGTCTTCCTGTCTGTATCAAGTTTATTTTTCTCTCTCTCTCTCTGCTGGGCAGAGAAATATGTTTTCTTTTTTATTCCCTACCCAGCTGGATGGACCTGCAGTGAATTGCAGTGCAATGTAACTGAAACAGATACTGGGGGTGTAGGTTAAATTAAATATATATATATATTGGCTGTTGCTGACAGTCTTTAATAAACTCGTTAAAGGTTTACATTTTCAGTGTCTGACTGAGTGCCTTTATTCTATATTACAGTGTTTCTCAACCTATTTGAAGTAAGTGCCCATACACACATACATTTTTGTCCTAAGTACTCCCAACTGCAACACGTACGTTTTTCTGTTTTTGGGAATTTATTTAAAATTCTGCTTTACTGAATAAAAATGCAACAAATGTTTGAAATTTATTAGAGCAAAAATTATTAGGAAATTAACATATAGGGAAGACACACACACCGAATTAGACAAAAATATAGAGCTAGATTACTAATGGAGCGCTAATTTATCACATGCCCGTAAACAGACAAGTTTGCCTTTTTTACGGGCGCACAATAAATAACCAGCCATTACAAGTGGGTATTAGCGCTCAGAAAATAAACTAGAGATCAGATTTCTGGTTAAATTTCTAAAAGTACCCCAAATGCCCCCCAAAATAAAGGGTCGTTTAGTTTTTTTTATTTTAAAAAATTAAACTACTGCACGGAGCAGTTTTTATGGGTTAAAAGTGGAGGTGTGGTTGTTAGAAAAAAAACAAATGGCACTGAAAAGTGCCTTTACATAGTGGTCTAAGGGGACTGTGTGTTTTCTGTAAATATATATGTATATGCTTATATACATATATATGTATGTGTTAATATGTGTATGTACACATATTAAAACATAAATATATATTTATATATTCATATACATATATGAAGATACAGAAAAGAGCACTAAGCGCTGCCTTCTTCAGTGAATAGGTGGTTGGAGGAAGATTGACCAATATCACTTATATTCCACTATATGGAGAGATAAATAAATATATATATATATATATATATATATCAGTAGACTAATCACATGTGATAATCAGTATGGTGTTCACAAGTATACCTCAGTACAATACATCAGTATTATAACGTCTACAAACTCAAATAAAATCCATTTGAAAGGGTCCTTAAAGGCTGCCACGCATGACCCCTGCCTTCTCTCAGGTCTTGAGGCTTGTGCTGCCCCTCACAATGAATGTTCTATAGAGCATTCGGAAAAGGCACTAAAATATTAAAATACAAGAAGAGTGCAAATATGCTGCTACTTACAGAAATAAAAAACTTTACAACACATATATATAGTGTAGACAGTCAGTGGCTGTTTGCCTCGTTACCCGTGAGGATTCACCTCCGACCTCCGTGGGAATGTCAGTCCGGATATTCAACTTCGTGGGAGTTTCCTTTCTCCTGTGCTGAATTCCGCCGTGAATTAAAACCAGTGAGGCTTCCGTACCTGATGTGACTACAGATACGATTCTTTTTATACTGCACTTAGATATTTTTCTGTGCTCTTCTTGTATTTTAATATCATATACATGAGCTGGTACACCCCAACAGATTTGCAAGATTAATTGAAGATGTTGGGGGTATCAGTTCAGGGGTGGCAGTGTCAGAGAGGGCTGTGTTGCCTAATATAGTGAACAGTCCTTTAGTCGTGGAAGAGGAGCATACTATGGTGGGCAGTACCTTCAGACATGGTAGAGGGGCATACTATAGTTAACAGTTCTTCAGTCATGGAAGAGGCGCATACAAGTCAGGGCCTGAGGCAGATGTTGGTGGTAGGAGACTCTATTATTAGGAAGGTTGATAGGGTAATTTGTCGTCCAGACCCTTTAAATAGAACAGTTTGCTTTCTTCCAGGGGCTTGTGTTAGGCATATTGTGGAGCGTATTGATAGATTGTTAGAGGGATCAGTCATGGTACATATTGGTACTAAAGAAGGAATCAGCGGGAGATGGAGAGTCCTAAAAAATGACTTCAGGGAGTTAGGTAGCAAGCTTAAAGCAAGGACCTCCAAAGTAATATTTTCAGAGATATTACCAGTGCCGTGTGTTAACTCAGTAAGGCTGAAGGAGCAATGGTCTGTTAATTCATGGTTAAAAATATGGTGTAAAAATGAGGGGTTGGACTTTTTAGAGCACTGGGCTGACTTTTCACTTGACTACAATTTGTACAGTAAGGATGGATTGCACCTGAATGACATGGGTGCAGGTGTGTGTTGGGGAAAAGGATGGTAGCAAGTTTAGAGAACCTTTTAAACTAGGTAAAGGGGGGAAGGGTCAGTTAGAACACAATAGAACAGAGAGATCAGTCTGTGAATATGTCACTCCCTTTATATCTCAAGGAAGGGATGACTTAAGAAATGTCACATTAGAAAGTATGGAGGAAAGCACACCAAGTAGCAGCAGAAAGCACATGAAAATGTGTGACAACAAATGCAAGAAGCATGACGGGTAAAATGGGGGAGCTGGAGCTCTTAGTTGCAGAAGAAGACTATGATGTTATCAGTATAACTGAAACTTGGTGGGATGATTCACATGACTGGGCAGTTAACTTAGAGGGGTATACTTTATTTAGGAGGGACAGGAATAATACAAGGGGTGGAGGAATCTGCATGTATATTAAACCTAACCTTAAACCTACAATAAGGGAAGATATTTCTGATACAGGCGACAATGTAGAGACCCTGTGGGTGGAAATAAAGAGTGGGGGGGGGGGATCCTAAAAAAATATTACTAGGAACTCAACTACTAATGCAAATAGGTAAGGCTGCTAATTATAGTGCTGTAATTTTGGGAGATTTTATCTACCCTGATATAAACTGGGCCAATGAAACTAGTAATTCAGCTATGGGGGATAGATTTTAAAATGTTCTCAGGGATAACTTCTTGTCACAATTAATAGAGGAGCCAACTAGGAGTAAAGCTATATTGGATTAGTGCTAGCAAACTATACAGATATAATATCAAACATAGAAGTCAAAGAACATTTGGGTAACCGTGATCATAACATGGTCACATTTGAAATCTCTTTTCATATGCAGTGTCTTAAAGGTTTAACCAAGACTTATAATTTTAAGAAAGCAAAATACAACGATTTAAGGAAATCATTAAATAACATAAATTGGGACAAAGTATTCTCTAATAAAAATACAGAGGATAAATGGATAACATTTAAAACTTTGTTAAATAAATATACATATCAACAAATAGCATATGGTTATAAAAATACAAAATCCAAGCCAATGTGGCTCAATAATAATGTGTTAGGAAAAAACGTAGGGCATTTAAATTATTCAAAGAAAATAGTACAGACTAAACATTCCATATTTATAAGGAATGTAACAAGGCATGCAAAAAGCAATTAAATTAGCCAAAATTGAAAATGAAAAATTAATTGCAAAGGATTCTAACTCGAACCCTAAAAGGTTCTTTAAGTACATAAATAGCAAAACATCTAAGAAAGACAATATAGGTACATTAAAATGCGTGGAGGGTAGCATGATTAACAGTGACAGGGAGAAGGCTGAGATACTAAACCATTTTTTTTCTTCAGTATACACAAGAGAGGAACCATTGGATGATACTTTGGAACAAAATAGAACATGCCAGCCCATAACATTAACTGGGTTATGTATAGAGGATATCAGGAAAAATTTGGATAATATTAAGGTAAATAAAACTCCAGGCCCAGATGGAATACACCCAAGGGTGTTAAGGGAATTTAGCACTGTTATAGACAAACCTCTACTCTTAATTTTTCAAGACTCATTATCCTCAGGCATGGTACCCCAGGATTGGCGTAAAGCTGATGTGGTGCCACTCTTCAAAAAGGGAAGCAGGGATGATCCAGGAAGCTATAAACCAGTTAGTCTGACATCAATAGTGGGGAAAATATTTGAAGGGATTATATTGATGAGCATATTCGTGTAAACAAGATTATGAGTTCTAATCAGCATGGTTTTATGAGAAATAGATCATGTCAAACTAATCTAAATAGATTCTATGAGGAAGTAAGAAAAAAATATAGATAAAGGGCAAGCAGTTGATGTTATATACTTAGATTTTGCAAAGGCCTTTGATACAGTGCCACATGAGAGATTAATGCACAAAATTAAGGGACTGGGAATAGCTGAAAATGTTAGCTCATGGATAAATAACTGGATAAAAGAGAGGGAGCAACGAGTAGTAGTAAATGGATCATACTCAGATTGGACAAAGGTAATCAGTGGAGTCCCCAGGGATCAGTACTGGGCCCTGTTCTTTTTAATATTTTTATAAATGACTTGGAGCAAGGATTAAATAGCGACATCTCTATTTTTGCAGAGGATACTAAGTTAAGTAAGGTCATTAGGTCAGAGCAGGATGAACTTTCGTTGCAAAAATTAGAAGTATGGGCAGGTAAATGTAAAATGAGATTTAATACGGGAAAATGCAAGGTTCTACATTTTGGAAGTAAAAATAAGCAGGCAACGTATTATTTAAATGGGACAAGACTTAGCCGAACAGAGGAGGAAAGGGATTTAGGAGTAGTAATAGATAACAAGCTAAAGATGGGTGCACAATGCAGGGCAGCGGCTTCAAAGGCTAATAAGATACTATGTATTAAAAGAGGCATTGATTCAAGGTAGGTGTGATATCCCTTTAAGGTATATCCTCCCATTATCTTCTCCACCCTATTTAACCTCGCTTTCAACACACAATCATTGCCTGAGAATTGTTGTTTTCTGTCATAGAGGTATATCAACCTGTGTTACCTTAGACAAATCCTGTTACCTTTCAGGTCAATCTCTGATACGGTGTTTCACTAAAGTTTTTCCAACCTCGTTTGCTTTTTGCACCTTCATTGTGCACCTGTCATCTGTTACTGAGCTTACCGGATCATTCTCACTCTCAGCGTACCAGCGCTCATCCACGCCAAGCCGTATCCGAAAGTGAGTCACACTCGCACACCTCACTGCTGCTACCGCACCAAACAGCTACATCGGACCGCTCCATAGTAAGGCCTAGATTTAGAGTTCGGCGGCAGCCGTCAAAACCAGCGTTAGAGGCTCCTAACGCTGGTTTTGGCCGCCCGCTGGTATTTGGAGTCAGTGATTAAAGGGTCTAACGCTCACTTTACAGCCGCGACTTTTCCATACCGCAGATCCCCCTACGCCATTTGCGTAGCCTATCTTTTCAATGGGATCTTTCTAACGCTGGTATTTAGAGTCGTTTCTGCAGTGAGCGTTAGAGCTCTAACGACAAGATTCCAGCCGCCTGAAAAAAGCAGGAGTTAAGAGCTTTCTGGCTAACGCCGGTTCATAAAGCTCTTAACTACTGTACCCTAAAGTACACTAACACCCATAAACTACCTATGTACCCCTAAACCGAGGTCCCCCCACATCGCCGCCACTCGATTAAAATTTTTAACCCCTAATCTGCCGACCGCCACCTACGTTATACTTATGTACCCCTAATCTGCTGCCCCTAACCCCGCCGACCCCTATATTATATTTATTAACCCCTAACTTGCCCCACACAACGTCGCCGCAAGCTACTTAAAATAATTAACCCCTAATCTTCCGACCGCAAATCGCCGCCACCTACGTTATCCCTATGTACCCCTAATCTTCTGCCCCTAACATCGCCGACCCCTATGTTATATTTATTAACCCCTAATCTGCCCCCCACAACGTCGCCGACACCTACCTACACTTATTAACCCCTAATCTGCCGAGCGGACCTGAGCGCTACTATAATAAAGTTATTAACCCCTAATCCGCCTCACTAACCCTATCATAAATAGTATTAACCCCTAATCTGCCCTCCCTAACATCGCCGACACCTACTTTCAATTATTAACCCCTAATCTGCCGACCGGAGCTCACCGCTATTCTAATAAATGTATTAACCCCTAAAGCTAAGTCTAACCCTAACACTAACACCCCCCTAAGTTAAATATAATTTTTATCTAACGAAATAAATTAACTCTTATTAAATAAATGATTCCTATTTAAAGCTAAATACTTACCTGTAAAATAAATCCTAATATAGCTACAATATAAATTACATTTATATTATAGCTATTTTAGGATTAATATTTATTTTACAGGTAACTTTGTATTTATTTTAACCAGGTACAATAGCTATTAAATAGTTAAGAACTATTTAATAGTTACCTAGTTAAAATAATTACAAATTTACCTGTAAAATAAATCCTAACCTAAGTTATAATTAAACCTAACACTACCCTATCAATAAAATAATTAAATAAACTACCTACAATTACCTACAATTAACCTAACACTACACTATCAATAAATTAATTAAACACAATTGCTACAAATAAATACAATTAAATAAACTATCTAAAGTACAAAAAATAAAAAAGAACTAAGTTACAGAAAATAAAAAAATATTTACAAACATAAGAAAAATATTACAACAATTTTAAACTAATTACACCTACTCTAAGCCCCCTAATAAAATAACAAAGACCCCCAAAATAAAAAATTCCCTACCCTATTCTAAATTTAAAAAGTTAAAAGCTCTTTTACCTTACCAGCCCTGAACAGGGCCCTTTGCGGGGCATGCCCCAAGAAGTTCAGCTCTTTTGCCTGTAAAAGAAAACATACAATACCCCCCCCCCAACATTACAACCCACCACCCACATACCCCTAATCTAACCCAAACCCCCCTTAAATAAACCTAACACTAAGCCCCTGATGATCTTCCTACCTTGTCTTCACCATGCCAGGTTCACCGATCCGTCCTGGCTCCAAGATCTTCATCCAACCCAAGCGGGGGTTGGCGATCCATAATCCGGTGCTCCAAAGTCTTCCTCCTATCCGGCAAGAAGAGGACATCCGGACCGGCAAACATCTTCTCCAAGCGGCATCTTCTATGTTCTTCCATCCGATGACGACCGGCTCCATCTTGAAGACCTCCAGCGCGGATCCATCCTCTTCTTCCGACTACTAGACGACGAATGACGGTTCCTTTAAGGGACGTCATCCAAGATGGCGTCCCTCGAATTCCGATTGGCTGATAGGATTCTATCAGCCAATCGGAATTAAGGTAGGAATTTTCTGATTGGCTGATGGAATCAGCCAATCAGAATCAAGTTCAATCCGATTGGCTGATCCAATCAGCCAATCAGATTGAGCTCGCATTCTATTGGCTGTTCCGATCAGCCAATAGAATGCGAGCTCAATCTGATTGGCTGATTGGATCAGCCAATCGGATTGAACTTGATTCTGATTGGCTGATTCCATCAGCCAATCAGAAAATTCCTACCTTAATTCCGATTGGCTGATAGAATCCTATCAGCCAATCGGAATTCGAGGGACGCCATCTTGGATGACGTCCCTTAAAGGAACCGTCATTCGTCGTCTAGTCGTCGGAAGAAGAGGATGGATCCGCGCTGGAGGTCTTCAAGATGGAGCCGGTCGTCATCGGATGGAAGAACATAGAAGATGCCGCTTGGAGAAGATGTTTGCCGGTCCGGATGTCCTCTTCTTGCCGGATAGGAGGAAGACTTTGGAGCACCGGATTATGGATCGCCAACCCCCGCTTGGGTTGGATGAAGATCTTGGAGCCAGGACGGATCGGTGAACCTGGCATGGTGAAGACAAGGTAGGAAGATCATCAGGGGCTTAGTGTTAGGTTTATTTAAGGGGGGTTTGGGTTAGATTAGGGGTATGTGGGTGGTGGGTTGTAATGTTGGGGGGGGGGTATTGTATGTTTTCTTTTACAGGCAAAAGAGCTGAACTTCTTGGGGCATGCCCCGCAAAGGGCCCTGTTCAGGGCTGGTAAGGTAAAAGAGCTTGTAACTTTTTAAATTTAGAATAGGGTAGGGAATTTTTTATTTTGGGGGTCTTTGTTATTTTATTAGGGGGCTTAGAGTAGGTGTAATTAGTTTAAAATTGTTGTAATATTTTTCTTATGTTTGTAAATATTTTTTTATTTTCTGTAACTTAGTTCTTTTTTATTTTTTGTACTTTAGATAGTTTATTTAATTGTATTTATTTGTAGCAATTGTGTTTAATTAATTTATTGATAGTGTAGTGTTAGGTTAATTGTAGGTAATTGTAGGTAGTTTATTTAATTATTTTATTGATAGGGTAGTGTTAGGTTTAATTATAACTTAGGTTAGGATTTATTTTACAGGTAAATTTGTAATTATTTTAACTAGGTAACTATTAAATAGTTCTTAACTATTTAATAGCTATTGTACCTGGTTAAAATAAATACAAAGTTACCTGTAAAATAAATATTAATCCTAAAATAGCTATAATATAAATGTAATTTATATTGTAGCTATATTAGGATTTATTTTACAGGTAAGTATTTAGCTTTAAATAGGAATCATTTATTTAATAAGAGTTAATTTATTTCGTTAGATAAAAATTATATTTAACTTAGGGGGGTGTTAGTGTTAGGGTTAGACTTAGCTTTAGGGGTTAATACATTTATTAGAATAGCGGTGAGCTCCGGTCGGCAGATTAGGGGTTAATAATTGAAGGTAGGTGTCGGCGATGTTAGGGAGGGCAGATTAGGGGTTAATACTATTTATGATAGGGTTAGTGAGGCGGATTAGGGGTTAATAACTTTATTATAGTAGCGCTCAGGTCCGCTCGGCAGATTAGGGGTTAATAAGTGTAGGTAGGTGTCGGCGACGTTGTGGGGGGCAGATTAGGGGTTAATAAATATAACATAGGGGTCGGCGATGTTAGGGCAGCAGATTAGGGGTACATAGGGATAACGTAGGTGGCGGCGGTTTACGGAGCGGCAGATTAGGGGTTAAAAGTGTAATGCAGGGGTCAGCGATAGCGGGGGCGGCAGATTAGGGGTTAATAAGTGTAAGGCTAGGGGTGTTTAGACTCGGGGTACATGTTAGAGTGTTAGGTGCAGACGTAGGAAGTGTTTCCCCATAGGAAACAATGGGGCTGCGTTAGGAGCTGAACGCTGCTTTTTTGCAGGTGTTAGGTTTTTTTTCAGCTCAAACAGCCCCATTGTTTCCTATGGGAGAATCGTGCACGAGCACGTTTTTGAGGCCGGCCGCGTCCGTAAGCAACTCTGGTATCGAGAGTTGTATTTGCGGTAAAAATGCTCTACGCTCCTTTTTTGGAGCCTAACGCAGCATTTGTTTGAACTCTCGATACCAGAGTTAAATTTATGGTGCGGCCAGAAAAAAACCCGCGGAGCGTTAACAGCCCTTTTACCGCCAAACTCCAAATCTAGCCGTTAGTTACTTAACAGCTAACTTTGCCTGTCTGCGGTAAGAGACTTTCATCTTGTATCATTTCATATCCATTGCATCTATTCCATGTTTACCTGTACTGGATATTTCTATGTATCTGCGACATTGTTGCCATCGATCAGTGAATCTGTTGTGTGAGTGTGTGAAGACGGATGTTTGTTTTGGAACCAGTTTGAACATATATTTTTCTGCCAATAATATTCTCTGAAGCCTAAATCTTGACTTTATTATTGCTTGAGTTTCTGAACTTATATTATACTCAGCGAGTCATTTAAAGGTACAGCTTAGTTACTGCACTTTCACATTTTCCTACCATCTATAATAATTTGCTCACTGATATATTCCTCTATATCAAGTTATATATATTAGAGGGATATTATCAAAAGAGCAACAAATACTATTCACCTCCAACCAAGAAACTTGTTTCAGGTGTAACAGTATTCTCAGGCCTCAAATTGGGCCCTGCTGGAAATCTCCTATTAACATGGATTCAGCTGAGATC
Source organism: Bombina bombina (assembly GCF_027579735.1). NCBI lineage: Eukaryota > Metazoa > Chordata > Amphibia > Anura > Bombinatoridae > Bombina > Bombina bombina. The sequence continues at coordinate 500,553,230 of NC_069501.1, read as the reverse complement.
CAGAAAGCATTTAATAATGTACATCAAAAACTGGATTATTTAGCCCGTGGCCTAACGGAGGTACAAGCAGAGACCACCACTTTAAAAGCATTAATGAAAGAATGCTTAACTCCAAAAGCAGCTGAGATACCAGAACCACAGGTTCAAACTCCAATGTTATTTTCTGGCAAGAGATCCACCTTTAGAGATTTCAAAAATGCCTGTAATTTGTTGTATACTCTGAAACCCCGCACTTATCATAGTGAAAGAATCAAAGTGTGTACAACCATTTCATATCTCACAGGTGAGCCCCGTACTTGGGCAAATAGATTTTTTGAATCTAACAACCCAATCCTAGACTCTTTACAGGAGTTCTTCTCAGCTATGTCCGAACTATATGAGGATACTCATACTCAAATAATAGCTGAAACCAAACTCCGTTCTTTAAAACAGGGAAAACGCACTGTGGAGGAATACACTACTGACTTCCAGCTCTCGGCAACCGACTCCCAGTGGAATGAGGTAAGCCTCCGAAATCAGTTCCGGTTGGGACTATCAGAATTATTAAAGGATGAATTATCCAGACTGGACATGCCAGAAACATTACCAGGTCTAATAAAGCTCAGTACTACTCTGGATAGAAGAATCAGAGAACGAAAAGCTGAAAAAGGGAATTATGAAAACCTTCCAAGACCTCACTATTCATCAACTCCCCATCAGGAGAAAAATATCTCAAGTACTACTCCAATGGAAATAGGAGCCATAAAAGGACCTTTAACCCTTCTAGAAAAGACAAGAAGGAGACTTTCAAATTTGTGTATGTACTGCGCAAATGAGGATCATTCAGTATCAGTCTGTCCCTTACTGGAAAAACAAAAGAGGGGTAAGAAAATTAATTTAAGACATCTTCATATTGACAATAAAACAAATCAATTAACTACCTCTCTCTCTTTACAGTGGGATCAAAACAACCTTCAGACTAAGGCACTTATCGACTCAGGGGCTTCTGGGGTTTATATAAACACTGATTATGTTATAGCAAATAAAATACCCACGGTGTGCAAACAAAACCCTGTGTTTGTCAAATTAATAGATGGATCTTCTGTACAGAGAGGGCCCATAACACATCACACTATACCTCTTCTGATAACCACTTCTACAGCACATACTGAATATATTTCATTTGATATTATTCCTATTGCTTTTCACACAATAATTTTAGGTTACACTTGGTTAAAAACTCATACTATTATAGGTAACCTACAAACTATTCCAGAGGTTTATCAGGATTTGGAGGATGTCTTTGACTTAAAAGAGGCTGAAAATTTACCCCCTCATAGGTCATTTGACTGCCCAATTGAAATAATTCCAGGTTCTCAGATTCCTCACGGAAGAATTTATCCCATGTCTCAACAAGAACTTAAACAATTACGAACATATTTAGATGACAATTTACACAAGGGGTTCATCACACATTCCACCTCACCTGCAGCTGCGGGTTTATTCTTTGTAAAAAACAAAGATGGCTCATTAAGACCTATCATTGATTACAGAGCTTTGAATAGTATTACAGTGAAAAATTGTTACCCTTTACCTTTAATTCCCGAATTGTTAGAAAGACTTACAGACGCCACAATATTCACAAAACTTGATCTCAAAGGCGCATATAACCTAATTCGTATAAAAGAAGGAGATGAGTGGAAAACAGCTTTTCGCACCAGATATGGGTTATATCAATACAATGTCATGCCTTTCGGGTTATGTAATGCCCCGGCAACTTTCCAACATTTTATCAATGAAATTTTTCATGATTTGATAGACTCATGTGTTATCATTTACTTAGACGACATTTTGATTTACTCCAAAACCCTGTCTGAACATGAGAAACATGTGAGATGGGTACTTACAAGACTCAGACAACACAAATTGTACGCAAAACAGGAAAAATGCATATTCCATTCCAACCACATTAAATTCCTAGGGTACATTATCACACCGAATCAGATTCAAATGGATCCAGAAAAGATTACCACCATCTTAGACTGGCCAGTACCAACTACACGGAGGGCATTACAAAGATTCCTTGGGTTCGCAAACTTTTATAGGAAGTTTATTGATAATTTCTCCTCCATTGTAAAACCACTCACACAATTAACAAGTAGTAAGACTAAGTATGTTTGGTCAGATAAGACTCAAAAGTCTTTTGAGTCTTTAAAGAAATCTTTCACTACTGCACCAGTTTTAACTTTACCAGACTATCAATTACCTTTCATTCTAGAAGTTGATGCATCCAATTCTGGTATAGGAGCAGTATTATCCCAACAGAACAAGATCACTAAACTCCAACATCCCATAGCTTTTTTTTCTAAAACCTACTTACCAGCAGAGAGAAATTACAGCATTGGGGATAAAGAGTTGTTAGCGATTAAAATGTCGTTGGAACATTGGAGACACCTTTTAGAGGGAACTACACAACCTTTTACAATCTATACTGATCACAAAAATTTAGAGTATTTGAAGAAAAACAAAACATTGTCTGCCCGTCAGGTTCGTTGGTCTTTATTTCTAGACCGTTTTAATTTTCAGTTAACTTACAAACCAGGTTCTTCAAACGTTAAAGCAGACGCTCTATCCCGACAGTACGATCACCAACCTAATATGATCGTACCCACACCTATAATACCAGATTACAAATTTATAGGAGCACTCACTACATTTGAGTTAGAAGTACTAAACGCTCTTGCTACTGACAGTAACATACCTCCCTCTTGCACTAAAGATCCTTCAACTGGATTGTTTTATCACAGAGATAAATTATATGTACCTGAATCTATCAGAAGAACTGTCTTATCATATACACATGACAATGTAATGGCTGGACATATGGGAATACAAAAAACACTTGAATTAACAAAAAGGTATTTTTGGTGGCCACAAATGATACTATTTATTAATAACTATGTATCATCCTGCGATGTCTGTGCCCGTAACAAAGTTGAACATAAAAAACCTATTGGTTTGTTAACATCTATACCAATACCTGATAAATAATAAATAATTGTAAATAGACTTACAAGTAAGAATAGGTAACTTAAATCTGTGAGAAATGAAATTTCACCAACTGAGCCCTATCAATGTCAAAGATAGATTTGGAGAGAAATTATGTCTTATCCATACATACACTAAAGTTTATTGAGTAAATATATTTAACCACACATACATTTAGCAAGAGCTAAAAATTAAAAACACTACACCCAGGTTGAGCTGTGATTTTAAATTAATCTGAAATCAGCATTTACAGGCCCATTTATCAAGCTCCGTACGGAGCTTGAAGGGCCGTGTTTCTGGCGAGTCTTCAGACTCGCCAGAAACACAAGTTATGAAGCAGCGGTCTATAGACCGCTGCTTCATAACCCTGTCCGCCTGCTCTGAGCAGGCGGACAGGAATCACCGGAAATCAACCCGATCGAATACGATCGGGTTGATTGACAGCTCCCTGCTGGCGGCCGATTGGCCGCGAGTCAGCAGGGGGCGGCGTTGCACCAGCAGCTCTTGTGAGCTGCTGGTGCAATGTTAAATGTGGAGAGCGTATTGCTCTCCGCATTTAGCGAGGTCTTGCGGACCTGATCCGCAGTGTCGGATCAGGTCCGCAAGCCCTTTGATAAATGGGCCCCATAGAGTATCTTGCAGCATGAATATAAATATAGGCTAAGCCCTTACAATCCGAGGGCTAAATTAAGTTTAATTTTACCAATGATATTTTTAAACTGCAATTACCAGACCAACTAGGGGGAGCAAGTTAAAAAAGGGAAAGACAAAGCTTATCCCAGAGGACCCCTGAGGAAGCGTTTTTTGTGAAACGTACGTTTTTTTTTCCGCCACTTATGGATATCATCCTACTTCCATAACCTTATCACATACAACAGTTAATTCACCTAGTGCCACTGATTACACATCTTCTTTACAGGAGATAATGGACATTCTAAAAAAAATCTCATTGAAGCTAAAGACAGAAATACTACTACGATCAAAAACACAGGGAGTCAGCAAAGTACAAGATTGGAGATCTTGTCTTACTTTCTACTAAACATCTTAACATGCAACTGCCAAGTAAGAAACTGGGTAATCAGTTTATTGGTCCTTATCCCATTGAAAAAAATCATAAATGAAAATGCACTTAAACTCACTCTACCTAATGACTTTAAAATACATAATGTTTTCCATGTTTCGTTACTAAAGCCTTATAGATTGGATCCCTTAAGGCAGGTTGGAATCCCTCCACCTCCTATTCTCCTGGACGATCACGAAGAGTTCGAGGTAGATAGGATTCTTGATTCGCGAATTCGTAGACATCGATTGGAGTATTTAATTAAATGGAAAGGATATGGTCCTGAAGACAATTCTTGGCGACCGCATTCGGAGATCCATGCACCTGTGTTGCTTAGACGTTTTCATCGCAAGTATCCTTTCAAACCTCATCTGGGGTCTCTCGGGGTGGTCCCTTGAGGAAGGGGAAATGTGATATCCCTTTAAGGTATATCCTCCCATTATCCTCTCCACCCTATTTAACCTCGCTTTCAACACACAATCATTGCCTGAGAATTGTTGTTTTCTGTCATAGAGGTATATCAACCTGTGTTACCTTAGACAAATCCTGTTACCTTTCAGGTCAATCTCTGATACGGTGTTTCACTAAAGTTTTTCCAACCTCGTTTGCTTTTTGCACCTTCATTGTGCACCTGTCATCTGTTACTGAGCTTACCGGATCATTCTCACTCTCAGCGTACCAGCGCTCATCCACGCCAAGCCGTATCCGGAAGTGAGTCACACTCGCACACCTCACTGCTGCTACCGCACCAAACAGCTACATCGGACCGCTCTGTAGTAAGTTACTTAACAGCTAACTTTGCCTGTCTGCGGTAAGAGACTTTCATCTTGTATCATTTCATATCCATTGCATCTATTCCACGTTTTCCTGTACCGGATATTTCTATGTATCTGCAACATTGTTGCCATTGATCAGTGAATCTGTTGTGTGAGTGTGTGAAGACGGATGTTTGTTTTGGAACCAGTTTGAACATATATTTTTCTGCCAATAATATTCTCTGAAGCCTAAATCTTGACTTTATTATTGCTTGAGTTTCTGAACTTATATTATACTCAGCGAGTCATTTAAAGGTACAGCTTAGTTACTGCACTTTCACATTTTCCTACCATCTCTAATAATTTGCTCACTGACATATTCCTCTATATCAAGTTATATATATTAGAGGGATATTATCAAAAGAGCAACAAATACTATTCACCTCCAACCAAGAAACTTGTTTCAGGTGTAACAGTAGGAAAGCATAATTCTGTTACTATATAAAGCCCTGGTAAGACCTCATCTTGAGTATGGAGTGCAGTTCTGGGGACCAATCGCAAAAAAAGATATTGCAGAACTAGAAAAAGTTCAGAGAAGGGCCACAAAGCTAATAAGGGGATTGGAGAATTTAAGCTATGAGGAGAGGCTAGCCCAACTGGGTCTGTTTTCTTTAGAAAAGAGGTGCTTGAGAGGTGACATGATTACTTTATATAAATATATTTAAGGCCTATATACAGAGATGGCAGAAGCTCTGTTTATTTCAAGAAAATTGTTTGTGACAAGGGGTCACAATTTAAGGTTGGAGGAAAGGAGATTTAATCTCCTGCAACGGAAACGTTTTTTCACTGTAAGAGCAATAAAATTGTTGAACTCATTACCAAAGGAGATGGTGAATGCCAATACCCTAGATACATTTAAAAATTGTTTGGATACATTTCTGTCTATAAACAAAATTCATAGATATGATTGCTAGTATTAAATGGGTCACCTTTTAGTGGGATTATTTAAGCTTAACTGGAGCTTGTAAGTATTTTAGATTTGTATAGGTTGAACTTGATGGACTTCGGTCTTTTTTCAACCTCATCTACTATGTTACTATGTAACATATATATTTATATTTGATGCCATCACTGTGCGACTTACCCCCTTTTCGTTGTGCTAGGTTCTCTCCCGTGTCTGACGGCATGAGAACGAGGCTCCCATTGGAATGCTTCCATGCAATGCGAAAACGTGAGGTTGCGTTCACATTGCACCGAACTTGTAATACCAGTGCACATTTGCGTGCGCTGGTATTACTAAGTTGAGCGCAAATATCACTTTTGTGGAAGCAAAATTTTGCGCTTAACTTGTAATCTAGCCCACAATGAGGGAACTAAAATTCATGTTTCCATGTTTCTGCATCTAACATGATCACATTCACAGCTCACCTTATTTTATTGTGGCATACTTGGGTATAGAACACTTTACATGTCACACTTCATGGCGTTATGTTTTTCAATGTTTCACTGGGCCTTTATATATGTATCACATAGCTCTATAACATTTTTTCACAATGCTATACTCTTTGCCTAGTTCTTTTTTTGTGACACACTTTATTTCAGATTTTCCTCTTATCACTAACCAACCAGATTCTAAAGATTGCCCTACCTGAGTACATGTGAGCCAATCACAGTGAGTGAGCATCTGATCAAACCAGGCAGGGAATAAGAATCTGGCCTGTTAGGGTTGCTTGAGGTAGAACTGAGAAACACAGATTTCTGTGATATAATAAGGGCTAGATTATGAGTGGAGCATGCGCTCACGAGAGCATGTTTCCATAGGCTCCAACGGGAGCCTAGTTCTGATGCCGTCAGGCACGGCTAAGAACCTAGTGCAGCGAAGGGGGTACGTCGTGCAGCGCTGGGCAGCAAATTTTAAATATATAGGTATATGAATATATACCAATATATTTATGTGTTTATATGCGTATAGGAGGCCGAAACGATCGTCTGGGGTTGTCATGTTCCTTGTTCAGAGGAGAATTGCCTGGTATTTCGGGGCTGGACTGACCTTAATTGGCAGGATCAGACTGATATACTTCAGGAAAGTTTTCTTCTGTGAAAAGCACACTGGTCTAAAAGAGGCTGCTTCCGGGTGGTAAATCGCCATAGAACAAGCCACTGAGCTGTTGTTCGTTCCTGGTAGAGCGCTTCTCTCTTTGTATGCAAATTATTATGACCCTGGGGAAGTCTCCCTATGGGTGATGGGGGAAACCAGACGTGGAATCCTTGCCCAGTGTGCTTAGAGGAATGTGGCTGCACCTCACTGACGAGGCCCATAGGAGGCCGAAACGATCGTCTGGGGTTGTCATGTTCCTTGTTCAGAGGAGAATTGCCTGGTATTTCGGGGCTGGACTGACCTTAATTGGCAGGATCAGACTGATATACTTCAGGAAAGTTTTCTTCTGTGAAAAGCACACTGGTCTAAAAGAGGCTGCTTCTGGTTGGTAAATCGCCATAGAACAAGCCACTGAGCTGTTGTTCGTTCCTGGTAGAGCGCTTCTCTCTTTGTATGCAAATTATTATGACCCTGGGGAAGTCTCCCTATGGGTGATGGGGGAAACCAGACGTGGACTCCTTGCCCAGTGTGCTTAGAGGAATGTGGCTGCACCTCACTGACGAGGCCCATAGGAGGCCGAAACGATCGTCTGGGGTTGTCATGTTCCTTGTTCAGAGGAGAATTGCCTGGTATTTCGGGGCTGGACTGACCTTAATTGGCAGGATCAGACTGATATACTTCAGGAAAGTTTTCTTCTGTGAAAAGCACACTGGTCTAAAAGAGGCTGCTTCCGGGTGGTAAATCGCCATAGAACAAGCCACTGAGCTGTTGTTCGTTCCTGGTAGAGCGCTTCTATCGTTGTATGTAAATTTATATGCATATATACACATATTAACACATAAATATATATATATATATGTATGTATATAAGCATATATATTAACAGTTTAAAACACAGTCCCCAAGAGAGATGCTATCCTAACCATATGATAAACAGAGCACAAAGACAGGTTGAGCAACTTGACCGAGGTACCCTCTTAAAGGGGTCCACTCGGCATAGGAATCATTTGGCAATTTGTGCCGATAAAAAAGGTCACGTTTGTAACGGACTACAGCACAGAATACAAGGAAATTTGCAATATTGTAAATAAACATTTCCGGTTACTGTCAGCTGATGACCAACTTGTAAACTGTATAGAGGGAGGACTACGTTGTTCCTATAGGAAAAGTAGGACACTTGGAAACATCTTGGCTCCGTCCGAGATACCTATTAGGAGCCTGAGAGAATGAAGTTCCTGGCTACGTCATAGGGGGATGTACAGGTGTGGTAGGACAAGATGTAGGCCCTGTGAATCCATCATTGTATCGGATGAATTTAGATCTGAGGTCACTGGAGAGACCTTTAAGATATCTTCCTGCCTCAACTGCACATCCTCTTATGTGATTTACCTCCTTACTTGCATAGAGTGCCACCTTCAATACGTGGGACTCACTACAACTGAGGTCAATACCAGGATTAGAAATAATTTGCCCACCATTAAATTGGGTGAAGCAAGTACACCATTTGTAAAACTTTTTAAAAATATACATAATAAGAGTAATGCTTCATTCAGGTGGCAAGCCATCGAATGGGTAAAACCACCATCAAGAGGATGAGATAGGGACCAGTTACTGGGCAAACGTGAGATGTTTTGGATTTTTAAACTCCAGACTAGAGTACCAGGGGGACTCAATTCGGAATATGATTTGATCAATTACTAGAAATGATCTGTCCCCCATGGTATTATCTAGTCTTGCCCAGTTCTGGTTCCCTCTTCTTCCCCTTCTACTTCTTATTTTTTGCCTTTTACCTTACCCACCTTTGTGCCTAGCTTTCTCTGTATATATATATATATATATATATATATATATATATATATACACAGACTGATATATATATATTCCTATCCTACATATAGGCAACATTTAAACATACCCCCCACCCTATCTCATAAATAATGATATGTATTTAATGGAAACGAATATTATATTCTTTCGCTAATGTGATTTGCACTCACTAGATGTTTAATATAGTCATAGACTAGAGCTTTTACTTAATTATATTGTTTAATGGGTAATGAAATAGCTCTTTGCATTATGTCCCTTTAATAGATGGCACACATTTTAAGCGTCATGCCCCTTTAATAAACGGCATACATTCTATTTATGATAGTATAGGTTTTTTTTTAATAATAAATGTTTGGGAGGTTTTATGTAATGTTGTTCTTTATTGACTTACATTTAAATTGATATTTCGTTTATCCCCTATGTAGAGTATAACATATGGGTTTTCTACTAATTTCTGGTATATGGCAGGGAATATAGCTTACTGTTTTATTGATTGAACATTGTAACTGTATTGATTGGTCTTAATGTTATCCAATGAAAATTGTTCTTGGTTTTTAAATAGCCAGCACATTTGTACTCATTCAGCTATGATTACGGTCTTTACCGAAACATGTTAGCTTGAGTATCAGTTCACTTTGTTAGTGCCGGACCCCCATGTGTTTTCTCTGTTTTATCCCATGTGGAACTGTATTAAAGGACTGTTTTTATATTCTGGCCTGGATACTATTTTCTTTTTTGGATATATATATATATATATATATATATATATATATATATATATATATATATAAAAGCATATATATTAACAGTTTAAAACACAGTCCCCAAGAGAGATGCTATCCTAACCATATGATAAACACGTCACTTAAACCCCTTAAAACTGCTTTGTGCAGTTATTTGAAAAAAGAAAACAAAAAAAAGGTGCAAATAGTTTAGTTTTTTAATAAAAGAACTATTCACTTTATTTTGTCATTATTTCTGCAGTGTTGGAACTCATCCCCTCCGGAGATAATTTCTAAAGTGTAGGTACCTGCCTCACCTTCCCCCCCCCCACCTCCTTCCTTCACTCCCACTGGCTCCACCACAACATTGATACAGACTGCAACACTGTCTGTATTAGTTGGTGATCTGGCTTCATATGGTCAGCACTGATTACCTAAAAAGCAAGTCTGTAAATAGCACTGAGATAAGGGGCAGGCTGCAGAGACTTAGATATAAGGTAATCACAGAGGTAAAAAGTGTATTAATATAACTGTGTTGGTTATGCAAAACCAGGGAATGGGTAATAAAGGGATTATCTATCTTTTTAAACAATAACAATTTTGGAGTAGACAGTCCCTTTTAAAGAGGTAATATGGCATCACTACATGAAGGCAGATGCCTTCTGCCACCAGCTGCAGCCCCCGTTTTCAAAGCTTACAACTAGGACCACAACATGCGCTACAATGTTGAACATAGGTATTATGTCAACACAGTTCACTGGGCAAAGTACCTATATCCAATAGGTGCAAGGGGTTAAAATTATAATCTTCCCGAGATTACTATATTTATTGCAAAACATTCCACTGATGATCAAGAAAAATGATGTGGAATTGCTTCACCACTGCTTTTCAAAATTCTTATGGAGTGATATAAAACCTATATTAAGTATTAAAAAACAGTTTTATTTAAAGAACAAGGTGGCTTCAGGGATGCTGAGCCCATTTTTTTTCTTTCATGATTCAGATAGAGCATGAAATTTGAATCAACTTCCTAATTTACTCCTATTATCAATTTTCTTTGTTCTCTTGCTATCTTTATTTTAAAAACAGGAATGTAAATCTTAGCAGGCATCCTATTTTAGGTTCACCACCATGGAGAGCTCTTACTTATTGGAGGCTTACATTTACCCACCAATAAGCAAGCATAAAAATGGGTCGGCTCCTATGCATCACATTCCTGCTTTTTAACTAAAGATAGCAAGAGAACGAAGAAAAAATGATAATAGGAGAAAATTAGAAAGTTGCTTAAAATTGCATGCTCTATCTGAATCATGAAAGAAAAAAAAAATTTGGGTTTAGTGTCCCTTTAATGTTAACAGATATTGATAAATATTTGATATGTCTCAGTAAAGTAGTCATAGTTTGTTATGTAAACACAGGGTGCTATTCTTTACTAGACATAGAAGAGGATATATTTAGCCCATATTGGATATGCTAAGAGCAATTCTGCATTTACCTGTTGATATACTACCAGTTTATATTAGTCATCTGAATATATACAAAGATGCTATACAAATATAGCATAAATTAGGTAAATTATAGAATATTAATATCAAAGTCGCTAAAAATGTACCAATTATTAGTAACCCAGATTTTTTGGAAGGGATATGATCATGGCCATTTAGAGAATGGAATGAACAAGGACTATCTTATTTTTATAGATTTAAAAAACAACCAGAGAAAATCTTTTTTAAGATTTGAAGCAAGAATTTGGAGTTGTAAATAGACATTTTTTCACTTACTTTCAAACACTGCAATATTGCAATGATCTGTTCAACATATGAAAGAGATAAAGAGATATAAAATAGTCTGTTTCATTGCTGTAAGGGGGTTATAGTTTATAGAAATAATTACAATATGTATTATTCATCATTTTAACAGGATTTTACCTTTTATTTCTTCTTTTTAACTTACTTTCTGTCACAGCTTCACAAGAGGGTTTGCCAGCCCCCCCCATATCATGTGACAGCCATCAGCCAATCACAGACTAGTATACTTATACCCTATGAACTTGTGCATATGCTCAGTAGAAGCTGGTCCCTTAAAAGTGTGTATATAAAAAGTGTGCAAAATTTGTTAATAGAAGTACATTCTCTTAAAACTGCATGCTATATCTGAATCATAAAAGTTTGATTTTGACTTTAGTGTCCCTTTAAAGGACCAATAAATACTGTATATTTGCATAATTAACAAATGCATGATAAGAAGACAATGCAATAGCACTTAGTCTGAACTTCAAATGAGTAGTAGGTTTTTGTTAAATACATTGCAAAGTTATGTTTATTTCAACTCCCCCTGAATCATGTGACAACCATCAGCCAATCACAAATGCATATGCTGTGAATTCTTGCACATGCTCAGTAGGAGCTGTTGACTCAAAAGGTTTAAATATAAAAAGATTGTGCACATTTTGTTAATGGAAGTAAATTAGAAAGTTGTTAAAAATTGCATGCTCTATCTGTATCATGCAAGTTCAATTTTGACTTTAGTGTCCCTTTAAGTTTTATGCTGGTAGCTCCCTTACTCACTTAGGGCCATATTACAAGTGGAGCGCTATTTAACGCTCACGCTTGAGCATTAACTGCGCTAGAAATAGACTTTTTGCGGTTGTCGGGATGTGCCAATAAGCGCAAAAATCCAAACTTATCCTAATATCATGAGCACATTCACATATTTCCCCGTAGAAGTCTATGAAGCAAAAAAAAAGTGGGGAGAAATGTAACACCCTACTCGCGCAAACGCAATCGCATATTGTGTCGCCAATGATCCACTTTAAACACTGTGAACAGACAGCGCCTTTACATTTATTTTGTAATTTCAAACAGCTGCTTTTCGTTTTTTTAAACCGCTACTTAAATTTAAAATTTTAATAATAAATAAACCTCCTAGTGGTGATGGGAGAGAGCTCATATATGCTGGTTTCATAGAGACACTTTTTTTTTTACGCTATTTTGCTTGCATTGGAAGTGCTGTATTATTTTACATATGGCTGCCTGAGGTGTGAATAATTGCAACAATTAACACATGTGGTGTAGTGTTGTGCGTGCTATTTCTGGCATAAACTATGATCATATGATTGTAAATAGTGTTTGCCTGAATTTCATGAATTTTCTTTATAATTATTTGACTATGATTTTCAATAGCACTGTCCCACACAACATCTAATTCATAATCTACTTTCTCTTTAATTAGAATCAAGAATGGTTAAATGGATATTAAACAGCAAAAAAATACCAAATATGTAGTGCATTTAAAGGGGTGGCAGTTACTAGTGGTGTACTTTAAGGATTAAGGGCGCGATCAAATATACGGCGCAGGTTTCGGCGCAAGCGTGGGAATCTGCGCTGCCCGTAATTTTACCTTGCACATCGGGGTATTACATAAACCCTGCCGGCAGTTCATAAAGTGCCGTAAGTCGGATAAACTAGCGATGTCCAGAAATGAGCGTAAATACAAATTTCTGGAGTCGCCAGTGACTTACGGCACTTTAGAAACTGCCGGCGCCTAAGAAAAGAAAATAACAAATCTCCCGTAAAAGTCTAACACGCCTCCCAAAAATAAGCCTGACATGTAAAACCCCTATATCCGCAATCCCCCCCTCTCATCACTAATATTAAATGTATTAACCCCTAGACCGACAACCCCCCACAACGCAATATGCCTATTTAACCCCTATATCCACCATCAAACCCACACCGCAAGTAATAACTCAATTATTAACCCCTAAACAGCCATAGCCCACAACGCAATAAACCTATTCAAGTATTAACCCCTAAACTGCCATAGCCCACATAGCCTATTAAATGTATTAACCCCTAATCTGCCGACGCCACCGTTGCCGCCACTATAATAAAGTTATTAACCCCTAAACCTAAGTCTAACCCTAACACCCCCTAACTTAAATATTATTTAAATAAATCTAAATAAATTTACTATTATTAACTCAATTATTCCTATTTAAAAATAAATACTTACCTATAAAATAAACCCTAAGATAGCTACAATATAATTAATAATTACATTGTAGCTATTTTAGGATTTATTTTTATTTTACAGGCAACTTTGTAGCTATTTTAACTAGGTAGAATAGTTATTAAATAGTTATTAACTATTTAATAGCTACCTAGTTAAAATAAAAACAAATTTACCTGTAAAATAAATCCTAACCTAAGTTACAATTACACCTAACACTACACTATCGTTAAATAAATTAAATTAATTAACTACAATTAGCTAAAATTAAATACAATGAAATAAAATAAACTAAAGTACAAAAAAAACACTAAATTACAGAAAATAAAAAAAATTACAAGAAGTTTAAAGTAATTATACCTAATCTAAGCCCCCTAATGAAATAAAAAAAGCCCACCAAAATAATAAAATTCCCTACCCTATACTAAATTACAAATATACCTTAAAAGGGCTTTTTGCGGGGCATTGCCCCAAAGTAATCAGCTCTTTTACCTGTAAAAAAAATACAATACCCCCCAACATTAAAACTCACCACCCACACACCCAACCCTACTCTAAAACCCACTCAATCCCCCCTTAAAAAAACCTAACACTAACCCCTTGAAGATCACCCTACCTTGAGTCGTCTTCACCCAGCCGGGTAGAAGTCTTCATCCGATCCGGGCAGAAGTCTTCATCGAATCCGGGCAGAAGAGGTCCTCCAGCCGGGCAGAATTCTTCATCCAAGCGGCATCTTCTATCTTCTTCCATCCGACGAGGAGCGGCTCCATCTTGAAGACATCCGACGCGGAGCATCCTCTTCGTTCGACGTCCAACTGAAGAATGAAGGTTCCTTTAAATGACGTCATCCAAGATGGTGTCCCTTCAATTCCGATTGGCTGATAGAATTCTATCAGCCAATTGGAATTAAGGTAGGAAAAATCCTATTGGCTGATGCAATTAGCCAATCGGATTGAGCTCGCATTCTATTGGATGATTGGAACAGCCAATAGAATGCGAGGTCAATCCTATTGGCTGATTGGATTAGCCAATCGGATTGAACTTTAATCCAATTGGCTGATTGCATCAGCCAATAGGATTTTTCCTACCTTAATTCCAATTGGCTGATAGAATTCTATCAGCCAATCAGAATTGAAGGGACACCATCTTGGATGACGTCATTTAAAGGAACCTTCATTCTTCAGTTGGACGTTGAATGAAGAGGATGCTCCGCGTCGGATGACTTCAAGATAGAGCCGATCCTCGTTGGATGGAAGAAGATAGAAGATGCCACTTGGATGAAGACTTCTGCCCGGCTGGAGGACCTCTTATGCCCGGATTCGATGAAGACTTCTGTCCAGATCAGATGAAGACTTCTGCCCAGCTGGGTGAAGACGGCTCAAGGTAGGGTGATCTTCAAGGGGTTAGTGTTAGGTTTTTTTACGGGGGGATTGGGTGGGTTTTAGAGTAGGGTTGGGTGTGTGGGTGGTGAGTTTTAATGTTGGGAGGTATTGTATTTTTTTACAGGTAAAAGAGCTGATTACTTTGGGGCAATGCCTCGCAAAAAGCCCTTTTAAGGGCTATTTGTAATTTAGTATAGGGTACAGAATTTTATTATTTTGGGGGGCTTTTTATTTTATTAGGGGGCTTAGATTAGGTGTAATTAGTTTAAACTTCTTGTAATTTTTTTTATTTTCTGTAATTTAGTGTGTTTTTTTACTTTAGTTTTTTTTATTGTATTTAATTTTAGCTAATTGTAGTTAATTAATTTAATTAATTTAATGATAGTGTAGTGTTAGGTGTAATTGTAACTTAGGTTAGGATTTATTTTACAGGTAAATTTGTTTTTATTTTAACTAGGTAGCTATTAAATAGTTAATAACTATTTAATAACTATTCTACCTAGTTAAAATAAATACAAAGTTGCCTGTAAAATAAAAATAAATCCTAAAATAGCTACAATGTAATTATTAATTATATTGTAGCTATCTTAGGGTTTATTTTATAGGTAAGTATTTATTTTAAATAGGAATAATTGAGTTAATAATAGTAAATTTATTTAGATTTATTTAAATAATATTTAAGTAGGGGGGTGTTAGGGTTAGACTTAGGTTTAGGGGTTAATAACTTTATTATAGTGGCGGCGATGTTGGCGGCGGCAGATTAGGGGTTAATACATTTAATAGGCTATGTGGGCTATGTCGGTTTAGGGGTTAATACTTTAATAGGTTTATTGCGTTGTGGGCTATGGCGGATTAAGGGTTAATAGTTTTAAGAGATAGTTTGCGATGTTGGGGTTGGCGGATTTAAAGGGTTAATAATTTAGTTATTACTTGTGGTGTGGGTTTGATGGTGGATATAGGGGTTAATACACTTTATTAGTTATTGCAGTGGGGGATTGCGGTTGACAGGTAGATAGACATTGCGCATGCTTAAGTGTTAGTTGATTTTTGCATGCATGTTTCGGGAGTTATGGTGCTCCCATACTCAGCGCAAGGCTTGCTACGGCTGCCTTTTATGGCGAGGTAAAAATGGAGTAAGATTTCTCCATTTACGCCACGTAAGTCCTTGCGCTGGATATTGGATACCGATTTGCAACGCGGTTCTATGTTAGCTTATTGGAGTAATAATTGCGGGCGACGGGTGACATATACGTGCGTAACTTGTATGCTACGCCATATATGTAATACCAAAATCGAGTAAAATCTGGCGGCGGGGGATTTTGCGGGTGACGCTGCATATGTAATGGAGGCCCAAATCTTGTTCACCATAATCCTTTTAGTCTCACATAATCATTATTGCTGGATCTGGTATTACAACTCATTGGTAGCCACCAATCAGCAAGCGCTACCCAGGGTGCTGAACAAAAAATGGGCAAGCTCCTAAGCTTACATTCTTGGTTTTTCAAATAAAGATACCAAGAGAGCAAAGAGAAATTGATAATAGGAGTAAATTAGAAAGTTGCTTAAAATTGTCTGCTCTATCTGAATCATGAAAAAAAATTGAGTTTCATATCCCTTTATACTCTAAACTGCCACCCCCCCAACACAATTAACTTCCTAACCACCAATATCTCCCATTGCAATTAACCTCTAAACTGCAAGACCCCGATTTGACCGCTAAACTACCATAATCAGCCATCACGATAACCCCCCACACAGACACTGCTATATTTTTCGATGCGATCAATGCAACTTAGTAAAATATACAGTGATGTGTCACTTAAATGTCTCTTTAAAGGAATACTTCAGAAAATTCCTGTCATCTATTTGAAAGATCATCATATTTTTTTTTTGTATGAAAAAACGTTCCGTAAAAACAGTTCCAATAGAAATAATTTAGAGCATGTGGAAGAGCTGTTTCTGCCACATTCAATCTGATATGTCATTTTTTTTTTTTTTTTTTTTATGGAAATGTAGATTTTTAGTCAGGACTTTAATTACCATAAATTTAGGGGTGTCCTATCTTGATTTTTGTTCTTATTCATTTAGTTATTTATTTTTAACTAGTCCTAAAGCCCGTTCACACGGGCCATTTTTTGCAGTACAGTGGTCCCACCCCTGGCGTTCTCTCCCTCCCACTCTCTTTTGCTTTCTCTCTCTCCCCCCTCTCTTTTGCGCTCTCTCCCCCTCTCTCTCTCCATCTCCCCCTCTCTCTCTCTCTCTCGCTCCCCTCTCTCTCTCCCCCCTCTCTCTCTTTCTCTCTCTCCCCCCTTTCTCTCTCTCTCCCCTCTCTCTCTCTCGCCTCTCTCTATCTCACCCCTCTCTCTCTCTCTCTCTCTCTCCCCTCTCTCTATCTCCCCTCTATCTCTCTCTCTCCCCCCTCTCTCTCTCTCGCCTCTCTCTTTCTCTCTCCCCTCTATCTCTCTCTCTCTCCCCCTCTCTCTCCTCTCTCTCTCTCTCCCCCCTCTCTCTCTCTCCCCCCTCTCTCTCTCTCCCCTCTCTCTCTCACCTCTCTCTCTCTCTCTCTCTCTCTCTCTCTCTCTCTCTCTCCCCTCTCTCTCTCTCCCCCTCTCTCCCTCCCCTCTCTCCCTCTCTCTCTCCCCCTCTCTCTCCCCCCTCTCTCTCTCCCCTCTCTCTCTCTCTCCCCCCTCTCTCTCTCCCCCCTCTCTCTCTCTCTCTCTCTCCCCCCCTCTCTCTCCCCCCTCTCTCTCTCTCTTCTCTCTCTCTTTCTCCCCCCTCTCTCTCTCCCTCCTCTGTCTCTCCTCTCTCTCTCCCCCCCCTCTCTCTCTCTCCCCTCTCTCTCTCTCCCCCCTCTCTCTCTCTCCCCTCTCTCTGTGTCTCTCCTCTCTCTCTCCCCTCTCTCTCTCTCCCTCTCTCCCCCATCTCTCTCTCTCCCCCTCTCTTTCTCATTCTCTCTCTCCTCTCTCTCTCTCTCCCTCTCCCCCCTCTCTCTTTCCCCTCTCTCTCCCCCCTCTCTCTCTCCCCACATCTCCCCCCCTCTCTCCACATCTCCCCCCTCTCCCCACATCTCCCCCCCCTCCCCACATCTCCCCCCTCACTCCACATCTCCCCCCTCTCTCCACATCTCCCCCTCCCTCACTCCACATCTCCCCCCTCTCCCCACATCTCCCCCCTCTCTCCACATCTCCCCCACATCTCCCCCCTCACTCCACATCTCCCCCCTCACTCCACATCTCCCACATCTCCCCACATCCCTCCACCCTCTCTTGAGCTGTTTGAGCTCTCTTCACGGGCCTTCACGCTAGGCTCCGCCCCCTTCGCGGGCCTTCGCGTTAGGCCCCGCCCCCTTCACGATCGACCACGCCCACTTTTGCTCGGCGCAGTCGGCAGAACAGGTAGGGACTTAGGCCAGTGTGTTTGTCCGCGTGCTGTCTCTACTGCGCATGACAGCTTCGGACAAACACACTTGGCCTTTTATAGTATAGGATTCCTCTTCATCCTCTCTCCTTGCTCAATCACGTGGTGGAGCCAGGAAGAATACCGCATTCCCTCTCAGTCCAGGCCAGGCTGCGCAAGTGAGCTCCGCCTCCACTGTCACCACGTCATGCGCACCCACCTACAATCCCATAGGATAGCAATAGCCGGGCCAGCCATTTAAGTAATTAGTAATTGGTTGATTTAGCCACCCAGCCCTGAGTTCAGTAGAGTGGCCCTAGGGGCTCAAAATTCTGCTGCCCCTTAAAAATCTGCTGCCCTAGGCCCCGGCCTTGTTGGCCTATGCCTTAATACGCCCCTGCCCCTCTCAGTTATATATTGGGCACCTTGAAACCCTAAATAAGATAGAGACTAATCATTAAAGGAGCTTCCCACTAAAGTCACATTAAAAAAAAAAGTAGCTTTAATGCAGAACCACATACAACAAACCTATTTTCCAGTGATCTTACGCTTGTTGAATGCATAAATATTTTATAATACGAAGTTTAATTACGTGCAGTAAATAAGGTAGTATTTGTGTTTTATTTTATTAGAATCAGTGGAGGCTTTTTGGTTACTGATGCACGCTTTGAGGGTTCTGTAACGTCCCAGCAACTAAAGGCATTCCTTAAAGAAACCCTTTTCCAGATTTGGGCCACATTGGATCATGATACTTTGAGTTTCAGGGAGATTGCATTCCATTTGCTGGCATCAGGGAGCCGCTATTACAATCAGGGAGACTCCCTGAACTTCAGGGAGAGTTGGGATGTCTGTTATTATAATAAGAGGAGAGTGACATCCAGTGGCTATCAGTGGTATCACACATCATAACTAAACAACATAAGCCAAGCCAAAAATGTACTTTCAAAGATCTAATAGAGCATGCAATTTAAACTGGCTTTCCATTTTACTTCTATTATCAAATTTACTTTGTTTTTTTAGTATCCTTTAGGAGCCTAGGTAGGCTCCTGAACAGCTATTCACTACTGGGATCTAGCAGGTGACTATTGACTACACACATATGCCTCTTGTCATGGGCTCATCAGACATGTCCCGCCAGGTCCCAGTAGTACATTGCTGCTCTTGAGGTGACTTAAACTATGTGTTTAAATTGCAAAACTATGTTTTATTCAGAAATGTTATATGTATGGGACAGCTACCTTTTGTATTGAAATTGCATTGGTCAGCTAATGATAACAATTAATGTTTCCAAATCTGTTATTATTGATTTTTTATTTCTCTTTTCTTTACTATATTATTGTTAAAGGGACAGTCAACACCAAAAATGTTATTGTTTAAAAATGACCAACACTGTTATATTAATATACTTTTCACATCTATGACTACCTTGTATCTAAGCTTCTGCAGGCGGCCTCCTTATCTCAGATCCTTTGACAGACTTGCATATTAGTGCTGACTCTTAAATAACTCCCTGGGAGTGAGCACAATGTTATCTATATGGCACACACGAACAAACAGTACATGTTATTAGCTATTCACAGCCAGACAGTGAGATAAGAGGTGGACTGCAGAGTCTTAGAAATCAGCCTATGAGCCTACCTAGGTTTAGCCTTTAACAATAAATACCAAGAAAAAAAGCTAATTCAGTGATAAAAGTAAATTGGAAAGTTGTTTAAAAATTACATGTACTATCTGAATCATGAAAGTTTAATTTAGACTTTACTGCCCCTTTAAACATCACCTTTGAAAATCGCATTGGCTTCTAATTGGCTTCTAATGTTTGATAAAGGAGCTGGGACTCACATTGTAATTTGCTTAAATTATATTAAATAAAGCTGATTTAAAAAAATTGAACACAAAGTTATTTGAAAACGATTGTAAAGTGCTCTAACATTTTTAGAGCATTTTCTTGTTGCACCATTACATGCCTTTTTTTTTTTTTTTTTTACAGAAAATGATCTTAACGCAGATCTGTTTACAAAGTATATACTGTTAAATTGTGTGTGTGTTTATATATATATATATATATACTGTATATCTATATATATGTATATATATACATACAGAGAGAAATGCACTCACAGGAACGAACATCCAGCTCAATACCATTGTTAGCCTGTTCTATGGCGATTTACCACCTGGTTTACCAACTTCTTTTAGCCCAGCAATGCTTTTCACAGAGTAAAACTTTCCTGTAGTATATCAGTCTGATCCCGCCTATTACGGTCAGTCCAGCACCGAAATATCAGGCAATTCTTCTCTGAACAAGGAACACAGCAACCCCAGACGATCGTTTCGGCCTTCATTGGGCCTCTTCAGTGAGGTGTAGCCACATTCCTCTAAGCACACTGAGCAAGGAGTCCACGTCTGGTTGCCCCTGGAGTCCACGTCTGGTTGCACCTGCACCCAGGTGGTAAATCACCATAGAACAGGCTAACAATGGTATTGAGCCAGTTGTTCGTTCCTGTGAGTGCACTTCTCTCTGTATGTATGTATGTATGTATATATATATATATATATATATAGATATAGATATAGATATATACATATATATATATATATATATATATATGCACATATATACAGTCAAAATGACAGAAAAGGCACTCTCACTTGCAGTAGTAAAGACCAGGGTGTCCAACCTAATGTAAAATATATCCAAGACCTCACAATAGCAAGTAAGTGGGAGGCTGCACTGACCGCATTTAACAAAAGATATTTATTAACGTTATTAAATATCTTTTGTTAAATCCAACGAGTGCCGCCTCCTACTTACTTGCAATTGTGAGGTCTTGGATATATTTATATGTGTATAGATATACACACACACATACATAGTTATGTAGTAGCAAAGTATGACATGCAACATATATATTAACAATCCCAGCCATTTTTACAAATTGAGAAGTATTATTGAGAAGTAGAGAAGATATACAAGTGAATATATCAGTGTACCCTATCCTTGGCTACAAACCTCAACAGGCTGAGCAGCACAATTGCCTGAGGACAGATTGGAGATTTATACATATCAGTGAATGCCAAACAGCTGGGATGATTCAAGCAGTGTGACTATGTGCCACCCATACTCAAAACATCTAATAATATTTGTACATGAGATTTTAAAGTGTGAATTTTCTTCCTATATTTTGTATGTCAATGCAGGTTTCTTACTGTTAAAGGGACTGTAAGCACTTTGAGATTATCAGTTACAATATTTTGTTAGGTATGAAACAACTTTGCAATATATTTTTATTATTTATTTGCCCCATTTTATGTAATTTAGGGTGGTGGAGGTTGAAGGATTGCTATTGTGTTGAGGATATGTGGTTGAGAGATTCCCAATAAAACATGACCTCATGGAAGAAGGCCACATTTCCTGTCCTAAAGTATGAGAAGTCCTCTTTAGCAAGAAGCTCAGCGGTGTGTGAGCTTCCACTCTTGTAACGTATGTATAGCGGGAGATCTCCACTTTCTTGCACTATTAAGGCCCATTTGTAGTAATTTCCACCTGGTGTTAGTGTAAAGGTATTTCTGGTGACTTAAATTTTTATAGGAACTCCCACACCCATAGCTAATAATTAGGACATGGCCCCTTTAAATCTAGGCAGCGTGTGGCCACGCACCTAGAGAGGAGCAGCAGCTGTTGGAACTGAATCTCAGCGTTCCTCCATGTGGAACGCAAAGACCGTTAGCAATAGGGTTGCCCCCTCAGCCATGTTTTCCTGGACACTTATGAGTTACACATGCTGCAGGGTGTGCAGGGAGGAACATATTGTGTTTCTGGACAGCACTATTCATATTCCTCCCTGCACACCCTGCAGCATGTGTAACTTATAAGAGTTCTGTATTTTAAGGGATGGGTGGCAACCCTAGTTAGCGGTGTTCCATAAAGTAAGCGCCTGACACTCCAGGCCACCACCTGCAGTATCTGCCTTTTCCCAGCAGCTTGGACATCACTCTCCCCAACATCTCTAGCATCAACAAAGGCCACAACTCCCCGCTTCTAGAGTGTGGTGGGTACTCCAACCCTAGACATCACCTGGCCCTTTGAACCTGTTTCATGGATTTAGGAGGAGCCAAATCTTAAAAACCACATGCTTACAAAGACTAGGTCAAGTAACCCTGTGGTAATAAAAATATAATAGCAACCCCATGGAAGCTGTAAATACACCGCCATCCTTAACATTTTCGAGGGAGGAAGGGAAGGAGGGTAACTTGCAGATCTTACAGAGTAGAAGAAGATCAGGCCTGGAAGTACGGTTCCTGCTTGTGAAAGGTAAGTCTTTCTATATCCCCTGAACTGCAAAATATTTGCAAACACACACTCCTCCTCCTCTTTCCTTTTTCTACAGGCCATAACCACCAAGCCTATCTGGATCTACATTTACATTTTCTTACTGCAATTTTATGACATTTTACTTATACATATATACAGAATTTATTAGTTAGTTTTATAGATATACAGATTTTATGATTTACTTTTATAGCTATACAGATTTTATGATTTACTTTTATAGATATACAGATTTTATGAGCGTTTGTGAAAGCTATCTTACCACTGCATTTAATTATAGGCTCTGATTCAGACAAATTTGTGTAGCCATCTAAAAATACTGGTGGGCAGATAATTGTGAACAATAAAACTGAAGCTATTGTTTGCCAATATTGGGCTATTTAGCGCTCCCGCTCGAGTGTTAATTGCGCTAGAAGAAAGCTTTTTGCGCTCATCGAATATCAAGCGTGCAAAAACGTATTCCCCCATAGAAGTCAATGGAGCAAAATAAGTGGAAAAAACCTACTTGCGTACAAACCCGATCGCATACTCTCAAGTGCGCTAACCTGACATGAAAATATGAATATTTCACATTCCAATGTTCTAGTTATTCATATATACATATTTCTTTGAATTTCTGATGGCATTTTGGTACAATATATATATCTATACCTACAGAGATATATAATTAATTTTGATTTAACCCTGAAATTTGCTTTACCAATGCAACAATCAGAAATTTATCTCCTACTGACGAGTTCTAAAAAGAACAAAACAAGCTGTCTAGTGAGTGATTTTTGTGTTGTTGCAATAATCCTGTTAAGGGATCGCTGTGTTAAAACATATATATATATATATACAGGTGGCCCTCGTTTTACAACGGTTCAATTTGTACCGTTTCAGAATAACAACCTTTTTTCCAGTCATGTGACTGCTATTGAAAAGCATTGAGAAGCAGTGCATTTATTAAAATAGCCAGTAGGTGGAGCTGTCCGCTTGTGTTGCAGCAAAGCCAAGCAAGCTGAAATTAATCAGTTTAACCAGACCTGAGCTATCGAGCAGATTTCAAAGGAACAAGATCTTCCTTTCTATAAATCAGTCCAGATTGGAATGCATAGAAATAACTGTTTTCAGAAAAATGCAAGTGAAGATCATTTTATTAGGTTTATAATGCTGTTTAGCATTTAAAGTCTTCAATTGAAAGCTTTAAAAATAATGTATTGGGTGTTACTTATGACAATTTTGAGAGGGGCCTGGAACCTATCTTCCTCACTTCCCATTGACTTACATTATAAACTGGGTTTCAATTTACAACGGTTTCGATTTACAACCATTCCTTCTGGAACCTAACCCCAGCGTAAACTGTGGGCTA
Organism: Bombina bombina; assembly: GCF_027579735.1. NCBI lineage: Eukaryota > Metazoa > Chordata > Amphibia > Anura > Bombinatoridae > Bombina > Bombina bombina. The sequence goes on along the minus strand of NC_069501.1, from coordinate 500,529,268 downwards.
CCTGTATATATATATATATATATATATATATATATATATACATACATATACATATCCAAACATGTATATGCATGTATCTCAATGTTAAAGCCCTTTGCCTCCTTTTTTTCTAACACCTGAGACCTCATATCTTTAAATCTTTATAATTTTTTTGTGCAATATTTTTTTGAATAATTTTATTAGATGGTGTTGTTATAAGTCACTTTGTAATGTATTTTTGATGTGTTTTGTGACACTTTATTGCTCTGAGGTCGTGCTAACCTGACGCACGTTAACTTCAATCGCGTTTATTTTCAACTTGTGATATGAGCGGAATACTCGATGCGTGCAAAGAAACGCGATAAATCCTTTATTGCTCGTACGTAACTGTTAACGCGCCACTCATAATCTGGACCATTATTGTGATATGGTGAGATTTCAGTCTCACTAACGGGGCATTGCTCATATTCTGCTATGATTTGGGTTGGGTTTTGTTGTATGTTTTAAAAAAAGAGGTGGAGATTGAATTGCTTCAATTGTCACAATAATATTTTTAATTTACAATAAAATGATGATTAAGCAAATTTCCAATTTACTCCCATGATCAAATTTCCTTAATTCTCTTGGTATTCTTTCTTGTTTAATTTGCAGTAGTGCCCTACTGGGAGCTAGCTGAAAACAATGAGATAGTCAATAACAAGAAGCATATATGTGGAGCCACCAATCAGCAGTTGCTGAGTCTACCCAGGCATGGTTTTCAGCAAAGGATACCAAGGAAATAAAGCAAACTAGATAACAGAAGTAAATTGGAAAGCTGTTTCAAATTGCATGCTCTATCTGAATTGTGAAAGAAAAATGTTGGATTTCATGTTCCTTTAAGTCCCTGCAACATACCCCCCAACTGTCCCGATTTTCGCGGGACAGTCCCGATTTTAGGGGTCTGTCCCTCTGTCCCGAGTTGCTAGCCATCTGTCCCGATTTGCCCCAGGCATTTAAAAAAAAAAAAAAATGTTTTTTTTTTTTTTTAATTCTATTGGGCCCATACTCAGAAGCAGCTGGCTTTGCTCTCACAGGGTTAGATACCTGTTATATTCCCTGTGGAAAAGGAATGGTGTGTGGGTTAAGCAGGAGTAAGAAGGCTGTATACACTCTGACCACGGGTAATGGTGACCTCTCTAACCTACCTCTGGTAATGATGATATCTAACCCCTGGTGATAATACTAGCATGCCTTCAGTTTTATACAATGAGCAGTGGCAGCCGCAGACTGCCAGCTAATGTGCTTGCCAATCCCGGGACCCCATACAATGAATTACAGATACCCATATATGATGTAGTGTGTGTGTCTATCCGTATCCATAACTGTGTGTGTGTATCTGTATGTATAAGTTTATGCTATGTAGTGTGTGTCTGCATGTATAAATGTAAGCTATGTAGTGTGTGTATGTGTGTCTGCATGTATAAGTGTGTATCTGCATGTATAAGTGTATGCTATGTAGTAAGTATGTATCTGCATGTATAAGTGTATGCTATGTAGTGTGTGTGTATCTGCATGTATAAGTGTATGCTATGTAGTGTGTGTGTGTCTGCATGTATAAGTGTATACTATGTAGTGTCTGTGTATCTGCATGTATAAGTGTATGCTGCATGTATAAGTGTATGCTATGTAATGTGTGTGTGTGTGTGTGTGTGTGTCTGCCTGTATAAGTGTATGCTATGTAGTGTGTGTCTTCATGTGTAAGTGTATGCTATGTAGTGTGTGTGTATCTGCATGTATAAGTGTATGCTATGTAGTGTGTGTGTATCTGCATGTGTAAGTGTATGCTATGTAGTGTGTGTGTATCTGCATGTGTAAGTGTATGCTATGTAGTGTGTGTGTAGCTGCATGTATAAGTGTATGCTATGTAGTGTGTGTGTATCTGCATGTATAAGTGTAAGCTATGTAGTGTGTGTGTATCTGCATGTGTAAGTGTATGCTATGTAGTGTGTGTGTGTATCTGCATGTGCAAGTGTATGCTATGTAGTGTGTATGTATCTGCATGTATAAGTGTATGCTATGTAGTGTGTGTGTATCTGCCTGTATAAGTGTATGCTATGTAGTGTGTGTGTATCTGCATGTGTAAGTGTATGCTATGTAGTGTGTGTGTGTATCTGCATGTGTAAGTGTATGCTATGTAGTGTGTATGTATCTGCATGTATAAGTGTATGCTATGTAGTGTGTGTGTATCTGCCTGTATAAGTGTATGCTATGTAGTGTGTGTGTATCTGCATGTGTAAGTGTATGCTATGTAGTGTGTGTGTGTATCTGCATGTGTAAGTGTATGCTATGTAGTGTGTGTGTATCTGCATGTATAAGTGTATGCTATGTAGTGTGTGTGTATCTGCATGTGTAAGTGTATGCTATGTAGTGTGTGTGTATCTGCATGTGTAAGTGTATGCTATGTAATGTGTGTGTGTATCTGCATGTGTAAGTGTATGCTATGTAGTGTGTGTGCATCTGCATGTGTAAGTGTATGCTATGTAGCGTACTACTGTGCATTTTTGCTGACTTTAAAGGCCAGAATCTAGAATATTAATGGGGAATGCAGAGAGTAGTTTTAAAGAATTTAATTATAAATGTGCAATTAAGATAAAAATATTTAGCACTGTCTTTGCAAAGGCTAATTAAATACAGCGCTCACATAGCCATACCAGTGGTTTGAGCTTGTGTTTGATTTGCTGCCTAAGTGTATTAAAATATATGACTTTATTTAGAATTTTATTTTTATTACTTTGGTCTTATGATTTTTTAAGCCCCGCCCACCACATCTCAATTTTTTGCGGGGGGTGGGGGGTGTCCCTCTTTTTAATTTTGAAATGTTGGGAGGTATGCTGCAACTGTTTTGTCAGCAACAAATCTACATCACACAGAGCCCTGGCCCTGCAGCCCCTGTATGAGGTACCCCTGTCAATTCACTTGGCTTTTTTTTTTTTTTTTTAAATAAATAAATGATTAAATCAGGTATCAGAACTGTAAAGGTTAAACATTTTGTCTTTTTTTTCAGCCTCATCTATTATGTTACTATGTTACATAACCATGTCAACCAAGGGCCTATAGCACATTGTCAGACATATTTGCACACATCAAGCTTCAGTTAATAAGACTTTAGGTTCCTGCAGCTTTTCTGTCAGCCACATACACACATCAGACCAGAGCCTGGCCTGCAAGCCCCTATAAGTAATTTACCCCCAAAAAAAACTTCAGGTCAGAACCCAAGCCTCTAAAAGCCACATATCAGATAAGACTCCAAAGCCCAGTAGCCCTCTGACGTCCGCATATCCATATTATATCAAACCCCTGTCTCAGTCTGAAGTCCAACTGTCAGCCACATAAGCACGCTGGATCACCCACAAACCAATCTCAGATCAGATCGCTGGTCTAACAACCTAGCTAAAAGCAGCATGCTCACATCAAATTAAAAAACCCTGGCCCTGCAGTCCCCCTGTCAGCAACATGCTCAGTCACACCAGACCTCTGATTAGACCTTGACCCTGCAGCAGTACTGTCAGTCACAGCCACATCAGACCTTGACCCTGCAGCAGTACTGTCAGCCACATACCCACATCAGACCTTGACCCTGCAGCAGTACTGTAAGCCACATACCCACATCAGACCTCAGATCATACCTTTAACCTGCAGCAGTACTGTCAGCCACATACCCACATCAGACCTCAGATCAGACCTTGAACCTGCAGCAGTAGAGTCAGCCACATACCCACATCAGACCTCAGATTAGACCTTGAACCTGCAGCAGTACTGTCAGCCACATACCCACATCAGACCTCAGATCAGACCTTGAACCTTCAGCAGTAGAGTCAGCCACATACCCACATCAGACCTTAAATCAGACCTTGACCCTGCAGCAGTACTGTCAGCCACACACATACCCACATCAGACCTCAGATCAGACCTTGAACCTGCAGCAGTAGTGTCAGCCATACACATACCCACATCAGACCTCAGATCAGACCTTGAACCTGCAGCAGTACTGTCAGCCAAACACATACTCACATCAGACCTCAGATCAGGATATGGATTGTATGTTTTCTATGTAATTAATGTGCGGGTTTTTCTTTTTTGCCTACATATAAACCCCACAGAGCATTGTTTTGGCTAAATGTATGTATTTCCTATGCTTATTATCCTGACAACCAAAATAAAGATATAAAAAAAAGACCTCAGATCAGACCTTGAACCTGCAGCAGTACTGTCAGCCATTCATATACCCACATCAGACCTCAGATCAGACCTTGACCCTGCAGCAGTAGAGTCAGCCACACACCCACATCAGACCTCAGATCAGACCTTGACCCTGCAGCAGTACTGTCAGCCACATACCCACATCAGACCTCAGATCAGACCTTGACCCTGCAGCAGTACTGTCAGCCACATACCCACATCAGACCTCAGATCAGACCTTGACCCTGCAGCAGTAGAGTCAGCCACACACATACTCACATCAGACCTCAGATCAGACCTTGACCCTGCAGCAGTACCTTCAGCCATATACCCACATCAGACCTCAGATCAGACCTTGACCCTGCAGCAGTACCTTCAGCCACATACCCACTTCAGACCTCAGATCAGACCTTGACCCTGCAGCAGTACTGTCAGCCACATACCCACATCAGACCTCAGATCAGACCTTTAACCTGCAGCTGTACTGTCAGTCACATACTCACATCAGACCTCAGATCATACACTAGTCGGAGCTGCTGCTAATTGATGCCTGCACACATTTATCTCTTGTGATTGGCTAAATATATATTTTCAGCTTCCTGTCAGTAGTGCAATGCTGTCCGGTTCAGCAATGGATAACAAGAGAATAAAGAAAATTTGATAGTATAATTAAATGGGGAAAGTTGTTTAAAATTGTATGTTCTATCTGAATCATAAAAGAAAATGTTGGGGTTTACTATCCCTTTAATCATTTGTAAAGAGTCTTCTATCAGCTTATCATAAAGGCATAAATTACTCAAGCTTAAAGGGACACTAAATCCAATTTTTTTCTTTTGTGATTCAGATAGAGCAGGCAATTTTAAGCAACTTTCTAATTTACTCCTATTATCAATTTTCCTTCGTTCTCTTGCTATCTTTATTTGAAAAGAAGGCATCTAAGCTTTTTTATTAGTTCAGAACTCTGGACAGCACTTTTTTATTGGTGGATAAATTTATTCACCAATCAGCAAGAACAACCCAGGTTGTTCACCAAAAATGGGCCGGCATCTAAACTTACATTCTTGCATTTCAAATAAAGATACCAAGAGAATGAAGAAAATTTGATAATAGGAGTAAATTAGAAAATTGCTGAAAATGTCATGCTGTATCTGAATCACGAAAGAAAAAATTTGGGTTCAGTGTGCCTTTAATTTATGGTGCAAAAAAGCTGCAACACAACATTTACTTAAATGGACAGCCTACTCCAAAAATGTTTTGTTTAAAAAGATAGACAACGCCTTTATTACCCATTCCCCAGTTTTGCACAGAAAACACGGTTATCTATATATATAAAAGAAGAAGTCCTGACTGACAACGCCCAGCTCAAACCGTTTAACCTAGGAACGTGAAGTTTGGAAGTTACTTTTGGCTAGATTTAGAGTTCTGCGTTAGCCTTAAAAAGCAGCTTTAAGGGGTCCTAACGCTGCTTTTTAACGCCCGCTGGTATTTAGAGTCAGGCAGAAAAGGGTCTACCGCTCACTTTTTTTAAGCGACTCGAGGCTACCGCAAATCCCCTTACATCAATTGCGTATCCTATCTTTTCTATGGGATTTGCCTAACGCCGGTATTACAAGTCTTGGAAGAAGTGAGCGGTACAGCCTCTACCGCCAAGACTCCAACCGCAAAAAAAAGTCAGTAGTTAAGAGTTTTATTGGCTAACGCCGGAACATAAAGCTCTTAACTACAGTGCTATAAAGTACACTAACACCCATAAACTACCTATGAACCCTTAAACCGAGGCCCCCCCCACATCGCAAACACTATATTAAAAATTATTTAACCCCTAATCTGCCGACCGGACATCGCCGCCACCTACATTATAGCTATGAACCCTTAATCTGCTGTCCCTAACATCGCCGACACCTATATTATATTTATTAACACCTAATCTGCCCCCCCAATGTCGCCGCCACCTACCTACACTTATTAACCCCTAATCTGACGTCAGGACATCGCTGCCACTATAATAAATGTATTAACCCCTAAACCGTCGCACTCCCGCCTCGCAAACGCTATAATAAATTGTATTAACCCCTAATCTGCCGTCCCTAACATCGCCGCCACCTACCTACAATTATTAACCCCTAATGTCCCGCCCCCAACTTCGCAGCTACTATAATAAAGTTATTAACCCCTAAACCTAAGTCTAACCCTAACCGGTTGATTGAAGATAGAAGATGCCGCTTGGATGAAGACATCTGCCGCTTGGAGGACCTCTTCTGCCCCAATCGGATGAAGACTTCTGCCGGTCCGGATGTCCTCTTCTGTCCCATCGATGGCCGGCTGGCTGAAGACGGCTCAAGGTAGGGTTATCTTCAGGGGGGTAGTGTTAGGTTTTGTTTTTTTAAGGGGGGATCGGGTGGGTTTTAGAGTAGGGGTGTGTGGGTGGTGGGTTGTAATGTTGGGGGGGATTGTATTTTTTTATACAGGTAAAAGAGCTGATTACTTTGGGGCAATGCCCCGCAAAAAGTCTGTCACGCTCGGCCGCTGGGAAGCTCCGGCGGTCCTCTCTGTGTGCTTGATTGGCAGGTAGTCTGAGCCGCCCCTTCCTGATGATGTCACTACCAGGCTTTTTATTACGGACTTCCTGTTTCTTCAGTGCCCGTTTGTTTGTTACTCTTTGTGGCTCCTGTGAGGACTTTGCTGTGGAAACTCTCTAACTGCTGATTTTCTGTTGCCAAACTCTGCAAAGACTGACTATGCTGGGTTAACCCTCAAACTTCCTGATAACCTATTTCCTAATACTGCAAGTACTGTTTATTCTGTAAAACTCTCAAACTGCATGTTAACCTGTTGCCAAACTCTGGAAATACTGTTTATTCAGTGTAAACCTTCAAACTGCTTGATATCCTGTTGCCAAATACTGTAAGTACTGTTTATTCTGTGAAACTCTCAAACTGCATGTTAACCTGTTGCCAAACTCTGCAAATACTGTTTATTCAGTGTAAACTCTCAAACTGCATGATAACCTGTTGCCAATCTCTGCAAGTACTGATTAATCTGTGTTAACCTTCCAACTACCTGATATCCTGTTGTCTAACTCTGCAAGTATGACTATTCAGTATTAACCCTCAAACTGTCTGATAACCTGTTGCCAAACTCTGCAAGGACTGACTACACAGTGTTAACCCTCAAACTACCTGATATCCTGTTGTCTAACTCTGCAAGTACTGACTATTCAGTATTAACCTTCAAACTGCCTGATAACCTGTTGCCAAACTCTGCAAGGACTGACTACACAGTGTTAACCCTCAAACTGCCTGATAACAAGTTACCTACTCCTGCATTATTAACTGTTTCTTGTTTTTTCCTTCCTCTGTTTGAGTATAAGTGGACTATCCCTGCTCTTCTGAATCTGTGGAAGACATTTCCTGAAACCAGCTCCTTACTCAGAAGTCTATTTGGCTGATATCTTGTATTACTTTGGACTCAGGCTAACTCTGCTCCATATCGTGAGTACATTGTTTTTTAGAGGTTGTCGTGGGGTCACGTCCTGGATTAAACTCAGAGTGCAAGGGTGTTGTTTAAGTTCGCCATAGCATTTGGGTCTTCTTCTGGACATTTCCTAACCTGACAAAGCCCTTTTAAGGGCCGGTAAAAGAGCTGATTACTTTGTAATTTAGTTTAGGGTAGGGCATTTTATTATTTTGGGGGGCTTTTTTATTTTATTAGGGGGCTTAGATTAGGTGTAATTAGATTAAAATTCTTGTAATATTTTTTATTTTTTGTAATTTAGTGCTTGTTTTTTTGTATTATAGTTTAGTTTATTTAATTGTATTTTAGTTTAGATAATTGTAGTTAATTTATTTAATTAATTTATTGATAGTGTAGTGTTAGGTGTATTTGTAATTTAGGTTAGGATTTATTTTACAGGTAATTTTGTACTTATTTTAACTAGGTAGCTATTAAATAGTTATTAACTATTTAATAGCTATTCTACCTAGTTAAAATAAATACAAAGTTGCCTGTAAAATAAATATAAATCCTAAAATAGTTACAATGTAATTATTAATTATATTGTAGCTATTTTAGGGTTTATTTTATAGGTAAGTATTTAGTTTTAAATAGGATTAATTTATTTAATTATAGTAATTTTAGTTCATTTTATTTAAATTATATTTAACTTAGGGGGGTGTTAGGGTTAGATTTAGGTTTAGGGGTTAATAACTTTATTATAGTAGCGGCGACGTTGGGGGCAGGAGATTAGGGGTTAATAATTGTAGGTAGGTGGCGGTGATGTTAGGGATGGCAGATTAGGGGTTAATACAATTTGTTATAGTGTTTGCGAGGCGGGAGTGCGGTGGTTTAGGGGTTAATATATTTATTATAGTGGCAGCGATGTCCGGTCGGCAGATTAGGGGTTAATAAGTGTAGGTAGGTGGCGGCGACGTTGGGGGGGCAGATTAGGGGTTAATAAATATAATATAGGTGTTGGCGATGTTAGGGACAGCAGATTAGGGGTTCATTGCTATAATGTAGGTTGCGGCGGTGTCCGGAGCGGCAGATTAGGGGTTAATAATGTAATGCAGGTGTCAGCGATAGCGGGGGCGGCAGATTAGGGGTTAATAAGTGTTAGGGGTGTTTAGACTCGGGGTCTAAAGATTAGGGGTGTTTAGACTCGGGGTTCATTTTAGGGTGTTAGGTGTAGACTTAGAAAGTGTTTCCCCATAGGAAACAATGGGGCTGAGTTACGGCGAGCAAGTTCTTGTGAGAACTTGCAGCCGTAGGGCTTTGATAAATCGAGGCCTAAGTGCTATTGCATTGTCTTTTTATTATGCTTTGGTTGATTATGCAAATCTGCTATATGAACTGGTCCTTTAAAGGAATACTAAACACAAAAAAATTATTTCATGCTTCAGGTAGAGAATACAATTTTAAACAACGTTCTAATTTATTTCATTCTCTTGGTATCATTTGTTGAAGAAGCAGCAATGCACTACTTGTTTCTTGCTGAACACATGGGGTAAGCCAATGACAATCTGTATATTTATGCAGTCACCAATCAGCAGCTAGACCCTAGGTTCTTTGCTGCTCCTGAGCTTTTATAGATACATTTTTCAGCAAAGAATAACAAGAGAAGGAAGCAAATTAAATAATAGAAGTAAATTGGAAAGTTGTTTAAAATTATATTCTCTATCTGAATCATGAAAGATATTTTTTGAGTTTCATGTCCCTTTAAGGTACATCAAAAATCGTAACAAAATTGTTCACCAAAAATCATATTTTATCAAAAATGTAAAATTTGTATGTAAATTATACAGGAATAAATCGTATTAAATATGCACAGCACTGCATAAATCGTAATTTAAGTACACTGAATGTGCAAAAAAACTCTTCGAAATTCATACTTAAAAGTTCAAAATACAAAGCGTAACTGTTGTTTTATCATAAAATGGGCTATGTGCATATATGAAATTGTCTCTCAAATACCAGAGTCATTCTGTAAACATTTCCACCCTAAAGATCTCAATGTTTTTTCTCGCAAATGAAAAGTTGGCGAGGTTGTGACAAAATACTCAGAATACTTATAACCCTACTAGAAAAACACATTCATACAAAAATGTAGGCAATTGTAAGATGCTATACGCAGAAAGCAGCATAATATGATTTATATAGACAGCAGTATTTATTTTTTTAAGTGGGCACCCTGCTCACTGCAAATCGCCTTTCTGTTTCCAGCAAGCTCCATTACATTCAATAGGAGACATCTCGCCACCCCCTGCGAGGTGTGAAAAACCAAGTCTGACCTGGCGAGGTTTAGATAATCAGACCCTAAATCCAGTCTGTTGAAATTATTATAAGCAGGCCTTTTGTGCAGAAGAGTAAATGTAAAGCTAATTACTAAAGGGTTAAAGGGACAGTTTACTCCAGATTTTTATTGTTTAAAAAGATAGGCAATCCCTTTATTACCCATTCCCCAGTTTTGCATATCCAACGGTTATATTAATAAACGTTTTACCTCTGGGATTACCTTGTATAAAAGCCTCTGCAGACTGCCAACTTATTTCAGTTCTTTTGACAGACATGCATTTTAGAAAATAAGAGCTGACTCTTACATAACTCCACTGGAGTGTGCACAATGTTATCTATATGACACACATGAACAAGCGCTGCCTAACTGTGATGAACTGTCAAAATGCACTGAGACAAGAGGCAGTTCAACAGCTTAGAATGTAGCTTTCCACAAAGAATACCAGAGAGCAAAGCAAATTTGATGATAAAAGTAAATTGGAAAATTGCAAGACCTATTTGGAATCATGAAAGTTTAATTTTGACTAGACTGAGTGTCCCTTTAACGTGCAGAATGGGGCGCTGAACACTCATTTCTATTATTTATGTTTGAATCACAGTAAATCTGCACTACTGTAAATTACATTTTATTTAAATATTTAATCAATTAAAGGGGCATTTACGTTTTAATGAATGATCTGGCTTTTAATGAATGTCACTTTACAATTTAGGAACAAAAATCTACATAAAACAAACTATGTTAAAAAATAAATAAATCTTTCTGCAGTATCATTTTTATTCTGCAACGATGTAGTGTGCACTGTTCTAGAGAAATAACTAGTATTAAAATAAACATAATTATGACACATTTATAAACTCTAGCTGCTTTTTTGTTGTTGTTGCAGCTGCCACAGTCCTCAAGGTACACTAATATTACAACATTTTGACAAGTAAAAACTGAGGGTTGCATATAGGGTTAACACTAAGTTCCGTAATCATCATCATCAGCATGCAAGGAGGTGTGGTATTTTCACTTTCCCGACTGAGATCTTTAAATGTAAACAGCTATGCAAGCAGCAATGTCGTACTCCGGAAGAGTCGGTTTACCACCGATAACAAACAAGGTTTTTATGGGGGTTTTTTATTTTGTGTCTTTACATGTAAAGTGGAATATTTTGTATGAACATTCTGTCTGAATAAGCCTCTTTCTAAGCTGTCACGCTGCGGTAGCCATTTTTAATAAAAACTCAAGAGTGCCTGCTGTGTATTATGGAAAACCGTAGCGACCATTTCTTTATTATTCTTGCAGATGGACAGACGTTTCGTTTCACAGAAGGAAGTCGTACATCCTACATCTGATAGAGTAAGTTGGGTATGAACAGACAGTGGAAAAAACCGAATTATTGTCAAATGCATATAAGCTGACGGAGATGTCGTTTCCCAGGTGCTTTCAGCATTTTGCTAGGCAACAAAAGTGTGTGTGTATGTTATGTTGTACTCATGGAAAATAAGGCTCATGTATCTCCTGCAATTGTGGCATACTGGCAGCTCCTATGCTCATGAAAATGTGTGTATGCATTGTGATATATAATATATATTTATATACAGTGTATACACAAAATGCCTTGCAAGTTGCAAAAGATCTGTCTTAAAATAAACCCTTGTCTGCCTCTTTTATATAAGTGTGTTTTGGCAGACACTGCTAGTTCATATGTGTTATATAGATAACAATGTGCTCACTCCCCAGGAGTTATTTAAGACTCAGCACTGATTGGCTGAAATGCATGTCTGTAAAAAAAAAAAAAAAAACTGAGATAAGGGGGCAATCTGCCGAGGCTTAGATACAAGGTAATCACAAAGGACCGCTGATGGTAAATCCTAGCGTTAATAAAACCACATTTACACCCACACAAATACATATTTGCACATATTTACACACACAACCACATATACATTTTATGAACACATATTACACACATTTACACGCACACACACACATGCATACATATATACATTCTATGAAAGTAACCTAAGGTAGCAGTAACTGTTCTTTTAGCCTTGGCAATTTTAGGAGTGTATGTGTGTAGTTGGAGGCGCATATACATTTCTGCATCAGTTTGGGAGAAAACTGCGGGGCGGCTGCGGTCACAGCTCCAGAAGGGAGTACCTTTTAATTAAAGGGCCATGATACCCAAATGTTGAAACACTTGAAAGTGATGCAGCATAGCTGTAAAAAGCTGATTAGAAAATATCACCTGAACATCTCTATGTAAAAAAAAGATATTTTACCTCAATGTCCTAAGTATTTAAACCCCATTGCAAAGGACTTTAAACAGCAAATCAGTATGCATGTCCCTGGGACAGCTAAGGGAGTGAGCTGTTGTGCACACTCAGCTTCTTTCCCTATTCAGTTTAAGGAAGCTTACTATGAAATCTCTTGAGAGTTAAAGGGACACTGAACCCACATTTTTTCTTTCGTGATTCAGATAGAGCATGCAACTTTATAATTTACTCCTATTCTCAAATTTTCTTCATTCTCTTGGTATCTTTATTTGAAATGCAAGAATGTAAATTTAGATGCTGGCCCATTTTTGGTGAACACACTGTGTTGTTCTTGCTGATTGGTGGATAAATTCACCCACCAATAAACAAGTGCTTTCCATGGTACTGAACCAAAAAATAGCTTAGATGCCTTCTTTTTCAAATAAAGAAAGCTAGAGAACAAAGAAATTGATAATAGGAGTAAATTAGAAAGTTGCTTAAAGTGAAGGTAAAGTTTTGCGTTTTTGTAAGCTTTATTCTATTAAACATCTACTATATAGTAAGATCGCAAAGTTTTTTTTTAACTATTTGTATATATAAAATAGTATAATAAACTGTTTGTAATTACGTTCTCGGCCGGTCTTAGCGCCTCCCTCCATGTATTTCCGGCTTTTTCACTCTATTACGTACAGAGCGGTCCCACCCGCTCTATACGTACTTCCAAAGCGCGTTCCCGATTGACGGACAACATGCGCACACTGGGCCGTACACACATACTTACTTTTGGTCAAAACAGAAGAAATTGCAGCGCTCGAGTGAAATGTATCAAAACAGGTTGCAGCCACAGATACTGTTTCCAATTTCTTTTAAATAGACTGCGTTCTCAAGATTTCGTTTTACCTGTTTGAATTGCACATGCGCTCATCTGGAGCGAGCCCGGCTTGGAAAGGGGAGGAAGTAAAGCCGACGCATGCGCAGAACGTCAAGCAATGTTATGACGTCAAATGACGGCCGCCTATCGGCCAGACTTATTATTGGCTAAGTGAAAAATGTGACCGGACTGCCAAAAAAAACCCCCCAAAAAAACGGGCTGTTTGTCTAACGCTTAGAATTGGAGATAAAAAAGCTGATAAGTCGGTAAATATATAAAAATAAAAAAACTCATGACTTAAACTACCCTTAATTTTATATGTATTTACATTTGAATCAATCGAACCTTGCTAACTTTACCTTCACTTTAAAATTGCATGCTCTATCTGAATTACAAATTTAAAAAAATGGGTTCAGTGTCCCTTTAAGTGAAATGTCATGAGATCACAGTAAGAATTCATGACCTCAGCACTGTTGATGCTGATTGGCCTTTTTTTTAACCTGCAGCAGCTGAAGTATAACTTTTTACACAGAACTTACTCTGCTGAGCTAAGGAAGTTGTGAGGTAAAATATCTTCCTTTTTTACATAGAGCTGCTTAGGTGATATTTTCCTGTCAGATTTTTACAGTTATACTGCATTAGTTTCAAGTGATTTAGCATATGAGTATTATGTCCCTTTAACCTCTACCATATAGTTATACATTTTGTTTTTTCTGTTCAATTTTAGGAGTGTCTGTAAGGAGTAGAGCAGACTAATTTTTTTCCCAATTAGAACGTTGCATTGGTGCGGAATTGTAGAGTGACAAAACAAGCCGTCCCATGCAGAATGCATTACTGCCCAATGTGGATAATGCAGCCCACCATAGAGGGATTTTGCTTAGCTATACCATATTTTTTTGGAAGCCCTGGATTTGGGACTATATTACTAAACATTTTAGTGGTTTCAGTGATTGCCATTAGGCAGTCAATAGCTGTGAACTCCTCACAAGGTGATGCAAGAAAATAACACAAATTCATAAATGATCTATCACAAATAACATAATCCCTCTTTGATAAGGGAAAAAGAGCTGAAAACCAAAAACTCTAATGCTCAGCGCTGCTTTAAACAGTTTACAGCTCAAGGTGTAGAGAGTGGAAGCGGTGTCAGTACCTGGAGCGCAACACATCGCATTGCCCGGTGCAGAAAGCGCAAGTTGTGCCTATTACAGTGTGTAGTGACATGTACAGCACAAATCTATCATCTATTACATATACACTGGGTGTTTTTGCTCAGCGGCAGCTTCAAAAACACTGGTGTAACAGGAACCCAAATACAGAGCAAGACCCAGGTTACAAGTAGAGATGGGAGCGCATCCTACAAAGCACAGCCCCATTGTAGTGTGCACAGAGCGTTCCGCTAATGCAGAGTACAGTCCCCAATTGTATTACTCACAGATGTCGTCCTCGCACACCTGTATTTTCCCCATCCTGGAGCCCGCTCAGGGCAAGCTCATCACCTCAAGTATTCCCTGCTGGGCTAGGTTAGGGCAGTGTCGCCCTATGGAGGGATGGGGCGAGTGTCAGTGTGCAGGACACAGTTTGTGACATCACGGGAGGGCTGGGATCAATACCTACTAGTATGTCTATTTTACTGGAACTGCTTTGACACGCAAAAAGTTAATACCTCATATCAGTTTACCCCTAAAGAAATAAAAGTCAATATGTATGATTCCGGTCACCTGTTTTCTTACAATGAGTTGTGGTCTTTATGATTATGATTCCGCCATTCTCACCATTGTTATTCTAGTTGTCTCATAATTATGTAATTGGCTAAAATTGGCTGTGTCTATTACATATTGCACTGAATAATTTGGACACGAGCACATAACTGCAAATGATTGTTTAGTACTCAGGAGATTATTACTACTACAGAGTGTAAAAAAATGTTTCTTGTCGGCATTATGCAAGCACCGGCAATGGCTGCACTGTGTAACCCCTCTGCTAGCCCTAATGGCGCAGAAGAAGGAAAAAAAAAAAAGCTTTAGCCCTGCTGCTGTATGCTTGTGGAAAGAAAAAAAACGCATGTCCCGGGTGTCGGGCGATAGGAATTGCGCATACCTGCAGTGGATAGCAGGCTTCAATATCCAAGTTTATGTTAAAAATTAGAACACAACTAACCTAATGTGGACATTAAACATAACTTCGCAACCCATATTGTTCAAATAGAAACTTCAAAATAGTGAAGAGATCTCCTTTATGCTTCAATAATGATCAATGTTCATTTATTCATCTCAGTAGAAACCAGTATAGTCCAACATGGTATTCAGACACCAAAGAGTTACTGTTTCCAAATAATATATCCAATGTAATTCCATCTTCGTTTCTTTGCTCAGTCCCCTCCATGTTTCAAAAACAGATTGACAGCATCCTTTTGATGGCCTATGAAGCAGGGATAATTTCTGATGAAATGTGTTTTTGACAGTTGAAAATCCTATATGTCCAATTTTATATATCTTACCAAAAATGCACAAGTCTCTAGAGAACCTCCAGGTTGATCCATTGCCTCAGCAAGGGTTTTTTTTTTTTTTTTTTTCGTTTTTTTTCAACCTTTTGCTGATTATTGGGTTATTTTTTTTTTTTTTACATCCTATTGTTCAATCTACACAATCGTGTATATAATAGACTCATCATAACTGTAATCCCTACTTATGACTATTGAAGATCTCTGTGCTTCAGATTTATTAGTTACCATAAATTTCATTTGTGTGCGATTATAGATGATTTGGACATAGCCTCAGTCAAAGATGCCTTCTCTAACTACTTGAACTATATTGTCCCCCAATTGTAAATTTTACCCATTAAATGTTATCGTCCTTACATTGATGATGTGTTTTTAGTATTGGGTGAACTAGTGACCTAATCAAATAGAACCTTTTTTTTTTTTTTGAAAATAATTTTTTTATTGAAGTTAAAGCATATATCATCACAACAAGGACTCGCCCTAAGGCCAAAGTTACAACAAAGCGAGTAATACATTGTC
The DNA here is from genome assembly GCF_027579735.1 of Bombina bombina. Classification (NCBI taxonomy): domain Eukaryota; kingdom Metazoa; phylum Chordata; class Amphibia; order Anura; family Bombinatoridae; genus Bombina; species Bombina bombina. The sequence goes on along the minus strand of NC_069501.1, from coordinate 500,513,150 downwards.
TATACAAAGGCATTATTGAGAAAGCAATATGCACATACAGCAAGAGAAAATACATTTCAAATCTGGTTATGAAGATAGACAGTATCTTAGGCGAGATAGAATAAAACTTCATTTTATATTATATTGTCAGCGTATGAACTCCACAATCTAACAGTATTTTACCTAAGACCAAAATAACAGCCTGTGGAGGGTTAGCATAAATATCAGCCACTCTTGGGCCGAGATATATAGGGGGAAGGGGGATATTCAGCGGGTAAGCACCGCTATACGCATAGGGAAAGGGGTGGGGGGACGGAGCCATATATAAAAGTAAGTAGCATATGGTACCTGGTGTGGACTCATAGGTACCCAATCGTAGAGACCGTAGGTCTGGTAGCTGGGTTGCTAAAAAGCCAAATGAGATAGGCCTTGGGAAGTTAGTCTACTTAGGAGTAGTTAGTGGGGTAGAATAACATCTTAACATAAAATGGAGTAACTAGATAGTGGCCAAAGGCTGCTCTGCTAAATCATTCATGGAGACCCAAACATTACATGCATAAACTATAAAGAAATGTATACATGTCACGATAATAGCAATCTACATAGGTGTTCAGGACTGATCTAAAGAGTAACGAAACAGACAATATATGAACTTATCCAAACATTGCTTATCAAACTTGCCTACTAGCTGAAGTGGAGTATGATAGAAAATATACATTTCCATATAACATTTGAGAAGATAGTAAACAGTTTAGTAACGATCAGTAACATTTGAACATATAATAAACACATTATATATGTAGTACACAACATAACCTGCAAGGAGGTAAGGCAATTTATAGAATCCCTTTGACAGTAGTATATAGTAGTACTAATTGGGACGGGATAGTACCATGTACAAACTTCTCTGAGTTAGACCTTATATTGTTGGTAATATGTTAGACCAGTTATTATGTATCTGGTGGCGTTCATTCAGGAAAATCGACTAGTTGAGAGAAAGGACTAGACAAACAAACAACAATGCTCTGCTACACTAATTTCTTAACAGTTCAAGGCTTCAGGCATAAAAGCAATATACTACCCACACAAAGTAACAAGGGCACTATTCTGGCAAACTTCCCACCAATTCAAATTTGTCTTTGGATACTCTTTATATCAGCATCTCTATTCAGTTTCTCCTGTGAGAAGTGGTGCTAGCATTAATTTACACACACATTGGCAAACAAATGGGATTGAGGATCCCTGAAAGAATAATGCACTAATAGCACTCTGTGCCCAGACTATTGGTAGGGGCAAAAAAAAGGATTTTAAAATTTAACTTTTATTATTTATTTAAAATATGGGTAAACACACACATTTAAAATTGTAGTTTAACCTTGGTAGCTGTATCTCAAGAGCACTATTATCAATTAATCTGGCCTTTAAACCATTATTATTTTCTAGTCTCTTCAGTGTAAATGGTACTATTGATCTCGGTTGCTCTATACCTTGGTAAGTGTGATTTTGCTGAATTCACACCTTACCCGGACAGTAAATTAATGTGTTATCTGGTCTCTAGGGTGTCAATATAGTAGAGTGGATATATGTGCTTTTATTTGAATACTTCTGGCTGACGTCACTTGTTACCAAACATAATATAATATGCTTCCCGGATTATTGGACTGTAGAATATGATTTAAGATATAATTCTGATTGTGATTCAATATTAAAAAAGCCTATCTCCAACCTAGGTTGTGGTTGCTTTAAGGGATATGCGCTATTATAATCAGTGTTCTGGGGTAATCATGCAGTTCTGCACAACTGTCCTTATTTTGTCATAGACTCCTGTGATTTTAAATCACTCGTAACATCAGTTGCTAGGTTTACTATACCCTCATTCGTATGCACATCATCCTGTATTTTATGTTACTTGAACCACTTCATTTATTATTTGTTCTACACTCAGTAGTTGCAGTTCTCTTATTGGCTGTATATATCGTTCTTTTATGTAATCGTGTGTTTTGCATATACGTTCTTTATTTGTTATCTTAACTTTGTTTTTGAGCCCCCTCAAGCATTTGCCTTTAAATGTGTTTTGCGTTCATTAGATATGCGCACCATTCATTTTCTTGTTTTGTGATAACTATCGATCTGAATCTATGATATCTCTTATGTGATCGATATAATTCTATCTCTTTATTTGGCAAGTATGTTCTATTTGGGTTGACTCTTAATCAATTTCAATGTTAAGATAAAATGGAACATTGAAATGTGATTTGAATAGTATTACTAAGTAATCTGTTTTGGTATCCACAGAAAAACCGATACTGTTCTTAGTCTTGTAACTGTGATTCTATATTAAGTTACAACGTATCATGCACTCAATTCATACACACCTCATTCGTTTTTCTTACATACTGAATTATAAAATATATATACAGCTGTCTATATTTCCATAAGCATATATATTTAAGTATTGTTGAGCTTTTTTATTTTTTATTTTTTATTTTTCCTGTTTGGTTTATATCAAGTGGTTTCAGTCGAGTTTGTCACTCTTTATATCCACAGTTTGTCTATCTCTGTATGGAATTGAAGCTGTGAGGTTTATATCAAGTGGTTTCAGTCGAGTTTGTCACTCTTTATATTCACAGTTTGTCTATCTCTGTATATAATTGAAGCTACGAGCTATATATTTATACTTTCTTTCTATAATTAAATCTTTAGCTCGCTTCAATTAGTTGTGACAAACTGTGCTGTTTGTTATCGTAATCGTCCGCACATTGTTTATCAGGCTGAGTCTTTATGCTTGGCTCCTATATCCCATCACAGTTCTCCACTATTTACCGCTATTGCCGTCAAACATTATTCAGTATTATTATCTTAGTACACTTAGCTAGGTTAAACTTTTTTTAAAAAAAACATAACAATTGAGGGACCCCATTGTCCCACACAACCCCCCTGACGCGTTTCGCCTGTTTAGGCTTTATCAAAGGCGGCGGGCCGCCGTGGTTTAACCTATTTATACGCATTTGAGCCGGATATCCCGCCCCTACTGCTTTCTGATTGGTTGTATTGTCATGGTTACAGCCAATCGGGACTCGATTAGTTCCGTGAATCTTTCTGAAGTTTTTAAGGAGGACTGCATCATTTCTCCTCCGTATTGTTAAGGTGGATTATTATGTCCAGTTACCTGATATTTCACTCTATTACTGATATATTCTCATAATGTACATTAAGCGGAGAGTGAGATTTTCTGCATCATTTTTCCTCCGTACTGTTGAGGTGGATTATTATATTCAATTACCTGAAATTTTTATGTTTTTGATGTATATTACAGTATTGGTATTGAACAGAAAGTAAGATTTTCCTACATATATGAGGTTGAGGTTTGCATTTAGGGAAAATAGGAATCAAATGCTCTTGCTTATGGTTGATATGTTTTGCCACTTGTAGTTTGTGATATACTTTTTTAAATACTGTTGCTTGGTTCTAAAACCATATGTGTACAATCCTGTGATATGATTATGTGTCAATGTGATATGATTTTATATCAATATTTGGTGTTTATATAAAAATGTGGTGGTGCTCATTTTGCCTAAAGATATTCTTTTGTGCTTATATACAAATGCGCTTTAATCTAAGGGTGTGTGAAGGAGTGTTTCATTCAAAGGGAAGTGTTGAGTGATGAAAAATGAAAACTTTAATTCTAAATTATATTGTGCTTTAATCTAAGTCCTATTAAAGTTCTATAGTCAATGAAGAAATAAAAACTCTATAAATTCGTGATAATTTTGGAATATATTTGAGAAACTTCATAATTTATTGCGTAGTTCTGAAGAGGTTCGAATTGCTTTTATTTGTTTTGTAATTCCTTAAGAAAAACTCACTATTGTCAAATATTTACTCTTATAATTTCTCATATATTTGTACCTATTTGCATAGTTCATTTGTTTGTCTACTTAAATTTGCAATTTTAGGATTATCTGTTCTTTTTCTTGATCTTCTTAGGGATCCTTGCTTCAAATGACCCCCATTTTTAATCCTAACTCCAGAACTATTGTATTATCATATATATCTTGATTTTGTATGTCCATATACATTGGTGTTAGTAGTTTTCTCAATTCATATCTAATTCTCTACTATTATGTTAATAGCACTTACTTGACATTTTAAAAGAAGGGGGGGTGTTGCAAACTATAAGTGCTTGTGAAATTGAAACCATTTCCCTATTTCTACAATGTGAATGTGTCATTTAATTTTAGTGCTCCTGATATGTGTTCGAATGGTCCTTATTGTGTGAATAATTACTGGTGCTAATCAACTCTTATTTAACCTATTCTTAAATTCCCACTACAAGTTCCTATTTCGACTTCCCTATCATTGTAGTCATTTTTTGTTGTCAATCTCATGTCTCCTTTATTTACATCTTTCTTGTTATTCTAATGTTTATAAAAACACATAATAGTTGTTATTTTCATTTATACCATTGGGGTGTACTGTGTTTAGTAAATATATCCATTTACTCTCTGCTTTTAATAGGGATTTCTCAAGGTCTCCCCCTCTGATTCCTAGTTTTATCTGTTCTATTCCCCAACATTGTAAATTTCTGGTATCTGAATTGTGTTTGTGTAGAAAATGGAACGCCACACTTGTTATGGTTTTACCATCCTCCACATCTTTCTTGGCATTTCTGATATTTCTTAAATGTTCCATTAATCTCACTCTCAACATACGTGTGGTCATGCCCACATAGTACAAGTGGCACGAGCATTGTAGTACATAGATCACCCCTTGTGTATTGCAACTGATATAGTTGTTTATACGGTGAGTGAAACCAAATCTGTCGGTGATCGTACTTGTCTTCTTGATGTAATGACATGTAGAACAAGTGCCACACTTGAAGGACCCAGGGGTAAATGATGTCATAGTTTTTTTCTTTGTATAATGACTCCTAGTTAACAAGTCTTTCATATTTCTTGATCGTCTATATCCTATCTCTGGTTTTTCTCCTAGATGGGCTTTTAATATTGGATCAGAAGTTAAAACGTGCCAGTGTTTATTAATGACATTTTTGATTTGAGTCATTTGTGAAGAGTATGTTAAAATCAATCTGGTTTTGTTGTCCTGTTTTTTACACTTTTTTGTTAGTAGTTCTTTTCGATTAGTTCTCATAGCTTTATTTTTTGCCTTTTTTATGCTTGTCTTACTGTATCCTCTCTTGATTAACCTTTCCTCCAGTTCTTTTGCTCTGATTTTAAATGTGCTCAGGTCTGTGCAGTTTCTTCTAGTTCTCAAAAATTCACCAGTTGGCAATCCCCGTATTGTTCCTGGTGCGTGGGCACTTGCTTTATGCAACAAGCTATTGGTTGCCGTTTTCTTCCTGAAGAGGTCAGTTGTTACTCTTCCATCTTCCTCTTTTTTGATTTTTAAATCAAGGAATGCAATTTCTGTTTGACTTGCTTCAGTGGTTAGCTTAATATTTAAGTCATTCGAATTCAGTATATTTAAGAATTCGAGTAAGATGTCATATGGCCCTTCCCATATAAACAGAATATCATCTATAAATCTGAGCCATAGAGGTATATACTCTGTGTACTTCGAATTGTTCTCCGTGAATACGTATTCAGCCTCCCACCATCCCATAAACAGATTTGCATATGTGGGGGCACATGCTGTCCCCATCGCAGTCCCCCGAGTTTGTAAGTAAAAATTATTATCAAAGGTGAAAAAGTTGTATTGTAAGACAAATTTTAACAGGTTTATAACAAATTGATTGTGATTCTCATTCTCTTCAGATTTTTGGTTTAGAAAATATCTTACTGCATGAATTCCTTTGTCATGGTCAATAGAGGTGTATAACGCCTCCACGTCTGAAGTCACAAGCCATGTGTTTTTCTCAATGTGTACACTGTCTAGTTTTTGCAGAACCTCCATCGTATCCTGTACGTATGAAGGTAACTCATGCACAAAGGATCGTAATCTATAATCGATATACTGGCTCGCTTTTTCTGTAAGGCATCCTATGCCAGACAAGATAGGTCTTCCAGGAGGGCTTACTAAGTTCTTGTGAACTTTTGGGATAAGATATAGCGTGGCAACTTTTGGATTTTGTACATTTAGGAATGTTCTTTCTTTAGGTGTGATGATAGCGTTCTGATATGCTTTATGGATCATAGAATTGTATATCTGATGGTATCCATTAATTGGGTTAAATAATAATTTTGAATAGCATCTTTTGTCATTCAGTTGCTTGTTTACTTCACGTAGATACATGTTCAATGGCCATATCACGATGTTGCCTCCTTTATCGGAGTTGCGAATCACCACATCTTCCCAGCTTTGAATTTCCCTTAGTGCCATTCTTTCCTTATATGATAAATTTTGCATTTTAGGGTCAAGTTTTAATTCAGTGATTTCCTGACATACCAGGTTATTAAAGACCTGTATTTGAGCTACATGAATGCTTTTGGGTACATATGTAGATTTATTTTTCATTTTTGTTCTCCATCTGTGTTCAGATGGATTAGTATTTTCTTCCAATAGGTCTTCTAGATCTTTCAGACTGTCTAATTCTTCTCTGCTCCATCCTTCTGTGGGGGGTTCATTATTGAAATGCTTTTTTAATGCTATTTTCCTCAAAAATAGCTGAATATCCTTAATTATTTCAAATTTATTGGCATCCTGGGATGGGCAAAAGGATAAGCCCTTAGATAAAATGGAGATATGCTCTTTATTTAACGATTTTTGTGATAAATTAATTACTCTCATTGCTTCGTCCCCATGTTGGAGAAGGGGCTCGGCGCTCTCTGGGGTCTCCTGGGTTCTCTCCAGTTCTTGTGTCCTGCTCCTTTGTGGTTGTAATCTCTGGTTCTTCTTTTGTTTGAACCTCCCTCCCCTTCTGATTGGCCTCCCCCTTCTCCCTGTTCTAAAAAAGTCTGTTTCCTTTTATTTCTGGTATTAATTCTTGTATTTGGGGTGATAGTAGACGTACTTGGTGTTTCTTCATTTGCTGATTCAGCTTCATCTCCATCTGTATCCGAAATGTCACTTTGGACTATGTTGACTTTTGGATTTTTATTTGGATTTTTATAGAATCCCCTCTGTCTCCATCTGTATACTTTCTGGTTAGAGAAATCCTGGATGTCCCTATTGAGTTTTCCAATTTTCGTGTTTTTAAGTTCTTCTTCATAATTATCCAGCTCTTTCTGATATAATTTGTACAATTTCTCAAAATTTGAGTTACTTTCAAATTTCTTTAAAACATCATTTTGTTCTTGTATAATTGTCTCAAATCTATCATATTCCAGTTGGTCATGTTTTATTAGGATCTTCATCAATTTTGTTGAGCATTCACTTAGTGCTTCCTCCCATTCAGTAGTTAATGATGGTTCTTTAAATTGGAATGCAGGAAACAGCTGAATTCTTAAACCTCTTGGAATTAAGTTTTTTTCTATGTACTTCTCAAAAAAATGTTTGTTCCACCAAGATTTATCTTGTTTGAACATGGTCTTATGAATTTCTTTAAGTGCACCTTCCAATGTGTTACTCCCTGTATTTCCACTAGGGGTAACATTGTTAATATCAAAGACTTCATTGAAGTCTGCTGTTCTTTTCAGTTGTCTTGCTTTCCTATCTTGGTCCCAATTGTAACTCATTTTGTGTTTTTTGTATTATTTAATATATTTTTTAGTCTGTGTGCTCCTTGTTTGGAAAACCTGTTTTAACAGGTGTTGAGACTGTATACTACCCACACAAAGTAACAAGGGCACTATTCTGGCAAACTTCCCACCAATTCAAATTTGTCTTTGGATACTCTTTATATCAGCATCTCTATTCAGTTTCTCCTGTGAGAAGTGGTGCTAGCATTAATTTACACACACATTGGCAAACAAATGGGATTGAGGATCCCTGAAAGAATAATGCACTAATAGCACTCTGTGCCCAGACTATTGGTAGGGGCAAAAAAAAGGATTTTAAAATTTAACTTTTATTATTTATTTAAAATATGGGTAAACACACACATTTAAAATTGTAGTTTAACCTTGGTAGCTGTATCTCAAGAGCACTATTATCAATTAATCTGGCCTTTAAACCATTATTATTTTCTAGTCTCTTCAGTGTAAATGGTACTATTGATCTCGGTTGCTCTATACCTTGGTAAGTGTGATTTTGCTGAATTCACACCTTACCCGGACAGTAAATTAATGTGTTATCTGGTCTCTAGGGTGTCAATATAGTAGAGTGGATATATGTGCTTTTATTTGAATACTTCTGGCTGACGTCACTTGTTACCAAACATAATATAATATGCTTCCCGGATTATTGGACTGTAGAATATGATTTAAGATATAATTCTGATTGTGATTCAATATTAAAAAAGCCTATCTCCAACCTAGGTTGTGGTTGCTTTAAGGGATATGCGCTATTATAATCAGTGTTCTGGGGTAATCATGCAGTTCTGCACAACTGTCCTTATTTTGTCATAGACTCCTGTGATTTTAAATCACTCGTAACATCAGTTGCTAGGTTTACTATACCCTCATTCGTATGCACATCATCCTGTATTTTATGTTACTTGAACCACTTCATTTATTATTTGTTCTACACTCAGTAGTTGCAGTTCTCTTATTGGCTGTATATATCGTTCTTTTATGTAATCGTGTGTTTTGCATATACGTTCTTTATTTGTTATCTTAACTTTGTTTTTGAGCCCCCTCAAGCATTTGCCTTTAAATGTGTTTTGCGTTCATTAGATATGCGCACCATTCATTTTCTTGTTTTGTGATAACTATCGATCTGAATCTATGATATCTCTTATGTGATCAATATAATTCTATCTCTTTATTTGGCAAGTATGTTCTATTTGGGTTGACTCTTAATCAATTTCAATGTTAAGATAAAATGGAACATTGAAATGTGATTTGAATAGTATTACTAAGTAATCTGTTTTGGTATCCACAGAAAAACCGATACTGTTCTTAGTCTTGTAACTGTGATTCTATATTAAGTTACAACGTATCATGCACTCAATTCATACACACCTCATTCGTTTTTCTTACATACTGAATTATAAAATATATATACAGCTGTCTATATTTCCATAAGCATATATATTTAAGTATTGTTGAGCTTTTTTATTTTTTATTTTTTATTTTTCCTGTTTGGTTTATATCAAGTGGTTTCAGTCGAGTTTGTCACTCTTTATATCCACAGTTTGTCTATCTCTGTATGGAATTGAAGCTGTGAGGTTTATATCAAGTGGTTTCAGTCGAGTTTGTCACTCTTTATATTCACAGTTTGTCTATCTCTGTATATAATTGAAGCTACGAGCTATATATTTATACTTTCTTTCTATAATTAAATCTTTAGCTCGCTTCAATTAGTTGTGACAAACTGTGCTGTTTGTTATCGTAATCGTCCGCACATTGTTTATCAGGCTGAGTCTTTATGCTTGGCTCCTATATCCCATCACAGTTCTCCACTATTTACCGCTATTGCCGTCAAACATTATTCAGTATTATTATCTTAGTACACTTAGCTAGGTTAAACTTTTTTTAAAAAACATAACAATTGAGGGACCCCATTGTCCCACACAACCCCCCTGACGCGTTTCGCCTGTTTAGGCTTTATCAAAGGCGGCGGGCCGCCGTGGTTTAACCTATTTATACGCATTTGAGCCGGATATCCCGCCCCTACTGCTTTCTGATTGGTTGTATTGTCATGGTTACAGCCAATCGGGACTCGATTAGTTCCGTGAATCTTTCTGAAGTTTTTAAGGAGGACTGCATCATTTCTCCTCCGTATTGTTAAGGTGGATTATTATGTCCAGTTACCTGATATTTCACTCTATTACTGATATATTCTCATAATGTACATTAAGCGGAGAGTGAGATTTTCTGCATCATTTTTCCTCCGTACTGTTGAGGTGGATTATTATATTCAATTACCTGAAATTTTTATGTTTTTGATGTATATTACAGTATTGGTATTGAACAGAAAGTAAGATTTTCCTACATATATGAGGTTGAGGTTTGCATTTAGGGAAAATAGGAATCAAATGCTCTTGCTTATGGTTGATATGTTTTGCCACTTGTAGTTTGTGATATACTTTTTTAAATACTGTTGCTGAAGTAAACAAGCAACTGAATGACAAAAGATGCTATTCAAAATTATTATTTAACCCAATTAATGGATACCATCAGATATACAATTCTATGATCCATAAAGCATATCAGAACGCTATCATCACACCTAAAGAAAGAACATTCCTAAATGTACAAAATCCAAAAGTTGCCACGCTATATCTTATCCCAAAAGTTCACAAGAACTTAGTAAGCCCTCCTGGAAGACCTATCTTGTCTGGCATAGGATGCCTTACAGAAAAAGCGAGCCAGTATATCGATTATAGATTACGATCCTTTGTGCATGAGTTACCTTCATACGTACAGGATACGATGGAGGTTCTGCAAAAACTAGACAGTGTACACATTGAGAAAAACACATGGCTTGTGACTTCAGACGTGGAGGCGTTATACACCTCTATTGACCATGACAAAGGAATTCATGCAGTAAGATATTTTCTAAACCAAAAATCTGAAGAGAATGAGAATCACAATCAATTTGTTATAAACCTGTTAAAATTTGTCTTACAATACAACTTTTTCACCTTTGATAATAATTTTTACTTACAAACTCGGGGGACTGCGATGGGGACAGCATGTGCCCCCACATATGCAAATCTGTTTATGGGATGGTGGGAGGCTGAATACGTATTCACGGAGAACAATTCGAAGTACACAGAGTATATACCTCTATGGCTCAGATTTATAGATGATATTCTGTTTATATGGGAAGGGCCATATGACATCTTACTCGAATTCTTAAATATACTGAATTCGAATGACTTAAATATTAAGCTAACCACTGAAGCAAGTCAAACAGAAATTGCATTCCTTGATTTAAAAATCAAAAAAGAGGAAGATGGAAGAGTAACAACTGACCTCTTCAGGAAGAAAACGGCAACCAATAGCTTGTTGCATAAAGCAAGTGCCCACGCACCAGGAACAATACGGGGATTGCCAACTGGTGAATTTTTGAGAACTAGAAGAAACTGCACAGACCTGAGCACATTTAAAATCAGAGCAAAAGAACTGGAGGAAAGGTTAATCAAGAGAGGATACAGTAAGACAAGCATAAAAAAGGCAAAAAATAAAGCTATGAGAACTAATCGAAAAGAACTACTAACAAAAAAGTGTAAAAAACAGGACAACAAAACCAGATTGATTTTAACATACTCTTCACAAATGACTCAAATCAAAAATGTCATTAATAAACACTGGCACGTTTTAACTTCTGATCCAATATTAAAAGCCCATCTAGGAGAAAAACCAGAGATAGGATATAGACGATCAAGAAATATGAAAGACTTGTTAACTAGGAGTCATTATACAAAGAAAAAAACTATGACATCATTTACCCCTGGGTCCTTCAAGTGTGGCACTTGTTCTACATGTCATTACATCAAGAAGACAAGTACGATCACCGACAGATTTGGTTTCACTCACCGTATAAACAACTATATCAGTTGCAATACACAAGGGGTGATCTATGTACTACAATGCTCGTGCCACTTGTACTATGTGGGCATGACCACACGTATGTTGAGAGTGAGATTAATGGAACATTTAAGAAATATCAGAAATGCCAAGAAAGATGTGGAGGATGGTAAAACCATAACAAGTGTGGCGTTCCATTTTCTACACAAACACAATTCAGATACCAGAAATTTACAATGTTGGGGAATAGAACAGATAAAACTAGGAATCAGAGGGGGAGACCTTGAGAAATCCCTATTAAAAGCAGAGAGTAAATGGATATATTTACTAAACACAGTACACCCCAATGGTATAAATGAAAATAACAACTATTATGTGTTTTTATAAACATTAGAATAACAAGAAAGATGTAAATAAAGGAGACATGAGATTGACAACAAAAAATGACTACAATGATAGGGAAGTCGAAATAGGAACTTGTAGTGGGAATTTAAGAATAGGTTAAATAAGAGTTGATTAGCACCAGTAATTATTCACACAATAAGGACCATTCGAACACATATCAGGAGCACTAAAATTAAATGACACATTCACATTGTAGAAATAGGGAAATGGTTTCAATTTCACAAGCACTTATAGTTTGCAACACCCCCCCTTCTTTTAAAATGTCAAGTAAGTGCTATTAACATAATAGTAGAGAATTAGATATGAATTGAGAAAACTACTAACACCAATGTATATGGACATACAAAATCAAGATATATATGATAATACAATAGTTCTGGAGTTAGGATTAAAAATGGGGGTCATTTGAAGCAAGGATCCCTAAGAAGATCAAGAAAAAGAACAGATAATCCTAAAATTGCAAATTTAAGTAGACAAACAAATGAACTATGCAAATAGGTACAAATATATGAGAAATTATAAGAGTAAATATTTGACAATAGTGAGTTTTTCTTAAGGAATTACAAAACAAATAAAAGCAATTCGAACCTCTTCAGAACTACGCAATAAATTATGAAGTTTCTCAAATATATTCCAAAATTATCACGAATTTATAGAGTTTTTATTTCTTCATTGACTATAGAACTTTAATAGGACTTAGATTAAAGCACAATATAATTTAGAATTAAAGTTTTCATTTTTCATCACTCAACACTTCCCTTTGAATGAAACACTCCTTCACACACCCTTAGATTAAAGCGCATTTGTATATAAGCACAAAAGAATATCTTTAGGCAAAATGAGCACCACCACATTTTTATATAAACACCAAATATTGATATAAAATCATATCACATTGACACATAATCATATCACAGGATTGTACACATATGGTTTTAGAACCAAGCAACAGTATTTAAAAAAGTATATCACAAACTACAAGTGGCAAAACATATCAACCATAAGCAAGAGCATTTGATTCCTATTTTCCCTAAATGCAAACCTCAACCTCATATATGTAGGAAAATCTTACTTTCTGTTCAATACCAATACTGTAATATACATCAAAAACATAAAAATTTCAGGTAATTGAATATAATAATCCACCTCAACAGTACGGAGGAAAAATGATGCAGAAAATCTCACTCTCCGCTTAATGTACATTATGAGAATATATCAGTAATAGAGTGAAATATCAGGTAACTGGACATAATAATCCACCTTAACAATACGGAGGAGAAATGATGCAGTCCTCCTTAAAAACTTCAGAAAGATTCACGGAACTAATCGAGTCCCGATTGGCTGTAACCATGACAATACAACCAATCAGAAAGCAGTAGGGGCGGGATATCCGGCTCAAATGCGTATAAATAGGTTAAACCACGGCGGCCCGCCGCCTTTGATAAAGCCTAAACAGGCGAAACGCGTCAGGGGGGTTGTGTGGGACAATGGGGTCCCTCAATTGTTATGTTTTTTAAAAAAAGTTTAACCTAGCTAAGTGTACTAAGATAATAATACTGAATAATGTTTGACGGCAATAGCGGTAAATAGTGGAGAACTGTGATGGGATATAGGAGCCAAGCATAAAGACTCAGCCTGATAAACAATGTGCGGACGATTACGATAACAAACAGCACAGTTTGTCACAACTAATTGAAGCGAGCTAAAGATTTAATTATAGAAAGAAAGTATAAATATATAGCTCGTAGCTTCAATTATATACAGAGATAGACAAACTGTGAATATAAAGAGTGACAAACTCGACTGAAACCACTTGATATAAACCTCACAGCTTCAATTCCATACAGAGATAGACAAACTGTGGATATAAAGAGTGACAAACTCGACTGAAACCACTTGATATAAACCAAACAGGAAAAATAAAAAATAAAAAATAAAAAAGCTCAACAATACTTAAATATATATGCTTATGGAAATATAGACAGCTGTATATATATTTTATAATTCAGTATGTAAGAAAAACGAATGAGGTGTGTATGAATTGAGTGCATGATACGTTGTAACTTAATATAGAATCACAGTTACAAGACTAAGAACAGTATCGGTTTTTCTGTGGATACCAAAACAGATTACTTAGTAATACTATTCAAATCACATTTCAATGTTCCATTTTATCTTAACATTGAAATTGATTAAGAGTCAACCCAAATAGAACATACTTGCCAAATAAAGAGATAGAATTATATCGATCACATAAGAGATATCATAGATTCAGATCGATAGTTATCACAAAACAAGAAAATGAATGGTGCGCATATCTAATGAACGCAAAACACATTTAAAGGCAAATGCTTGAGGGGGCTCAAAAACAAAGTTAAGATAACAAATAAAGAACGTATATGCAAAACACACGATTACATAAAAGAACGATATATACAGCCAATAAGAGAACTGCAACTACTGAGTGTAGAACAAATAATAAATGAAGTGGTTCAAGTAACATAAAATACAGGATGATGTGCATACGAATGAGGGTATAGTAAACCTAGCAACTGATGTTACGAGTGATTTAAAATCACAGGAGTCTATGACAAAATAAGGACAGTTGTGCAGAACTGCATGATTACCCCAGAACACTGATTATAATAGCGCATATCCCTTAAAGCAACCACAACCTAGGTTGGAGATAGGCTTTTTTAATATTGAATCACAATCAGAATTATATCTTAAATCATATTCTACAGTCCAATAATCCGGGAAGCATATTATATTATGTTTGGTAACAAGTGACGTCAGCCAGAAGTATTCAAATAAAAGCACATATATCCACTCTACTATATTGACACCCTAGAGACCAGATAACACATTAATTTACTGTCCGGGTAAGGTGTGAATTCAGCAAAATCACACTTACCAAGGTATAGAGCAACCGAGATCAATAGTACCATTTACACTGAAGAGACTAGAAAATAATAATGGTTTAAAGGCCAGATTAATTGATAATAGTGCTCTTGAGATACAGCTACCAAGGTTAAACTACAATTTTAAATGTGTGTGTTTACCCATATTTTAAATAAATAATAAAAGTTAAATTTTAAAATCCTTTTTTTTGCCCCTACCAATAGTCTGGGCACAGAGTGCTATTAGTGCATTATTCTTTCAGGGATCCTCAATCCCATTTGTTTGCCAATAAAAGCAATATAACCTGGACAGACAGAACTAACCTCTCCTATCAAGATATGCAGAAAGGTATATTGTACCTCTAGTGTGGGCTTATTAATAAGATTGGATATTGCAGGAAATATAGGAAGGGAGTGCATGGATATACCCTCTGTGTGCTTCTAGTTAGGTGTTAGCTAGAAATGCTGTATCTGCATAGTTATCCCTTCCAAGCTAGTAAGCCTGTGGCAGGAGAGGGGTGCGGAACTATCCGATATTAACTGTTAGTATTTAGGCTTAGGGTGTTACCTGATGAAATCCATAGTAAATATGTAATCATAGATAGTGCAGCAGGTGACGTGTCCTATATGAAGAATAGCCTAAGCTAGTGGATATCCAAAATGGGGGCAGTTTTTATACTTAAGATTAAATACATGCAGTAAATACACTTGTTCAGGATAAATGTCACGGACATTGGGAGGGATTCGTATAAAATCACATACCCTGTAGAGGAGTCCCGGTTAAGTATATAGAGATTTAGAGGCAACTGCACGCATATGCAGAACACATTATGTCCAACATACCAGACGAGTTTGTGTTTAGGACGGTAATAAGATGATTAACTCACAACTATGCGCTGCATGGGGAGTAGCAAGAGGTGTGATTAGAGGGAT
The DNA here is from genome assembly GCF_027579735.1 of Bombina bombina. Lineage (NCBI taxonomy): Eukaryota > Metazoa > Chordata > Amphibia > Anura > Bombinatoridae > Bombina > Bombina bombina. Next base: position 500,497,399 of record NC_069501.1, on the reverse strand, counting down.
GGAAACGCCACCTTACAGGGCAGTATAATATATGGGAGAGACTATGTAAGAAGCTAGAATATATGTATACATATCCCCTCACATCATAGCAGATACAAGAGTATTATCAAACGCCTTCTGGGGATGTGACAAGGCACAGGTTCCTGCTGAACATATGAAAGCTGCCCTGAATTTTTACAGAAGCTAAGTCTGGCATATAGCTATTAAGACCTACACTCTTGTGAGAGAAAGGAGAAGGGTCAGAAATTGAGGTATCATGATCCCCCCCTTCTACATTAACACAATGAGGCAACTCAAGTGTCACTTGTGACATAGGGATAAATGTAGAAACTTGGGAATAAAATAAGAACAATCTAAGAGTCTCATTTAATGCTGTGTGATCTAGCTACACCATAGTAATAAAAATAGTTTCATTTGCATACCTAACTAGTATAATGACCAACGATAATCTGTTCAGATAACAGGCATAGAATAAACAGTCGTACTACCCTCTAATATGAGAAACATATAGGTATGAATATACGAAGTAAGAGACAGGAATCTCAACATTAGATATATAACAGAAATTATTTAACTTTTATATTTATAGCTAAAAGCTCTCTTTAATTAGTAGATCATAGGATTTCAGTGCCAGTTTTGTCAGGACCTGCTACAGATAGAAAAGTCATCCTATACCCCTTTTCTCCAAATAACTGCTATGATACTTATGTGACTTAGTGTTGTCACAAACATGTCTCCACAAGCGGAGGGCTTCAGTAAAGTTCAAGTCCTGCAGCCAGACCTCACCGTGCGAAGGCAATAACAGTCCAGGCCCCGCAGGAGCAGCAGGTAAGAAATACTGTATGGGCTCTAGAGATCCGTAGCACTTAGCGGCATATTCTGAGGTCCAATCTCCGCTTCCATTGCCAGTTATGCCGGGGCAAAAAGGTTGCGTAGGCGCCTTCAAGCACTTCTCATACTCTGTAACAGTACCTGAGTGCTGGATTGGATGAGGAGGGTCGCGCAGTGTACTGGGGACAACCTGCATAGAAGAAATGTCAGCGCTCAGTATATCCTCCGCTTCTATATTTTCCGGTAATAGAAGGCCTGTGTCAGGTGTCCCTCTAGGCCTGCAACATGGAGGATGCAGCTCAAGCCTGTCCGGGGGAGTGTCCAACCTCTCCGTGGCTATGTGTACCGAGATGGTGTAAGTAACATCATCCTGTTCTGAGACGGTATGGTCTTCCACATGCTTCAGCGAGGATGTTAGCAAAGACAGTATGGCTGTGAAGTCCTCTTTTAGGCTCTGGTAGTTACTGTCTATAAGTTGTAGGATACGCTGTTCCCAAACCTCCATAGCCTCCATAATGGCGGCGTCGCTAGGGGATTGAGTGTTTTCCAGTCGCCCTGTTTGAGGAAAGCAGTTGTAGTCCTAATTCTTCTTCTGGAAACGTTGTAGAGGCGACTACCTCTGGAATTAAGATTCTTAGGGAAAGAATCCCATAGTCCAGGACTGCAGGAAGGATGTTAGGTCTTACCGCATGGCCTTATTATAAAACATTTGTCGGCTTCTTCTTCTCAAAGTAAAACAGCACTGAATCTCTAGAAATAATGAGGATGTCTCTAAGATAATATTTTGTGGTATAATTTTAGGAGAATAAAGTTACTATTAATAGAAATAGCCAGGTTTATAGTGGGAGCTCAACAGATAGACGTCTGGTTGCTTCGGCAGTTGGCCCCGCCCCCAGAACCTTTTTTTTTAAATAATTTGAATTTCACGAATATAATTTTTTTTTATTTTTGGATATATATTGTGAAGTTGATGAGACTTGAGAACCATGTTATGTTTTTGCAATAAAGACTTTCTATCAGAAGTTTGTTAAACTGTTTTCATCCAGAACACCAAAAAAGAGTTCCTTAGTCTTTCGCAACAACAGTAAGGAATCTATCAAATCATCTAGAACATAAGAAACAAACATTATTGGAAAGGGGTTCTTCAAATGCTTTATTGGATACACAGTGCACTATAGTTAAGAGCTTTATGAAAATGGAGTAAAAAGGCAGTGAAACTTAATTTTTTTCCCCCCCAAGATTCAGATAGTTTGTCCCAATTTACTTATTTAATTTGCTTTGTTCTCGTGGTATCTATTGTTGAAAAGCATAACCAGGTATGCTCAGTAACAGCAATCCACTACTGGAAGCAAGCTGTTGATTGGTGGTTGTACATAAATACCTGTTCTTATTGACTCACCCAATGTGTTCAGCTACCTCCCAGTAGTGCATTGCTGTTCCTTCAACAAAGAATTTCAAGAGAATGAAACTAATTGGATAAAATAAGTACATTGGAAAGTTATTTCAATTTGTATGCTCTATCTGAATCATGAAAGTAACATTTTTGGGTTTTGTGTCCCTTTAACCCCTTAACAACGGCACTGAGTGGCGAGATTGCGTTATTTCTGCATGCCCCACGAGTGGGGCAGTGCAGAGTGACCACTCCAGAGAGAGAGACACTCTCGCAGAACGGTGGTGCTGATCGTTGGTGGTGTGGGAGGTTCAGGAGGGAGGTGGGTGGGCGGCCCATCGCTGGAGGGAGGGGTGGGAATGCTACACTGCAGAAAAAAATCAATACTGGGGAAGGGAGACGGGGTGCTAGAGTTAAGAGGGGGAATAAAGGGTATGGAAAAAGATCGCTTGGATGGTGAGGTAAATGAGGGGGGGCAGATTTTTTTTTTTTATTTTTTATTATAAATCGAGATACATGGATAGAAAACTGGGTACTGCCCAGATGGCAGAAACTAGTTAAAGGGGGGAGGGTTAGAGAGCTTTTTGGGAGGGAACAGGGAGGTGGGAAGGTAAGAAGGTAACCTACACTGTAGCTAATAATAATTAATAATAATGAAACTTCACATTGGCAGACTGTCTGCAAGTACCTAAGATGGTGATGACCAGTGGGGGGTCAAGGAGAGAATTGAGCTGTTTTGAGAGGGATCAGGTGGGAGAGTAATCTTTACACTAAAGCTAAAATTAGCCTTACAAGCTACCCGATTAACCCCTTAACTGACAATTTCAGAAGTGTGGTGTGCAGCTGCAATTAGCGGCATTCTAATTACAAAAATGCAATGGCAAAGCCATGCATGTCTATTTCTGAACAAAGGGGATCCCAGAGAATCTTTTACAATAATTTGTCATGATTGCACAAGCGGTATGTAAATATGTTTGTGAAAAAGTCTAACAATTTATCAAAATAGGCCTAGATCAATACCTGTGGGCTGTCTGCTTAAAACATGTATAGTTTTTATAGGTAAATAGAATTTTAGCAAAAATGCTAAAACTGCTCTGTTCTTTTGAGGAAGTTATAGCCTGAGATTCCGGTCCTTAAAGGGACACTGAAACCAATTTTTTTTTTTTTCTTTTGTGATTCAGATAGAGCATGTAATTTTAAGCAACTTTCTAATTTACTCCTATTATCAATTTTTCTTCGTTCTCTTGCTATCTTTTTATTTAAAAAAGGCATCTAAGCTTCTTCCTTTTTTTTTTTTTTTTTTGTTTTGTTCAGAACTCTGGACAGCACTTATTGATTGGTGGATGAATTTATCCACCAATCCGCAAGAACAACCCAGGTTATTAACCAAAAATAGGCCGGCATCTAAACTTACGTTCTTTCTTTTCAAATAAAGATACCAAGAGAATGAAGAAAATGCTAATATGAGTAAATTAGAAATTTGCTTAAAATCTCATGCTCTGTCTGAATCACAAAAGAAAAAAATTGGGTTCAGTGTCCCTTTAAGGGGTTAATTGATAAGTCAGTGAACGATAGGGACACATCCTTGAAATTTATGACTACATATACCCTGGCATCATGCCACTATAAAGAGGCGATTTAAGCAGAACTGGCAAATATCAACTGACCAGTCTTTACCATCTAAGGAGTTAAATCAACCCGTAAGGTTTATTGAAGAGCAAGGAATTTGAGGGACCTTTTGGTTTTTACCAACAAACAAGCTGGTAACCTCAAATTAAGCCAGGGTGTTTAAAGTGTTTCAACTATGTGACTTGTCATAGTCTGATAGTGGGTTTAAAGTCTCATCACCCACTCACTAACGGATCATATCAAATTAGATGCATACTTACATGTACTTTGGAATGTGTCATTTTATTTGATCATCTGTCCTTGTTCCATGTACTATGTATGCAAAACGTATACGTCTTTCAGAGAATGGTTAGTCTGTCGTATAGCTGAGTTATGATTGGCTTACAAGAACGGTTACTTGGAACAACCATTGGTGTAGCATTTTTTTTTTTTTTGAGAAGCGAACATCAGATTGCCACACTACGAGCTGTGATTTTTTGACCACGTTCCTCCATTGAGACGTGTAGAGGATAAAGGCATGGAAACACTCGAAGATAGATAGAGATGTATGTATATATGTGTACACAATTAACCTTGTTTAATTATGTGTTACTCCTATGACCTCTTGGAAGTTAAAGGGACAGTCTACACCAGAATTTTTATTATTTACAAAGATAGGTAATTCCTTTTTATTACCTATTCCCCAATTTTGCATAAGCAACAGTTATATTAACACTTTAACATTAAATTTTTTTTTTTTTTTTTTTTTTTTTTTTTTTTTTTTTAACCTCTGTGATTACCTTGTATCTAAGCCTCTGCAGACTGCCCCCTTATCTCAGGTCTTTTGTCAGACATACATTTTAGCCAATCAGTGCTGACTCTGGCACACATGAAAGTTGTTTAAAATTACATGCCCTATCTGAATAATGAAAGTTTATTTTTGACTAGATTGTCCCTTTAAGTAAGCTTTCTTAATGTAAAAAATAAAATTATTGTAGTGGCTTATTGAGTTGCTCTTACAACTGTAGACCAAGTAATGTCAAAGGTCACCACACTGACCCTGTGCTTCTCTGCAGATCAGTTATATCCGTGACGACCTCTTTAAATGTCCAGTTACAGACTCCATGGCTCACTGCATCAGTGCTGACTGTCGTATGGGAGCTGGGATTGCTGTGGCATTCAAAAAAAGATTCCAAAGAGTAGAGGAGATAAAAAGACAAAGTAAGTCTAGTCAAATAGATGTATTTTGTTAAAGTTCTGAACTGTATACTTTTGGGGGGTTCTACGTATGTCGAAACATAGTTTTTGATGGCAGATAAGAACCCTAGACCCATCATGTCTGTCCACAAATTACTTTTTAGTTGTTGCTTTTTGCACTAACTTTTTTTTTTTTTATATATATATATATTATAAACCAGAACATGTATCTGGAGATTTTGACGCAGTTTTTTTCCCCTCCTCTTAGATAAACCGAGAGGAGATGTTGCTGTTTTGGAGAATAATAAAAGATACATATACTATTTGGTAAGAACAAGTTAAGAATAATTCAATTTTATTTTTTATTAAAATAAAAAAACCACTCCCATTCATGCATGATTCCTAAGGTAGGACACACAATTCAGTAGCAGCTCAGGCATAATATTCAAATGCTTGTTGTGTGGATAAACATGCTGTATTTCCAAGTATGGGATGCATAGTTATGTATGAAACTAGACGCATGCATACACAATTTCCACCTGAAAATAAATGTTAATTTTGGATGATTTTAAGCTTGAGTATGGATTTTAGAATAACATTGCATTATCATTAGTTGAGGGAGACTATGATGGATTTAAATGTATATTATATACTACTTCCTAGGAATGCTTGTGTGTTTGTCATTTGGGTGAGGCTGCTATTAACCCTTTTTAGTACGAAATAATAGTGTTCACACCGATGTAAAAATGAAATCACACGATCGTTCATGCAATTGCGTGATTTCAAGGCCGGGATCTGATCATGGGGGACTGCCTAAGCTTCTAGGCACACACCCCAGGCCTATCCTTGCCTACGTCAAAGGGGGAAGCTGCAAGACACCGTATATGGTAGAACATTCTATGACGTTAAAGCCCAGTTCTGTTAGGACGTCATAGAATTTGCTAACGGCGTAAAAAGGTTAATACAATTGCTGAGTAGCATAGTTATTGTGTCATTTTTATAAAACATTCACTTTTTGTAAAAAAAAAAAAAGTCTTCAATGTTACAGCAAAATTGGTATCAATTTCTTTCTAATGGCAGTGAGAGGCCACAAATTCATTCATTACACCTATGGGAAATACTTCACCTCGCCACCAGGAGGAGGCAAAGATGCCCCAAACTAAGGATTAAATATCCCTCCCACTTCCCCCTACCCTCCCAGTAATTATTTGCTTCCTCTACTAGGAGGATGGCAGAGAGAAGCTCTGCTGAAGATTCATTTCTTTGTTCCTTAATAAATTGTTTCCTGTAGTAGAGTATTGATGAAAGTTAGCCACTGGATTTCGCAAGAAGCTTCTCATGCCTCCTTCCAGTGTACTTATGCTATCCTTTCTTTCATGCAAACAGTGTTAGTTACAATGATTTTCCTTGTGTGTCAGGTCCCTGTCAGGATGAAAATAGGTACTGCCAGACCTGGCCATACAGCAAACACAGTCTAGGACAGCAGATGAAATCCATGCTGGATGAGGGCATCTGACTGGATTATTCAGAGACCTGAAGCTGAGACCCAGGCTGAAGAGCAGGGTAAGTCCAGTAACCCATTTTCCCACGAATGTCTTGTTGTCTATATGTGGGGAACTGAGGACATTTCCCTGAGAGCTAATGCTGTTTTAGTCCTGGTAATTAGTGCCTATTCCTACTAGGAGTTAGTGGGTAAGGGGAGATAGTTTGTCTGTATAAATACCTCTGGTGGAGGTTTCGCTAGACATATATGATGTGTGGAACATGTTTAAAGGGATAGTAAACACCCAAAATGTTATTGTTTAAAAAGATAGATAATCCCTTTATTTACCATACCCCAGTTTTGCACAACCAACACTTATAGAAATATATTTTTTACTTCTATAATTACCTTGTATCTAAGCTTCTGCTGACTGCCTCCTTATCTCGGATCTTTTGACACACTTGCCCTTCTTCATGCAATTGGTGCTGACTCTTAAATAACTTCACATGTGTGAGCACATTGTTATCTATATGAAATACATGAACTAATGCCCTCTAGATTTGATAAACTGTCAAATGTAGAGGCGGCCTTCAAGGGCTTAGAAATTAGCATACGAGCCTACCTAGGTTTAGCTTTCAACTAAGAATAATAAGAGAACAAAACAAATTTTATGATAAAATTAGAAAGTTGTTTAAATCTACATGCTGTATCTCAATCATAAAAGTTTTTAATTTGGACTTTACTATCCCTTTAAGAAAACCTGGTACACACAACACTCAATGGACCTCCAGTGGGGTTTCATGTACCGAACCGTCTCTCACTACCCAGTTCAGGGGCTTGTAGCCTATTTTGGGAGGGAATTCAATGGAACTGTATTCCTGGTGGAGACCGAAGGGTGTTAAATGAGCTGGTATGGCCGTGATCGCTCAGGCACCTTAGTACTCTGTTTTCTTTTGGCACCAGGGTGGCCTTTTATCCCTCTAAGGGCTGGTTGCCTCATAGGGCTGCTGTAACTAGTGCCATGCTTATCACCTCTAAAGCCTGGTTGCAAACAAGGTAGTAATAGAGAGGACACTGAACTGCCTATACCGCAGTGCTGGTTAGTTACTCTTTTATTGGGGCACTCTTGTGGAAGTAGTTTTCCGAGCAAGGTAAATTATCACATTTTTGTTAAGTGGACATTCTCAACCCGTAATGATACAGGCTAGTGAGCTTGTTTTATGGAATCATGTAGTGTATTGCTCCCTCATAAGGGTAACAAGTTTAGTTGCTGGAATTTGAGACTGGCGGCGGTGGGGTTAATGTTCCCGCCGCAGGTCTAGTTTTGGTGCGAATGTAGTCTGCTCCCTTATGAAGCCTTGTAGTAAACTATTTCACCATGCAACAGCGGGCAGCTTGTCTTTCTGATATGGGCGGTTGCGTAGTTACTGTCTGGACAGCAGCATGGAACTCTCTCTCTTACCTGGGGGTTCTTCCAGTTGTGCGGCCACTCTGAAAACATTCTAAATGGTTTTCACTCGACCGGAGCAGCTTTCTAAGATTATGGTATAATTATTAACCGTCTCTATGAGGCTGAAATGGATGTTCTATTGCTAGCCATTTAAGCTCTCATAAAGGGGGGAGTTTTGCGCTATAGTGTGTGTATGATGCTGCATAAGTAATTATCCTCACATGCACACTTTGTTACTCCAAACCCTGGAGGTATCATGTAAGACACTGATAAAAGGGTTGTAGCAAGATACCCTTGGCAACACTAAAGTGTAAGTAATTTTGCAGATATTTTTGAAATTTTACACTGTTTTATGCACATAACGCAAAATGTTTTATGGCACTTGAATCCTATTTATTTTTCATGTAGAATAGCATTATCAACACTTTCACGTATTATTTCCTAGGTGGAAACTTTCTGTGTTTAAATTCCCTTATTTTTATTTAGAATATGAGCACTTTTCTGGTGGTTTAGTATCATAATCTGTGGTTTTCAATATACTTATATGTAAAATAAGGCTCTCATACAGTGACTAAATGTACAAAAAAAAAATTGACAAATAATCATGTCTAATGTTTTTGAAGTTTGTCAGTACATATGTTAAATATGCTTATTGATTATTTAAAAAAATAAATAAAATATTTCTCTTATATAGATACTATACATGCCTGGTGGTACTTAATCCCAATATATCTTATATAGCTGATAACTCATAGGATGACTGTTCGCTTTAGCAGTGTTTAGCATGCTTGATTCTTTTATAGAAAATAAATATGCTGGGTATTTTTAGCATTGCCAGTTCTTCATCTGGCTATATAGATGATACATTTATCTGGTGGTTTATCACCATTTCCACTGTTTTTAAAGCACTTGGTTGGAGATCAGTTTTGTTTACTTCTCCTGTGTTAAACATCTGATTTCTTATATAGAAAGATTCCGGATGTTTTTTTAGATATGTCTATTTCTCATGTACGAAATAAGCATATCCGATGGCCTTTTGCATTACTGGTGTCTAAACATATTTTCTTTTGTTACAGATAATGTTTTCGACTGGTTTATCAGTGATTGAACTCCTTTTTTCTATGGAATATGATCTGGTCTGCTGGTTTCTTAGCACTCTTAAATGCTTGCACATAAATATATTCTTATCTGGCTGCTATCTATAATACTAGTTCTTTATCTAGCTCTTGTATAAGCATCTAAGTGATTTGATTCCCTTTTTGCCTGCTTTTGCTGATTCCCATATCTATCTGATGGTCCCTAGATATAGCATAGATAGTGTTTAGACATTCTTTGCTTTCAGAGTTTGTTCGGTTCTTTTAGGGCCGTGGCTCTGGGCCTGATATCATGGAGAAGAGATTAGTTTTCATATTGCTCTCCAATAGAACTGGTTGTTACATCTAAGATTTTGGGAAGCGAGATAGGTGCACCTTTTTTTTTTTTTTTTTTTTTTTTTTTTTTTTTTGTAAGCTGTATATACAATTGGTATTCATGGGAGTTTTTGTCTCCATTCCTCTGGGCGTTTGATCTGTTTCATATGGAGGATCATGTCAGACCTTAGTCAGGAGGTTGTTTGCCCTTCTACCCTAATTGAGGAAAATTCTTGTAATGTTGTTACTTTTGCTCGTTTTCTTCCGAGTCCTATACAGTTGTATGCTCAGCCAATATAGCTGGAATTTCTCTGAGCTGTCTCCGTAAATATCTGTGGATCAGTGATAAGAGTCACTTTCCTGGTGACTCTCTCAGAAACCTGTTCTCCAGGGCTTGTGCTTCTTATGCCGCCTGGGAGATCTTGATTTCAGATGCAAGTTTGACAAGCTGGGACACTGTGTGGAGGTCTATGAGAGCCCAGCGGACCTGGTGCCCAGAGGAAGCAATCCTTCCATTAACATTCTGGAACTGAGGGCCGGCTTCAATGCTCTTCATTAGTGGTTCCAGTTTTGCGTTTAATCAGTTTTATTCAATTCTTTCGGACGACTTATTTTTGGTGGATTATGTCAATCACCAGGCGGAAATCTCTTGTATCCTCAGTAGGCAGAGTCTTTTCAATGTCAAATATCAGCTTTTCTCATTCCAGACGTGGACTATTGGGGAGCAGGTTTTCCAAGCAGATAGACTGTTCTCTCCAGGGAATGGTCGCTAAACCAGGAGGTGTTTTGCAGATCTCCAGCGAGTGGAGGTTCCCGGAGATGGGTTTGATGGCTTCCCACATAAATGCTAGTCTGCGAAGAACAATTCCATGGCACTTCAACCTAGTAAATATATTTTTCCTTCAATTGTTCTTTTTCCTCAAGTCATAGCTTAAATCTATTGGAAGGTATTCCAGCGATCCTGCTAGCTCCAGCTATTGGTGAAAATGTCATCTGCTCCTCCTTGGGGGTTATATCAGAGGCTGGACCTTGGTGCGAGGTCCCATCTTCTATCAAAATCTAGTTTCTCTTAAACTGATGGCATGGAGCTTGCATGCATATTTTTGTCTCGGGATTCTTTGAGACCATTATTGATTCTTGGTTAGGCCAGAAGACCTTTTACCAGGCGTGTGTTTTGATTAAAATTGAAGACTTTTCTGTCTTAGTGTGTAGAACGGGGGTTCCCCTGGCACAAGGTGAAGATTCTCCAGTGGCTCTTGGGAATTGAAGGCTGCTAGGCTATTGCTTTTCCCAACATGTGACATGCTGTACATGCGTGTTCAGAGATTTTTTTTTTCCTTATCTCTTTAATCTCCAAATATTATTCTTCAATTTTTTCAGGATGGTGTAGCATAGGGTCTGTCGGCTAGTTCTCTTATGGGTCAGATTTCTGTCCTTTTCTTTGTTTCTTAAAGGGACATTATACACGTTTTTTCTTTGCATAAATGTTTTGTAGATGATCTATTTATGAAGCTCATAAAGTTTGTTTTTTTTAAAAATTTGTAATTTTGCTTATTTTTAAAGAACATTGCTCTGATTTTCAGACTCCTAACCAAGCCCCAAAGTTTTATTTGAATACCGTCAGCTACCTTCTCCAGCTTGCTCCTGTTTGTGTAAAGGGTCTTTTCATATGCAGAGGAAGGGGGAGTGTCTTATTTCCCACTTGCAGTGGGCTTTTCAACTAAGCTAAACTGAAAGCTTCTAAGTACGTTTTTAAACCATTTTATATTGGATTTTTATATCAGTATCTGTGCATCTTATTCTTTATAGTAGTGTCTATTACATGCAGTTATATGAAAATGAGTGTATACTGTCCCTTTAAGAAGTTGGCTAGGTTGCCAGTTTAAGTCCTTTGTTCAGGCTGTTGTTGGAATTAGATCTGGTTTTTCTATCCTGATGCTCCTCCATGTAGCCTTACTCTTGTTCTTAGAGTTATTCATCGGGTTAAGTTTGAGCCTATGCTTCTTGATATTAATCTTATCTTGAAGATTTTTTTATTTTTTTGTTAGCTATTTTTTTCTGCTAGTAGAGTTTCTGCATTATCTAATTTTTTTTTTTTTTTTTTTATCCAGTGGGGACTGTTTTGCAAACAAAGATGGGGTGTTTCCCTAGGGTTGTTTCAACTCACAATATTAATCAGAGGATTGTGGTTTCATTGTTGTCCTAATTTTCCTTCTAGAGAGAGGCTGTCTTCAATCTAGATGTTCTTAGAGCTTTAAGTTTCTAGTTTAATGTGACCATGGAATTTCGTCTTCCTTATTTGTCCTGCAGTCGGTGAGCACAAGGGTTACCCTACCTTCTGACTCAGAAGTTTGCTTTGCATGATATACATAGAAGCGAACCAACAGTCTCCATCACGGATTACTGCATATTCTACCCTGTGGTTTCTTCCTGGGTCTTCAACATGAGGCTTCAGTTGATCTGTTATGTGAGGCTGCTACTTGGCCATGGTCTTCTTTCTCAGATGTCTTCTGAATGTTGTCTTTGCCTCAGAGACATTCTTGGATAGAAGGGTCATTCAGGGTGGTGGTGCCTAGTTTTTAGGTCTGTCTTCCCTACCTTTCCCTCCCTATTTATTTGTGTACTTCACAGCTTGGATATTAGTTTCCCCATAGGAAATCAATAAATTTGTGGACTCTCACTGCCATTAGAAAGAAAACAACATAATTTATGCTTACCTGATAAATCATTTTCCTTTCTTGGCAGTCCATGAACTCGCCCTTAAATAATGTAGTGGCGGCAGTCTTTTGATACCTCTATACCCCCTTTGTGTCTCTACTTTTCCTTATCCTCTACTTGAATTACTGAGAGGGTAGGTGAAGTGGGAGGGATATTTAATGCTTTGTTGGCGTGTCTCCTGGTGGCCAGGTGAAGTATTTCCAACAGGTAATGAATGAATTTGTGGACTCACATTATTTTCTTTTGTGGCAGTATCGGGTAAGCATACATTTTTATGTTTTTTGTGTGAATATCTATTGATTAAAAAAAATATATATATATATATATATATTTATTATTATTATTATTATTATTATTATTATTATTATTATTAATCTCCTCTATCTCCTCCGGTGGCCTAGCACCCCAACCATAAGAGGTTATTTGTAATCATCATATAAATATTCTAAACAGAATATATCAATAATATATTAGGGCTGCAACAACCAATCTGTAAGATTGATCATAAAAATAGTTGCCAACGAATCTCATCATCGATTAGTTGGCCAGTTGCACGTCACCAGCTGCTTCACTCCGATGAACTCCTTCACATGGTATTGTGCAAAAAATGGTATTTATATCTTATATTTTTTTATAAATACCATGTGCAGGAGTTTATTGGAGTGAAGCAGCTGGTGCCATACAAATGACCAACTAATCGCAGACCACCTTATCAATAATAATTCGTTGGCAACTATTTTTATTATTAATCATACCCATTTATATAAGAAGTCCTGACAGACTGACTCGTCAAGGGGGGGGGGGGGATGATATGAGGATACCTATATCTCAAAAACCGAAGATGTTAGACGTGAAAATTGGTATTTAGATACTCCTTTTAGAAATAAAGAAACACATATTTTACCATTTCCCGAAAATCCACAAAAAGGGGGTGAATTTATGAGGATACCTATATCTCAAAAACCGAAGACGTTACAGGCGTGAAAATTGGTATTTACATTTTCCTTTCAAAATAATCGTGTTTTTTTTACTATTTCCCAAAAATCCACTTAAGGGGGATGAAAAGGGGAGTGAAATATGAGACTACCTATATCTCAAAAACCGAAAAAGATGTTTAAAAAAAAATAAAATAAAAATAAAAATTATAATTTCAAATCTTCAATATAAAGTACGTTTACATGCCAAATTTCTTGCTCTAACGTCGGTAGTTCTCAAGATATGGAAATCACTAAATTAGAAAAAAAAAAAAAATTCTTCACATCTGACAGTAGAGTCCTAATAATATAATTACAATTTAATATTAAAGTAATTGTAAACAGAATAATAACACATTTTTGATGTGCCAGACGGACGCCCCGTCCGCAACTTATCTGATTGGTGCCCATGTACAAGAAACACTGAGAACTAACGAATACTCACAAAGTTCATGTCAGCGAGTGTGCAACCCGAAAGGGCACATGTTTTATTTATTTTTTTTTGCCTCCAAATCACAAAATCCATGTGAGCGAAGCCGCGGGCAACAACTTGTGTGTGTACGCTCACCGGCCACTTTATAAGGTACACCTTGCTAGTACCGGGTTGGACCCTCTCTTGCCTTCAGAACTGCCTTAATTCTTCGTGGCATAGATTCAACAAGGTGTTGGAAACATTTCTCAGATTTTGGTCCATATTGACATGATAGCATCACGCAGTTGCTGCAGATTTGTTGGCTGCACATCCATGATGTGAATCTCCCGTTCCACCACATCCCAAAGGTGCTCTATTAGATTGAGATCTGGAGGCCATTGGAGTACAGTGAACTCATTGTCTTGTTGAAGAAACCAGTTTGAGATTATTTGAGCTTTGTGACATGGTGCATTATCCTGCTGGAAGTAGCCATCAGAGGATGGATACACTGTAGTCATAAAGGGATGGACATGGTCAGCATCAGGTAGACTGTGGCGTTTAAACAATGCTCAATTAGTACTAAGGGGCTCAGAGTGTGCCACAAAACATTACACCACCAGCCTGATCCGTTAATACAAGGCAGGATGGATCCATGCTTTCATGTTGTTTACGCCAAATTCTGACCCTACCATCTGAATGTTGCAGCTGAAATAAAGACTCATCAGACCAGGCAACGTTTTTCAAATACTTTTTTTTGTCCAAGTTTGGTGAGCCTGTGCGAATTGTAGCCTCAGTTTCCTGTTCTTAGCTGACAGGATTGGCACCCGGTGTGGTCTTCTGCTGCTGTAGCCCATCTGCTTCAAGGTTTGACGTCTTGTGCGTTCAGAGATGGTATTCTGCATACCTTGGTTGTAAGGAGTGGTTATTTGAGTTACTGTTGCGTTTCTATCATCTCGAACCAGTCTGCCCATTCTCCTCTGACATCAACAAGGCATTTTTGTCCACACAACAGCCATTCACTGGATATTTTCTCTTTTTCGGACCATTCTCTGTAAACCCTAGAGATGGTTGTGCGTGAAAATCCCAGTAGATCCGCAGTTTTTTAATTACTCAGACCAGCCCGTCTGGCACCAACAACCATGTCATGTTCAAAATCACTTAAATACCCTTTCTTACCCATTCTGATGCTCGGTTTGTACTTCAGCAAGTCACTTCAGTTTTAACCACGTACTAGATGCCTATATGCATTGAGTTGCTGCCATGTGATTGGCTGACTAGCAATTTGTGTTACCAAGCAATTGAACAGGTGTACCTAATAAAGTTGCCGGTATGTATACATTTCTAGTTGTTCTGTATTGCTTCACTGTGCCAGCAGTATATAAAACTACACTATTTCTTTAGTTTAGCTTTTTTTTTAACTTAGATCAATGGAGGTTGGTGCCTGCGTGTGAAACATTGATGCTACAGTTAATACTTTTTTGATATTTGTGCTCAGCTGGTTCCTTGGTCTAGAATTGGTACACCATTTTGTTGTGTGAGTGAGAGATCCCCTGCTTCTATGATAGCCTGTTAGCTACCGAGGACTGCTCATGTGCCTAGTACTTTTTTATACTTTTCCATGCTGTAACATTATACCACATATGAACATACTTGTTTGTACAGCCCATCATATCTTGTGTTTTTATTATCAGGGGATTGTTCTATATTTGCATTAATTTCTGTTAATGCTTGGCATGCTGTGCAACAACTGCGCATATATTTTTTTTTAATTTTTTTTTTTTTTTTTAAATGTTATTGTACTATTTTATGCGGCTGTCTGTAGAAGAAGTGTAGTGTGACAGAGGGGGGATCTTTTTATTTTATTGGCATGTTTACATAGCTCTTAAACACTTCTTGTGCGTATACTGCCTAGCCATAGCTGGAAGGTTTTCCTGATTTGCCATTCACTGCAGGGAGAAAGACAGGTGTTTCTAGCTAAATTTAGCTCTAGAGCAGCAATATACAACTGGGAGCTAGCGGAACATATCAGGTGAGCTAATGAGAAGAGGCATATATATATGCAGCTAGCTCCCCAAAGTACATTGCTGCTTCTGAGCCTACCTAGGTATGCTTTTCAACAAAGGATACCAAGAGGTCAAAGTGATAATAGAAGTACATTGAAAAGTTTTTAATTTTATGTCTCTTAAGTTGGCTTGCTAATCAGTGGAGCTTAAAATGTATCAGTGTGCAACTATCGTGTCAGCAGCAGGTTACATACATGTCAATATATTATTCTAGCAGTGATGACTTTTAACCAGAGTATATTGCAAACCAGATTTGGTGCAAGAGTGCTGCTGTACATTTTTTTTTTTTAATTTATTTTTTTAAAATGATTTTTATTTTGTACACCAAAAATATATTGATTCAGGATTTGACCGTTCATCTGGTCACAGGTTAAAGGGGCATACAAGTCAGTATATTAACCCTTTTGCTACTGGGAATTTCATGGGGAAGAAAATAGATAAATAAAATATATATGTATGTTTAAAGTAGACAACCTGAGGTATGGATTTAGGCCCATTTTGGTATATTTGATGCCACTATTTAGCCACCAGATACGATCATATACAAAAAATCATTGGCTTTTTCATAACTTTGGGTTTCTCTTTGAAAGACAAATGGTTATAAAAGATTCTCTGGGATCACCTTTGTTCAGAAATAGCAGTACCTAGCTGTTGGTGACTAATGGAGGTGAGGGAAGAAAGAGAGCTATTTGGGATGGATCTTTCTACTTGGCATTGGTCTTCAATGATACATATCTCCGTTAGTATACTGAAGTCGGCTCAGGAAGTACGCATTATGCACAAGATATTCTTCTAATAGTACTTGCAGAATAGCTAATTTTATTTTGGGGTCTTTTTAAGAGTGTTGCATAAAATGTCAGTGATAGAGTTGGCCTCTATATGTGAGTAATTTCTGTTGGCTCATAAGAGTTTATAATTCAGTACTCAAATGCATTTTGATAGCTTGAAAGTAAAATATTTTAATTGCGTACTGAGGCATAAAGGGATCAAAAATCAGATGCATCTTTCCACAGATAGATGGAATATTTACAAATCTATGGAACTAGAAACTAGCTCCTAGTATTTTACTTCTTACTTTCTGGTTTACTCTTAACATACATGTATATAAATACCCTTGTCTGACTCCTTAATATTACTGTTGGCTTCTAAAGATCTACAATTTGTCACACCTGTAAATTTGGATATCATTTTGTGTAGACCTATAATGAAAACCTGTTGATCAGTATCACAACATTTTCCCCCAAATATGTGGCTGTTTAGTGATAATCGTGTTAGAATTTGCTTACAAATTATAGCAGTTTTGTTGTCTAAGAATTCTCTTCTGTAGTATGTCTGTCTTATGTGACGTTGCATGGTCAGTTTGAATTGCTGTGGAAATTGCAATCTTTTGTGCAATAAGGAATTTCTTCTTTCCAGTTAGTTGCACTGTAGAACTTTCATAGTATGGAGACTGGTAATTTCTGTTTATGGTTTTAGACAACATCCCTCGCCTTAATAATAAAAAAAGAAAAAAAAAAAGAGCGTAAATGTACTATATAGCCAACAGAATGTGGACACCTGACCATCCATACCTATACTAACTTGTTGGGCATTGTTATGGAGTTGGCTTCCCCCATTTACAGATATAACCGTTTTCTCTTCTGGGAAGGCTTTCCACAAGATTTCGAAATGTGTCTGAGAATTTGTGCCCATTCAGCCAAAAGTCACTTAAATTCCTCAACTTGTCAAACCATGTCTTCATGGACCTTGCTTTGAGCATGGGGCAAAGTCATCCTGGTACAGGAAAGGTTCTTCCCCCAAACTGTTCTCACAAAGTTGGAAGCACCCAATTGTCTAAAATGTCTGTGTATCCTGTAGCATTAAGATGATCCTTTACTGACTAAATTGCCTAGCCCAAACCCTGAAAAACAGCCCAGGCTGTTAGCTCTCCTCTACCAAACTTTTACAGTTTTTCATAGTGATGTGCTGGCTTTTATGCACCTGTTGATGTGGCTGAAACATTGGAACTTAATAATTAGTAGGGGTGTCTACATATTTTTGGCCAACAAAAATCACCTATTGCACTCAAGCCTCTATATTTTTTTTTTTTTTATTTTTTTTTAGGAGAAGAACCAGTTAAGGCAAAGTTACAAAAGGCAACCTCCAAGAAAAAAAATGTTTTAGCTTCACAATATTTTTTGTGTTGTATGCAGGAATGTAAACCCACAAGATAAAAAATAATTTCCAGAATATGTTCCATTAGGCAAGCACACAATATGATTGTGCGGGGAAATCTTGGGTGGGCGGGCGAGTTAGTCATTATTTAATAAAAATGTATGTATAGCTTTTGATGATAAAGGTTTTAGGTTGTGTTCAAGAAGTTATAGAGCTTATGCTTTAATAAAAGTACATCTCAATGTATGTATTTGCACATGGCCATTTTCAGAGGTTTTTCATAATCAAATCATCAAATTGTTTGTTTTTATAGCCATGTTCAGGTAACATGGTTATAAACTACCCCGGATTGTCATAACCTCACATTCAGATTAATTTTTAATGGCTATGATGATCTTCGCAGACAAAGTCTGTTATTTTTTACTTTTAGATAAAAAAAAATGTCATTGTTTGTTTTTCTTTTAGATATTCCTGATAACCACAGACAAGACCGACCTGACTGACCACACGAGTAAATCCCTGTCTACTTGACTTATATGCTCTTAATGTAGCTTTATTTATGCTACAGACAGCCTATATATTTTTATACTTCCATAAAAGGTTTGTTCTTATGTTTTGTTACAATAAGGACTATTTGAGATTTAGAAGAGCAAACTTATTTAACAGCTCATTTTGTTTTTGACTGGGAACGTTTGTGATGGAATTCTGTGTATGACTTTTTATATAAAGAATTATCGAGAGGCAAGATAGCTAAGTACATAAAGTTCCTTGCTATTTTTAGAGCTGAGGTTCAGATCTCGCTCATGCCGCTTAAAGGGACATTGTACACTAGATTTTTCTTTGCATAAATGTTTTGTAGATGATATCTCTCTCTATCTCTCTCTATCTCCTCTATCTTCATCTTCTCTATCTTCATCTTCTCTATCTTCATCTTCTCTATCTCATCTGGGCATATTTTTGTAACCTTTGATAGTAGGGTTTCACAATGCCTTTTTTTTTTTTTATAGACAGAGTACAAGTACCGATACTTTTTTTTTTTTTTCTTCTTCAAATACTCGCCAATACCAATTACCAATACTTTTTTTTATGTCGTGACAGTTTACCAAGCACAATACAGATTAATTATTTAAGATACCTTCTTTATAATTATGAGGAACTGTAACTCAAAAGACATTATGAAATAATAAAACTTTTATTTGATTGTTACAAAGTTCACAGAAAATGTTTATAAATAAAAATATTACAATAAAATATATTAATAACAACAATAAATAACAAATGTAAAATCACAACCAACCAAAAGTGCAATACAGTAAAAAACAGAACAGTGCACCATTTAATCATGGGGAACAACACTAATGGCTAGATTACATTAAAGTCTATGGAGTTGGAAATGTGAACAGAGCATTGGTAAAGCTTACCAATCAAATGTAATCTAAATCTAGTCCTATAATTGTAGGATAAGTGTTCATAGGAATTAACTTAATTTTTCCTATGATCACTCTTCCTGCAATTATATAAGCTAACTAAGGATGTTCCTCAGAGTACAGTATGTTTGGAACATAATTGTGCAAGATGAGAACCAGCAGTATAACAGGCAATCTAGCAATTGGAATAATTTTTTGAAAATTTGTGGCAAGTTCTTTTTAAAGGGACACTGAACCCAATTTTTTTTCTTTCGTGATTCAAATAGAGCATGCAATTTTAAGCAACTTTCTAATTTACTCCTATTATCAAATTTTCTTAATTCTCTTGGTATCTTTATTTGAAATGCAAGAATGTAAGTTTAGATGCCGGCCCATTTTTGGTGAACAACCTGGGTTGTTGCTGATTGGTGGATAAATTCATCCACCAATGAACAAGTGCTTTCCAGGGTCTAAACTAAACAAATAGCTTAGATGCCTTCTATTTCAAATAAAGATAGCAAGAGAAGGAAGAAAAATTGATAATAGGAGTAAATTAGAAAGCTGCTTAAAATTGCATGCTCTATCTGAATCATGAAAGAAAAAAATTGGGTTCAGTGTCCCTTTAAGGAACAGAAGCATCTCTGCATGTTCAGCTAGAAGTCTGTTTCTGCTATCAGTAAGGACATTTGACTCTAAGCTGAACAGTCTTTCACTTTCCACACTACTGCATGGGACAGAAAGATATATTTTTGGGCCATTTTAGCCAGAGCTGGAAATCTCAGTTTATTAACTCTCTTACAATAATACAAATAACAGCAATTTGTATCTGTGCATTTGCATGAGTACAAGTAGTCATGCATATACTTGGAATCGGTGCAACTCTAGTGTATAGTTTTTTGTTTATTTTCTAAGAACATTGTGATGATTTTCAGACTCCTAACCAAGCCCCACAGTGTCAGATGTATACACCCTCTTGTTTATCTGTCTGTTCATATGTAAGGATTTTGGGGGACGGGGGAGTTTCTGCTTTTCTTGTTTTTCCAGCCCCTTTCACTGGATGTCCCAGTCAACCTCATCAACATAAACTAGGAGCTTCTAAGCAAGTTTTTAAAAGGTTTTATACTGAATTTTTATATAATCTGTGCATAGTTTTCTTTATAGTAGTGTCTATTGTATGTAGTTATATGAAAATTGGTGTGCACTGTCCCTTTTTTAAAGGGACAATCTACACCCTTTGCAGCCTTATCTTAGATAAGACTTTAAGATGACTAAATAGCATCCTGCACCTTTTCTATATCATGCAGCAGGAATGGTAAAGTTACTTTAAAATTAATATTGTTTCTGGCTACTTTGAAATGGCTGCCAAGCTCCATCCACTGATAACATCACAATCTGGGCTGCATATGGCGTCCTATCACAAAAGGCTCACTAGTTTGAATTCAACAGATTGCCAATGTTATTCAGCAGAGTGCCTAGATGTAGCCCAGATCGTGACTACTTTTTTCTTTTAACTTTCCTGCTGCATGATATAGAAAAGGTGCAGGAGGCTATTTGCAGCTTAATCAAATGCAAGACTTTTTTTTTTTTTAAGATGACTAAGGTGTAGACTGTCCCTTTTTTAATATGTGCAAAAAATGAAAATAAGTTGCATCTACAAATTGTGTTTTTTAGACAAATTTGTTGGCTAGCGTAACCTTTAACACCTTGGCGACAATGCTTAATTGTATTAAAAAGATGTTTGACCATTTCAGTTTAAGTGGTAGGTTGTGTGGTTTATATAAAGCAAAGTTTTTTTTTTTTGGCTTGAGCAGCTAAAAAAAAAAAAAAAAAAAAAAAGTTAATCACTACCACAATACATAACTACATTTTTTTTTATTTTTTTTAAATGCTGTTCCAAACACGAAAAAGCAATGGCATTTCAAACTATCCCCTGTCAATATTATATTTATATTATTTGTGGGGGTTTTTGTGACATTAGTACCACTGAGATTAGATGAACATGTGATTGTTTGCTATTTTTGGGGTATGTGCTTGTGTTATTTTAGTTTATGAATTCTCTTCTGTTTATGTATTTAATTCCTGCTAATAGTATATAGTTATTTTTAATTGCTTTATATAAAACATTTTGTTTGTGTAACCAAGCAATGTTAAAGGGATATGAAACCCGAAAATTGATGATAAAAATAAATTCAGAAGTTGTTTACAAATTTCATGTTCTATCTGAATCATGAAACAGAAAAAATTGAGGTTTCATATTTTTTTTTAACTTATTACAGAAAACCAGTAATTGTAAATACAAACCTTACAGTTTGCGTTTTAAAGAAACGGGTGGGGGGGGGGTGGAATGTAGTCGATGTATCCATCTAGTTTCAAATATAATGGCATTTCTGATTTACTTGCAGGTGAAACTTTTTTTTTTTTTTTTTTTTGACAACCAGTGCCATCAAATCATTTTATATCTGGTATTACACATTCAACAATGTTCCCTTTTTTTATTTTTTTTATTGAGGTTTCAAAAAGCAAATCACAAAATAAGAACAAAATACAGTATGCACAATTAGTCAATGCAACGAGTGTCAAGTACATTACAATGCTGAGTGTGTACAAACAATCTAGAAAGGAGAATAAACAATAATGAACAACTTTAGTTTGCAGTTGTGATTTGCCAATTTAAATGTGAACCTTCTAATGAACTCTAGAGGCCTCTCCAGAACCTCAAACATAGGCAAAATAGAACAGCTAGCGAAGGTTAATATGGGAAAAGAGAGACCACTTTAGGGCCTCAAAACAAACTTCTTTTTTTTATATCAGCTATAGGTAGAGTTGGGTATATTATAGATAATTGTTGCAGTATAATATGTGAGTATGTTGCGTTTAGTAGGATATATTAATAGAGAGAGTATAATAATAAACCATAAGTTAGGGTCAAAGATCTGCAACCCAATTTGTAGAAATTATGGAAGTGTGGCATAGGTTAGATAAGCCGCATAGTTAGCGCTCCTAAACTAGGAGGTACATTATAGTGGGGGGGGGGGGAGGAGGTTATATGTAAATATGATAAATAGTATAAACAACAAAGGTGCAGGTCCAGCCAACAATAGACATATATCTCAGACTTTGAGGTAAGGCTGCGCAAGCCACTGAAGCTGCGACCATAGCAACAAATTATAAGTTTTGCATATAGCAGCACATGTAGGAAGCGAATAGCTTAACGGGCATATACACTCTAGCCGCTTTGCCACCATATCTTAAGATATCGGTTACATCACAGACATGCATGCCAAACTAGAGATAAACTTCCCATTTGCTGTTTTTTTTTCTTTTTTTTTTTCTTTAAGTGTAGGAGCAGTAACTCATAATAGAAGGCGCAAAAGATTGCACATTTTACATAAAATATTAACATTAAGGATTCAAGCATATAGTAATAGGCCAGGTGGCCCAGATACAAAGAGTAATGAAAAATGTTTAGCCTCCCAATAAAAATGGCTATATTGATAACTATAAATGGTAAATATCATGTTTACACATTGAGCCAAAAAATTACTAGAGAGTGTGAACTGCCCAACCTTCCTATGTAAATATATTATTTTTAAGCTCTTAAGGAGCTTGTTAGACTCTAGAAATGGGGTAGCTTACCTCTTGGGGTGAGTTGGGAGCTTCAAGCTTAATTGTAAGACCTTCCTCACCTAGAGATATAGTTATATATATGTGTGTATATATGTCAACAGCAATTAAATCTTCCGCTATCAGGTCAAAATGCCTACCCAGTTAGAGAGAAATAGAAGTAACTCCAAAATTTTAAGCGTGGCGATTGATTAGGCATTATAATATAAATAGGGAATATGGTTTTTCCACATACCTGGAATTCTGAAACCTCACTGTCTGGACATGGGCCCTATGCCCAAACAACAAGCAAAACAGTTACATGTATAAGTGTGTAATTCAAATAGTCGTTCACTTAACATTCCCTAAGTTAGTTGAATGGTGTTTTTAATGCCTAATGTGTTGGAGAGAAGACCTGAGTTAAAAGATTTGATCTAGATGACAATCCAAGAAAGCATACCAATGAGCTGTATATGTATAAACATCAATACATGTGAAGGATATAATAAGCATTAATGACAGGAAACAGGCTTAACATAATACCTATAAACAAATGTGAGATGAGGGAAACAAAAATTGGCAGTACTATTAACATTCAACTAGCGCATAGCAGTCTAAACTTGTGCTCCAATGTATAACCAGCTAGGTAAAGAACACTCGTTATGAGCAGCGTAGTCAATATCAAACTTGTCTCTAGCTTGCCCTAGAATCAATATAAGCCTATGGCGCTGGATACCGTTGGGCTAGTTATTCTATGAAACAGAGCTAATTCCCAATCTAAATCTCACATAAAAGCAATAATATCCTTATACATTTCTTTTAAACTAAGCTATCCCCCATAGTCTCGTAAACTTTAGTATCTCACTTTATGTGGGGGTATTGTATAACTTAAAGGCCTCAGCAAGCATTAGCCCTAAACGCAGTAAGGAAAGATGTGGGCAGTTAATATGTGAGCTTACATAGTTGGGTATAGTAGCTAACAGGTAGGCTTGCAGAAATATGCATCAATATGCTTTAATTGTCCTACAAGAAAAAAAGAGGGCATTCGGTTATAAAGATTACATTTCTCAACATGCCAAATACTATGTTCAAAGTGAGAAGATCGTTTAAAACATATATGAACCAATAACGTTTTCGTCAAATTATACTGGGTCTCTCCAAGGTAAGCAGCAAATAAAGTGAAGCTCATGCAGACATTAGGAACTTCCTTAGTATTAATGCAGAAGAACTCTGCTAACCAGCACAAGCATAGTCAAACATAATTTGGAATGTAGGTTCTTTGAGTCCAAGTCTAAATGCAGGCTTCTAAGTAACTGTGGACGATATCAATAACTGGGCAGCCAGCCGCCACATAGAAAGTCAGAAAATTTACCCCATTCCTGCTCTCTCAAACAGGGAAGCTGGATAGTCTGAGTACATGTTGCTGAATGCGGATCTAGCGGGAAAAAAAATGCCTACACACACGATTAGTAAGGAATGCTGTATAGATCTAAAGCAGCTGTAGCCCTGGCGCCAAGTAACCAAAGTATTGCGGGGGTCTAAGCTTCATTCTCACAGATTTTTCCTTGGCTGCCTTGAGGTCATCCCTCTTGTTTGGCTCTTTAGCAGCTATTGTAGCACCTTGCCCAGTAGGATGTGATGCTGTACTTTCTCCTGCATAGGTTGTCACCTGGGTCATCAAGACGACCCGCTGACACTCTCCTTCTGTTGTGCTCTGTGAAGTGCCCTCAAGTTCCTGGGGGTAGATGGGAGATATAAGATTTATAGAGATGGCCCCATTATCAGCCACATGATCCACGAGGGCCCCCAAATTGGGATGTGGGCTTGAGCTGAATGCCGCCACCATATGCGCCTCTAGTTTGTGAAAGTGATTGCCCACCAGCGCCTCAATGGCACCAAGGATATCCATACCTGATACCTCCATTTCAGCCAAAGCTATGCGCCTGGGTTAGATTGTCGTTGGGTACCCGCAGTCACAAAACAATATTCCAAGCGTTACTGGGAAAGCAAGATGGCCGCTCCCCGATGATCTTCACAGCTGCCGTCTCTGCCACAACAGATCGCAAACTGCTCCAGTCAAATAATTTCACAAGGGACAAGATGGTTTAGTTAGCGTCCCCACGGTAAAAGCTTCAGTTAGGACATGGTTAAGCAACCCTGGGCAATTAGAAGTACAAAATTTGTCAATTTAAAGCCGGAGCTTCAATGATACACGTCTGCCCGGGTGCATAGCTGGCTCCGCCCCCCTGTTCCCTTTTTTTTAAACCCTATCTTAACTTGAAGACGTGAGTCAAAATTTAAACTTTCTTTCATGAGATGGTGAGAGTCTATAAGCCATCACATTAAAGTCCAGTCCTACAGGAGGAGGCAAAACACCCCACACAAGAGATCTTTAATCCCTCCCACTTTCTCATGATTCCTTAGTCCAGGTTTCACCATCACTCCTTTCAGGAGGCAAAAACTTAAGTACTGATCTAATGTTGATTGAAAGCGGTTCTCAGACCGATGTGAGACACATTATCCTCCTCAGAGAACCAGGAATAGGACAGAGGTGTAAAGGAGTACATTGTCAGTGAGAGTAATTCTCCTGCGGAGTTTGCAACTTGCCTGCCATAGAGGTTGCTGGGACTTGTCCTGCAACCTCCTCCTGTTGATGTGTCGGAGCACTCCTTCCTTAGATACTGTGTCAGTGCTTATTACGCAAAATGGGCTCTTCTACTGGAAGCATGTCTTTTGCAGCTTGGTAAGCACGGTAGAGTGAGTGCTGACAGGTAAGTAGGTACTTGCACTCACATAGCCCAAAGCTATTAGCATCAACATAATCATCATTTAGAGGAAAAATGTATGCATCTCCTAGATGCAGTTAAAAAGTATTTTATTTATTGTAGTCAAAGTATCCATGTCATACCAGCAAGAATGATCTGACGCATTTCCTGTGGCACCAGGCACACTTCCTCAGAGATCCCAACTACTAACTCATAAAGGAAAGAGCTTGGACATTCAACCAATGATTATCATTTAGTTCAATAGCATGTTAAATTCACCTGTTTAACTCCTTAAGGGTGAATTATCACAGTGATGTCACTGATTAATCTCTCACATAATACACCTTAAGAACATATATGTAAGCATGAACATGTACACATGATAGTCTGGGGACAAAGTTTATGCTCCGATAACACTATATACAGTTTTGGGCACTTAACACAGTAAAACAGGTACTTTCTCTATTTCCTTCTTAATATGAGGAGAGTCCATGGCATCATTCCTTACTGTTGGGAAATACTGAACCTGGCCACCAGGAGGAGGCAAAGACACCCCAGCCAAAGGCTTAAATTCTCCCCCTACTTCCCTCATTTCCCAGTCATTCTTTGCCTTTCATCACAGGAGGTTGGCAGAGAAGTGTCAGAAGATACGGAGTAGTTCCTTATGGAAGGTATCTACCCTTTGAAATGGGAAAGTTGTTTTAAGTAGTCTTGTCAGCCTCTCAGTGAGAGCATTGACGAATGTTAGAGTCTGGAGATGCAGGGAGAGTCTTTCTGCGAATCCATCCAGACTCGTATTAACAGCTCCTAGGCAATCAGTGTTGACGTGTTTCACTGCTTGCTTCCATCACTCAAGTCCATGTCAGGAGCGATGCTACAAGGCTGTCAAACTTGAGAGGCTTTGTTTCTGTTCCACGGCATAGATTCCGGTAAGATCACTTAATTTTTTTTATACACATATAACGCAAGAAGACAGGGTCACATTGTGTCTCCTTTTATCTGTATGGAACCAAGGGTTAATATCTCCGGAGGGGGATTATTGAACAGGGGGGTTAATCACATAATTTTATTTTATTATGTTTATGCTGCGACATGTGAGATAAGGCTCAGGCAGATGTTGGAACGTACAGATTTTGCTTTAGTTTTTGGAAGCTGCGCAGCCTGAAAGGCTTGGCACGCTTTTTCCATAGCAGGGGCGGTCCTGCATTGCGCACCACGTGACCGGGTGTGGTCACACTGGTTTCCTGTTCTCTGACCGTGCGGTTTACCAGAGAAGCGTTTTTTCTGTTTGGCCTGGGTCATAGGAGGTGGTGAGTGCTCCAGCCATTGGGGGTATAAAGGTGCCGTTTTATCTGATTATTCAATAGTCTGCTTTATAAGCGCAAGCTATGGAGGGTTCTGATGCGTTAGAGGGTACTCCCTCTTTACCTAAATCTTATACCTGTTTATCTTGTGAGGAGGCTGCGGTGTACTCGCCTGCTCAATTATGTTCCACATGCCTTGATAAAGTAATCATGTCAAAGAAAGTTAATGTTTGATACCACTGTGCCGTCCACTTCTGATGAGTCTCCGTCCCGTGAGGTGCGCACCCTACAGTCATCTCTCTCAATACACATGCAGCTCCCCTTAGCACTCCTAATCCTCGATCTGGAGGGGCCCTTTTACTGCCAGACTTTACTGAGCAGTTACAAACTGCAGTTTGTGCAGCCTTTAGTGCTTTAACTGCTAAGCAAAAGGTGAAATATTGCTATCCTTCCCAGGGGTCATCTACTAGCTTATTGGATTTATCTGATACAAGATTATTCGATGATGAAGACGCCTCTGATACTTCAGAGGGTACTCTTTCTGGGTCGGAATCTACTTCCTCTAATCCTCCAGCTGCGGAGGAACCAGACTTTTTAGATTTAGGATTGAAAATTTACATTTTCTGTTAAAGGAAGTTTTGGCTACTTTAGAGGTTCCAGAGCCTAAATGGCCTGAGGAACCTTTTATTCCTAAATTAGATAAGGTCTATGAGGACAGGGTTGTACCACAGACTTTCCCGGTTCCCGTAAAGATGGCAAACATTATTAAGAATGAATGGGAAAGAATTGGGTCTTCATTTTCCCCTTCTTCCTTTAAAAAATTGTTCCAGACTCTCAATTGGAGTTGTGGGGTTCCATCCCCAAGGTGGATGGCACTATCTCCACGCTTGCTTAACGCACTACTATTCTGCTTGAGGATAGTTAATCATTTAAAGAGCCCATGGATAAGAAAATAGAAACTCTGTTAAGAAAGATGTTTCAACATATGGGATATTTGTTTCAACCGGCTGCTGCGGTTGCTGGAGTGGCTACCTACTGGTGCGACTCCTTATCTGAGTTGATCAAAGTGGAGGGTCCCCTCGACGTGATCCAAGAAAGAATTAAGGCCTTAAGGGTGGCTAATTCTTTTATTTGGGATGAAAATATGCAAATTATTTGCCTGAATACTTAAGGCTTCAGGTTTTTCTGTTCAAGCCCGTAGGGCACTCTGGCTGAAGTCCTGGTCTGTGGACATGACTTCGAAGTCAAGATTTCTTTCCCTTCCATTAAAGGTAAAGATTCTATTTGGTCCAGGCCTGTACACAATTATCTCCATGGTTACTGGATGCAAAGGTGCCTTTTTACCGCAGGATAAGAACAACAAACCTAAGGGACAAGGTCCTAATTTTCGTTCGGATAAATCCCAACGTCAGCAGCCCTCCGCAAAGCCCGAGCAATCCAAAGAGACTTGGGAGCCGGCTCAGTCCTGGAATAAATGCAAGCAAAACAAGAAGCCCACCGAGACAGTCGTCATGAAGGGGCAGCCCCCGATCCGGCTCTGGATCTTGTAGGGGGCAGACTGTCTCTCTTTTTGGACGCTTGGTTTGGGGACATGCAAGACCCGTGGGTCCTGGAGGTCATCGCTCAGGGATACAGGATAGGTTTCAAGTCTCATCCACCCAGGGGCAGATTCCTCTTGTCAAACCTGTCTTCAAGGCCAGAAAAGAGACTAGCCTTTCTGGGGTGCGTGAGGGATCTCTCCTCACTGGGAGTCATTGTACCGGTACCTCTTGCAGAAAGAGGTCTGGGGTACTACTCAAACCTTTTTGTGCTCCCAAAGGAGGGAACTTTCTGCTCGATTCTGGACCTAAAGTGCTTAAACAAGTTTTTAGCTGTCCCCTCGTTCAAGATGGAGACATTAAGGTCCATCCTTCCCTTAGTTCAGGAAGGACAGTTCATGACCACGATAGATCTGAAGGATGCTTACCTTCACATTCCAATACACAAGGAACACTTCAAGCTCCTAAGGTTTGCGTTCCTGGACCAGCACTTCCAGTTTATTGCACTTCCGTTTGGTGTAGCTACGGCTCCAAGAGTTTTTACGAAGGTTCTAGGGTCTCTGCTTGCAGTGGCCAGAACCAGAGGGATAGCAGTAGTGCCATACTTGGACGATATTCTGGTTCAAGCACCATCCTGTCATCTGGCAGAAGACCATTCAAAAGCTCTTCTATTTCTTCTTCGATCTCATGGATGGGAAAATAAACTTAGAAAATAATTTTCTTATTCCCAGTACCAGGGTAGAATTCCTGTGTTAGGGATTTGTTACCCACCAGGGCTATCCCCTGGAAAGTTCTACGGACCAGCCTCCTGAGTACTCTGCAACAAATATAATGCTGCATTGCCCTGTCTACCAATAGACACAGACTCAGCAAATGGGTTACAAAGCTGAGTAGGACGACACACCAAATACATATGAAAAGTATTTAAATATTCAGTGACATCACCTTTATAAAGGGATCAGCTAAATGTCCTATGACTTAAGCTGCACCAGTTTGCTCCATGTTGATTTAGAATAGTAAGGACAGGCAAGTATCTAAACAGTTAATACAGAGAGAAAAGCGCACTCAGAAACAACCGGCTCAATAACATTGTTAGACTATTATATGGCGATTTACCACCTGAGTGCAGCTAAAGTTAGTAGCACAAAAAGGGTGAACCCACAAATATTGGTACAATATTTGTGTGTTCAAACGCCTGGGAATCCAAAAAAAATTAGAAACTGTCTCTAAGAGGAAAAAAAAGTATTTTAAATAAAATAATTTTAGTAAAGTGACAGTTTGAGTCAATAAAGGGTTAAACAAATATAAATTTATACAAAGCTATTGTTATTCATGGTGCTTACCACTCTAACGCTCTGAGGAGAAACTGCAATGTCTCATCAAAGATGGCCATCTGTGAGGGGAAAAGAGAAACGGAGCATAGTTTTGGCAGAAAAAAAGTTATCCCCCTCAAGTTCAGAAAATTTAATAAATGAGCTTGCCACCTTCAGAAACGTTCGTGATCATCTGAGAGCCTGCTGAGAATGGGGACAAGAGATCTGGTATGTGCTAAAACTTGCACAGAAAAACAAACACAACCTGATAATTTAAATTTCTTTCTGTATGAGGAGAGTCCACGGCATCATTCCTTACTGTTGGGAAATACTGAACCTGGCCACCAGGAGTAGGCAAAGACCCCAGCCAAAGGCTTAAATACTCCCCCTACTTCCCTCATATCCCAGTCATTCTGCCAAGGGAACAAGGAACAGTAGGATATCGGGGTATAAATGGTGCCGGAAGAGAAAAACTAAAATTTTGGTCCATCCATCGGAGTATACGGGCAGGAGGTAATGAAATTATCAGTTAAGTATAATTTATGTTTCCCTTCTTAATATAAGGAGAGTCCATGGCATCATTCCTTACTGTTGGGAAAACTATACCCAAGCTCTAGAGGACACTGAATGATAACGGGAGGGGTAAAAGAAAAAGGCGAACCCTAATCTGAGGGCACCACAGCCTGCAAAACCTCTCCCAAAAGCTGCTTCAGCCGTAGCAAAAACGTAAAATTTGTAGAATTTTGAAAAAGTATGTAAGAAGGACCAGGTCCGCCTTACAAATCTGATCCATAGATGCCTCGTTCTTAAAGGCCCAAGAGGTAGCCACCGCTCTAGTGGATTGAGCCGTAATCCTTTGAGGAGGTCCAAGTCCTGCTGACTCGTAACCTAAGCAAATAATACTCAACCAAAAAGATAAGGAAGATGAAGAGGCCTTCAGACCCTTACTCTTCCCAGAGAAGATAAACAAGGAAGAAGTTAGTCTAAAATCCTTAGAAGCCTGAAGATAAAACTTCAAAGCTTGAACATCCAGATTATGAAGTAAACGTTCCTTCGAAGGAGGAGGATTAGGACACAAGGAAGGAACCACAATCTCCCGATTAATGTTACAATCACACACCACCTTGGGGAAAAAAACAAGCTGGTACGTAGAACAGCCTTATCAGTGTGGAACATCAGATAAGGAGGCTCACATTGCAAGGCAGCTATTTCAGAAACTCTGCATGCAGATGCAAAACCCAATAGAAAAAGAACCTTCCAGGACAATAATTTAATGTCGACTGAATGCAAAGGCTCACATGGAGCCCGTTGCAAAAACTTAAGAACAAGATTAAAACTCCAAGGTGGAGCGTTAGATCTAAACACAGGTCTGATCCTGATCAGAGCCTTAATGAAGGATTGCACGTCAGGGAGTTCTGCAAGCCTCTTGTGCAGTAATACAGAAAGGGACGAAATCTGTCCCCCCAGGAAACTGGCAGAAAGGCCCTTCTCCAGACCCTCCTGGAGAAAGGAAAGAATCCTGGCAGCCTTGACCTTATGCCAGGCAAAACCACTCTCTTCACACCAGAAAAAGTAAACTCTCCACACCTTATGATAGATGCGACGAGCAACAGGCTTACGAGCCTGAATGAGAGAGTCAAATAACCCTCTTAAAGAAACCTCTCTTGGCTAAGACTAAGCGTTCATTTTCCACTCAGTCAGCCTCAGAGAATCTAGATTTTGATGAACAAAAGGACCCTGTTCCAGCAGATCCCTGCGACAAGGTAACTTCCATGGAGGAGATGATGACATCCCCACCAGGTCCGCGAACCACATCCTTCGTGGCCACGATGGAGCAATCGGTATCACTGATGCCTGCTTGATGCGGGCCACTACACACGGGAGAAGTGGTAATGGCGGAAAAATTTAAATTAGATTGAACCTCCAAGGCATTGCTAATGCATCTATTAGCTCCGCCTGATGATCCCTGGACCACGACCAACATCTAGGTAGCTTGAAATTGAGCCGGGACGCCATGAGATCTATCTCCGGCGTCCTCCATCTGTTGCAAATCTCTGCAAACACCTCGGGATGGAGAGACCATTTCCCCAGATGAAAGGACTGCTGAGGAAATCTGCTTCCCAGGTGTCCACACCCAGAATGTGGATCGCTGACAGCGAGCAGATGTGGGCCTCCGCTCAAGCTAGATTCAGAAATACTTCCCTGATTGCTAGGGATCTCCACGCCCCCCCCCCCCCCGATGGTTGATGTAAGCCACAGAGGTTATGTTGTTTGATTGGAATCTGATAAACTTGGACGAACCCAGAAAAGGCCAAGCTTTCTAATCTCCCAGGATGGTCTCAAGAAGGATGTCCCTAATCTCCCAGGATGGTCTCAAGAAGGATTGAGCGATTCTCTCGACCGGTTGTCCAGAGAAATCGGTTGAGACAGATCCGAATGATCGCCGTTCCACTAACTCAGCATGCACAGCTGAAGTGGTCTGAGATGGAATCTGGCAAAAGGAATGATGACCATGCTGGACACAATGAGACCAATAACCTATATACACCGAGCCACAGAGGGCCTTGAGGAGGTCTGGAGACAAGCGGAAGTTAGCTTGTAACGTCTCTGGTCTGTAAGGAATATCCTCCTATTGTAGGAAGGTTTTACTTGCCTTGCAGATTGAGGACCCTCCACTGCAGACAATCTGTGAAAGAGTGATAAGTTCTTTAAGGCAGCCCCAAAATAGTTATCTACCTTCTAGTTTCTAATGCGGTTTCTGAGTAAATTATCCAGGAATAAAACAAACTAGACATTCCCTGCATGCTTCCTTTAACCTTTGAAATATTGGAGGTATGGGAGATTATTCCAAAGATGGACAGAGCTATTTCTATCTTCTTAAAGAAAACTAAATTTAAAGGGACAGGAAATCATTATTTTTCTTTCATGATTCAGATAGCATACAACTTTCCAATTTACTTCTATTCTCTAAATTGCTAAATTATTTAGGTCTCCTTTGTTGAAAAGCATCTGGGTGCTATTTGCTGATTGGTGGCTGCACATTTTATGTTAATTTGTATGCTCTTTCGGGAACATGAAAGACATATATTTTTTTGTTTTGTGTTTCCTGTCCCTTTTAAGTTTGCCTGATAAATTCTTTCATGATGGTGAGAGTCCATGAGACTTAACTTTTTATTTTTGTTTTTTCACAACAGTAGGCGGCAGTACCAGTTTGCACTTCTTTTACCCTGCTTTTTCTTTAATTCTTTCTTCTTTTTTTCTGCTTTCTCTTGGTTATATGTATGACTAAGTATTAATGGGGAAGTAGGAGTGTTTAAAGCTCTGTTGTGTGGGGTGTTTTGCCTCCTCCTATAGGACTGGGATTTAATCCCTCATGTGATGGCTTGTGGACTCACTATCATGAAAGAAATTAATTTATCAGGTAAGCATACATTTTATTTTTAAAAGGTTCTCTTTCTCTTGGCTATTTCCTCGTCCCAAAGAGTATCTGATCTTTCGCCCCTCTTGTAATTCTCTTTACTTGATTCCCCCCCCAATCAGGATAAAGCAGTTTTAAGAACAAACTACTCTTTCTTCCCTAAGGTGGTTGTTTCTTCTGAAATCCTCAATCAGGAAATTGCAGTCCTAACTCTGCCCGGTGCCATAAAAATCTAAAGAAAGATCATTCCATAAATAACTTGGATGTAGTAAGAGCCTTGACATTTTATCTTCGAGCCACTAAATAATTCTGAAGTTCTTCTTCCATGTTTATCCTTCTTTTTTTTTTTTCTGGTCTCAGCAAGGCACAGAATGCTACTGCAATCATATTGGCTTGATTTGCATAGCTTACCTATTAGCGGGGAAGTTTCTACCTAAATGACTTACTGCACATTTTATTAGAGCAGTCACCACCTCTTGGGCTTTTAAAAATTAAGGCTTCCTTTGAACAGATTTGTAAGGCAGCTACTTTGTCATCTTTATATACTTTACCAAATTCTACTATTTTTATACGTTTGCCTCTTTTGGTAGGGAAGTTCTGCTGTCTGCAGTGCCTGTTTAGTACTTCTACCTGCTATTGGATAAGAGGTGGAAAAGTCACCTCGTGAAAAACAATCAGCATTTCAGTGAATGGCCAGAAGGGGTTATGTTAGAAAGAGCAAGAAAAAAAAGTAAGCTTTAGTAAGTTTAATTAAAAATCATGAATGAAGATACCTTTATTTTACTCCTTTCAGTTATTTAAATAGACATTAAAGTATTTTTTTTTTTTTTTTTAAAGTTAAAAAAAAATTATACATTGGAACAGATCTGCATACAAAGTAAATGATTTAAAAGCATTAAATAACTTTTTTTGTTTGTTTGTTTGGGGGGTGGGGGTATGCTGCTTTGTATTCCCAAGACACATCCTTTGAAAAATCTCTTATATGCGGTTTGTTACATGGCTAGTTACTGATATAAACAAGCTCCTGTATATATCAATCAATTACTCTACACTCTAACCGCTTTGGCAGTGTGAAAACTCCTTCAGTGTTGAATTAACAGGAAAACGGGCAATTCAATTTTGAGTTTAATGTCCCCTTAAAGGGATACTGAACCCAACTTTTTTTCTTTCATGATTCAGCTAGAGCATGCAATTTTAAGCAACTTTCTAATTTACACCTTTTATCACTTTTTCTTTGTTCTCTTGCTATCTTTGTTTGAAAAAGAAGGCATCTAAGCTAAGGAGCCAGACAATTTTTGGTTTAGCACCCTGGACGACACTTGTTTATTGGTGGGTGCATTTAGCCACCAATCAGCAAGCACAAACCAAGTTGTAAACAAAAAATGGGCCGGCTTCTAAACTTTCTTGCTTTTCAAATAACGATAGCAAGGGAATGAAGACAAATTGATAATAGGAGCAAATTAGAAAGTTGCTTAAAATGGCATGCTCTATCTGAATCATGAAAGAGGAAAAAAATTGGGTTCAGTTTCCCTTTTAACTACTATCGAATTTTAAAGTAAAGCAACAATAAGATAAGCTTTTTTTCATTCTTAAAGTACAATGTAGAGACGATACATAAAATCTTCTATTTTTATTGTGTCAATGCTTTACATACACTTCACACTATTGTTGTACTTGTAGGCACCTGTGTGATCATATGAAGTTGTAAGGACAGTAAACACCTTGTAGTTACAAGACAGTTTTTGTTGTATTGCTATAGAATAACATATCCGCCAAGTCTTAACACTTTCATGACCGGGTTAAAGTCTACATCGGAAGAGCGTTCCGATGTAGACAAATTGAAATCATGCAAAAGTTTGCGATATTTCAATTATGGGATCGGGTCTGGGGGGCGTCCCTAAGACGCTAGGAACGCCCTCCAGACCTCGATCAAATCCTGCAAGCCTAGTAGGCTTCAGGACAGCCGTTTGCGATGACGTCGTATAACGGCTTTAAAGCCCAGTGCCGTTGTGACGGAATACAACGGCATAACGGAATTAAAAGGTTAATGTTTTTTAAAACAAACATCCTTTTTACTACAATTATTTATCAATAGCCATTACTCCACCCACAATTTGCCTCATTTGGAGGAGCCAATCTGGGCTTTAAGCAAAATAAAGAATGAAAATATATTGCAATGGTTTATTACGCATTACTAAACATTCTACATACAAATCTCAAGGTTTTTACTGTCCCTTTAAAGTAAAGTCAAAATTTCATGATTCAGATGCAGCGTGCTATTTTAAACGACTTTCCTCTGTATTTCTATTATCTAATTTGCTTAGTTCTCTTTGCATCCTTTATGGAATAGCATGCCATTATTATTATTATTATTATTATTATTTATTTAAAAAAAAAGTTATTTATTTAAAAAGCTCCAAAATGCAAAGGTACATTACAATCATAAGGGTACAATACAATAAAAAAAACGTACAACTTATGTAAGACTATACAATGTACACTACTACACTTACATTGACAAACATAAGTAAAAGGAGAGGAGCGCACCCTGCCCTTGAGCACAATCGGTTATAGATACACTTTTTACAATGTGAGCTAGTGTTAGAGAGGCTCTCAAGCTTACAGTCCTCAGGCTCATTGGTTTACCCGATGTGTTCAGCTAGCTCCCAGTAGTGCACTGCTGCTCCATCAACATAGGATACTAAAAGAATGAAGCAAATTTGCTAATAAAAGTAAATTGTAAAGTTCCAAATTGGATGCTCTATCTGAATCATGAAAGAAAACATTTGGGTTTCATGTCCCTTTTTAAGCAGTATGGTTCAGGATCTGCCTGAATTAAAGGGACACTGTAACCAAAAATTTTCTTTCGTGATTCAGATTGAGCATGAAATTTTAAGCAACTTTCTAATTTACTCCTATTATAAAATTTTCTTCATTCTCTTGGTATATTTATTTGAAATGCAAGAATGTAAGTTTAGATGCCGGCCCATTTTTGGTGAACAACCTGGGTTGTCCTTGCTGATTGGTGGATAAATTCATCCACCAATAAAAAAGTGCTGCCCAGCGTACTGAACCCAAAAAAGCTTAGATGCCTTCTTTTTCAAATAAAGATAGCAAGAGAACAAAGAAATTGATAATAGGAGTAAATTAGAAAGATGCTTAAAATTGCATGCTCTTTCTGAATTACAAAAGAAAAATTTTGGGTTCAGTGTCCCTTTTAAGGGTAAACCTTTAATGATAGCACAGAGTGAGAAAATGGTGTAAAAAAAAATGAATATGTTTTTGGTAATGTGAGAGGAATGTTCTATACTAGAGAATGAAGTACTATTCTCTCTGTTCTTAGGTTACAAAGAATCGTGCATCAGAAAAGCCAACTGAAAAAGATCTACAAAGAAGCCTGGAAGCCATGAAGGACCATGCACTGCTTCACTTAGTAACTTCAATATCTATGCCTAAGTACGATGACTTGCTAAGCCACACGCATTTTTTTTTTTTTAATCCTTTTATATCAACTGCCTCTTAATTATTTTATTTTTTTCTTCTTCGGTAAGGATTGGCTGCGGATTGGACCGTTTGAAATGGGAAAGAGTATCTTGTATCCTGGAAGACGTTTTCAAAAATACGAATGTCAAGATCACAGTCTATTACCTGTGATCACAAAGTGTGGCCTCTTTAGCACTTGCTGCATTCAGCCCAGCATCCTGATGATAAAGGAGGAGCTGTGTTTGATACCAAGCTTGTATATTTCAGTTTGGTAACCAGTCCAATCATTTCAGTCTTGTGAGCCGTATCTCTGTTCTCTTTTATGTTTGTTTTTTACTTGAGTTTAAATGCGGCATTCTTACAAGGGTTTGGTGACTGTTACTTTCAAATATGCAAAGTTATAACTGACTTCTTTAAATTTAGCTATAAACAAAATTAAAGGATTTATTTAAATTTGCAGATCAAACACAAAATGTATATTTTCATACACAGAATGACGTCAATATATGACACTAGTGTTTATTTAGTATGACACGGTTTGTTTAGTATGTATATTTCCCATGGAAATAAAACAATTGCAAAACAGTCTCTGTATTCTTCATTGAATAATATCCTTTAAAAAGAAGGGAGGCGCTTGCATTTTCATAGGAGTTGTTCCTTGCCTTAGAGATCAGACAATGTTCTATTTGTTCATTTATCCTTACAATAAAAAAAGTAAAGATATAAATCCCCCAAATCTGAAATTCCAAAATACAAACTTATTCTGAAATGCATCCTTTTCAATTAGTAATTTTTCAAAAAGTATTTAAAAAAAAAAAAAAGTTATTATCCCCACCTGTAAGTCACAATTTTATCTGCCTGTCTTTCTTTTTTTAAGACACGATGAGTCCACGGATCATCTTAATTACTAATGGGATATTCACCTCATGGTCAGCAGGAGGAGGCAAAGAGCACCACAGTAGAGCTGTTAAATAGCTCCTCCCACTCCAGTCATTCTCTTTGCCTATGTTAGTGATAGGAAGAGGTAAAGTGAGGTGTTAGAAAAGATTCTTCAATCAAGAGTTTATTATTTTTAAAGTAGTACAAGATTGTGTTGCTTTTGTTTTAGGGTGTAGCCGTAGTCCATATCAGTCTCTTCAGTAGAGCTTTGGTGGCTTTAGAGCAATGGGAACTTGTGGGACATAATTCTCACTGCGCCTCCCATACATTTATGCTGCCCTAATCCTGATAGCCTAAGCAAGATTACTCAGGCTTTATCCTTTTACCACAGGGCTATGTGAGGTAGAGGACCTCGCAAACCTGCTGAGCTGCCTGCTGTCGGGCAGATTTTAAAGGTAAGTGCTAACTTTTTATTCTGGGTCTGGGAAGATCTCAGAGGAAGTGGAGCACTTTGAGACATATCTCCGTTATTAGGACATTCCTCCTATTCATATAAGGGGAGGGGATCCTGTGACAGCACATTTCTCCAACATTGGTGTGTCCGGTCCACGGCGTCATCCATAACTTGTGGGAATATTCTCTTCCCCAACAGGAAATGGCAAAGAGCACAGCAAAAGCTGTCCTTATAGCCCCTCCCAGGCTCCGCCCCCCCCAGTCATTCTCTTTGCCGCTCTGAACAAGTAGCATCTCCACGGAGATGGTGAAGAGTATGTGGTGTTTAGTTGTAGTTTTTTATTCTTCTATCAAGAGTTTGTTATTTTAAAATAGTGCTGGTATGTACTATTTACTCTGAAACAGAAAGAGATGAAGAGTTCTGTTTAAAAGAGGAGTATGATTTTAGCAGCAGTAACTAAAATCAATTGCTGTTCCCACGCAGGACTGTTGAGCTGAGAGAACTTCAGTTGGGGGGAACAGTTTGCAGACTTTTCTGCTCAAGGTATGACTAGCCATTTTTCTAACAAGACTGTGTAATGCTGGAAGGCTGTCATTTTTCCGTCATGGGGATCAGTAAGCCATTTTCTTAGACTTAGAAAGAATAAAGGGCTTATTATGGGCTATTAACTGGTGGACACTCTTAAGGGCTAAATCGATTGTTTATTTAAGTTATATTTTGCAAGTTTGAAGTAATTTTCACACTTTTATTGTTTGGGGAACGTTTTTATCGCCAGGCACTAGTTTAGACACCTTCCCAGTCAGGAAGGGCCTTTCACTATAGTAGGCAGAGCCTCATTTTCGCGCCATTATTGCGCAGTTACTTTTGAGTACAGTGCATGCAGCTGCATGTGTGAGGGTCTGGTATCCACTGAAAACGTTTCTAAAAGGCTTGAATTGGTATCGTATACCCCCCTGGGATTTGTGAAGTCGCAACAAAGGCTGTGGCTGGGACTGTAGTGGGGTTAAAATTGCAAACGGCTCCGGTTTCCACATTTTAAGGGTTAACAGCTTGAAAATTGGGGTGCAATACTTTGAATGCATTAAGACACTGTGGTGAAAATTTGGTATAGTTTGGATAATTCCTTCATAGTTTTTCACATATTCAGTAATAAAGTGTGCCCTGTTTAACATTTAAAGAGACAGTAACGGTTTTGTTTTAAAACAGTTTTTGTGCTTTATTAACCAGTTTAAGCCTGTTTAACATGTCTGTACCTTCAGATAGATCATGTTCTGTATGTATGGAAGCCAATGTGGTTCCCCCTTCAAATATATGTGATAATTGTGCCATAGCGTCCAAACATAGTAAGGACAGTACTGTCACAAATAGTAAGGTTGCCCAGGATGATTCCTCAGATGAAGGAAGTAGAGAGAGTTCTACATCATCTCCTTCTGTGTCTATACCAGTTATGCCCGCGCAGGCGACCCCTAGTACTTCTAGTGCGCCAATGCTTGTTACTATGCAACAATTGACGGCAGTAATGGATAACTCCATAGCTAATATTTTATCCAAAATGCCAACATTTCAGAGAGCGCGATTTCTCTGTTTTAAACACTGTAGAGCAGGAGGGCGCTGATAATAATTTTTCTGTCATACCCTCACACCAGTCTGAAGTGGCAGTGAGGGAGGGTTTGTCAGATGGAGAAATTTCTGATTCAGGAAGAATTTCTCAGCAGGCAGAACCTGATGTTGTGACATTTAAATTAGAGCATCTCCGCGCATTACTTAAGGAGGTGCTATCTACTCTGGATGATTGTGACAATCTGGTCATCCCAGAAAAATTGTGCAAGATGGACAAATTCCTAGAGGTCCCGGTGCACCCTGATGCCTTTCCGATACCTAAACGGGTGGCGGACATAGTGAATAAGGAGTGGGAGAAGCCAGGCATACCTTTTGTCCCTCCTCCTATATTTAAGAAATTGTTCCCTATGGTCGACCCCAGGAAGGACTTATGGCAAACAGTCCCTAAGGTCGAGGGGGCGGTTTCTACACTAGCCAAGCGCACGACCATTCCCATTGAGGACAATTGTGCTTTCAAAGATCCTATGGATAAAAAATTTGGAGGGTTTGCTTAAAAAGATTTTTGTACAGCAAGGTTACCTCCTTCAACCTATTTCGTGCATTATTCCTGTCACTACAGCGGTGTGGTTCTGGTTCGAGGAACTGGAAAAGTCGCTCAGTAGGGAGACTCCGTATG
Source organism: Bombina bombina (assembly GCF_027579735.1). Classification (NCBI taxonomy): domain Eukaryota; kingdom Metazoa; phylum Chordata; class Amphibia; order Anura; family Bombinatoridae; genus Bombina; species Bombina bombina. The sequence goes on along the minus strand of NC_069501.1, from coordinate 500,457,311 downwards.
AGGAAGTCATGGACAGAATTCACGCACTTAAGTTAGCTAATTCCTTTATTTTAGACGCCGCTTTGCAGTTAGCGAGGTTAGCGGCGAAAAATTCAGGGTTTGCAATTGTGGCGCGCAGAGCGCTCTGGCTAAAGTCTCGGTCGGCGGATGTATCTTCCAAGACAAAATTGCTTAATATCCCTTTCAAAGGTAAGACCCTTTTTGGGCCAGAATTGAAAGAGATTATTTCAGACATCACTGGGGGAAAGGGCCATGCCCTCCCACAAGATAGACCTTTCAAGGCTAAGAATAAGTCCAATTTTCGTTCCTTTCGCAATTTCAGGAACGGACCGGCTTCCAACTCTGCAGCCTCTAGACAAGAGAGTAACGCTTCCCAGACTAAACCAGCTTGGAAACCAATGCAAGGCTGGAACAAGGGTAAACAGGCCAAGAAGCTTGCTGCTGCTACCAAGACAGCATGAAGGGGTAGCCCCCGATCCGGGACCGGATCTAGTAGGGGGCAGACTCTCTCTCTTTGCTCAGGCTTGGGCAAGAGATGTTCAGGATCCCTGGGCACTAGAAATAGTCTCTCAGGGTTATCTTCTAGAATTCAAGGAACTACCCCCAAGGGGAAGGTTCCACATGTCTCACTTATCTTCAAACCAAATAAAGAGACAGGCATTCTTACATTGTGTAGAAGACCTGTTAAAGATGGGAGTGATACACCCAGTTCCAACTGTGGAACAAGGTCAGGGGTTTTACTCAAATCTGTTTGTAGTTCCCAAAAAAGAGGGAACTTTCAGACCAATTCTGGATTTAAAAATTCTAAACAAATTTCTCAGAGTTCCATCGTTCAAAATGGAAACCATTCGAACAATTTTACCTACAATCCAGGAGGGTCAATTTATGACTACCGTGGATTTAAAGGATGCGTATCTACATATTCCTATCCACAAAGATCATCATCAGTTCCTAAGGTTCGCCTTTCTGGACAAACATTATCAGTTCGTGGCTCTCCCATTCGGGCTAGCCACTGCTCCAAGAATTTTCACAAAGGTGCTCGGGTCCCTTCTAGCGGTTCTAAGACCAAGGGGTATTGCAGTGGCACCTTATCTGGACGACATTCTAATCCAAGCGTCGTCTCTTTCCAAAGCAAAGGCTCATACAGACATTGTTCTAGCCTTTCTCAGATCTCACGGGTGGAAGGTGAACGTAGAAAAGAGTTCACTGTCTCCGTCGACAAGAGTTCCCTTTTTGGGAACAATAATAGATTCTTTAGAAATGAAAATCTTCCTGACAGAAGTCAGAAAGTCATAGCTTCTAAACGCTTGTCAAGTTCTTCACTCTATTCTGCAGCCTTCCATAGCTCAGTGCATGGAAGTAGTAGGGTTGATGGTTGCAGCAATGGACATAGTTCCTTTTGCTCGAATTCATCTAAGACCATTACAACTGTGCATGCTCAAGCAGTGGAATGGGGACTATACAGACTTGTCTCCAAAGATTCAAGTAGACCAGCTGACCAGAGACTCACTGGTGGTTGTCCCAGGATCACCTGTCTCAGGGAATGAGTTTCCGCAGACCAGAGTGGGTCATTGTCATGACCGACGCCAGTCTATTAGGCTGGGGCGCGGTCTGGGATTCCCTGAAAGCTCAGGGTTTATGGTCTCGGGAAGAGTCTCTTCTCCCGATCAACATCCTGGAACTGAGAGCGATATTCAATGCTCTCCGGGCTTGGCCTCAACTAGCGAATGCCGGATTCATAAGATTCCAGTCAGACAACATGACGACTGTAGCTTACATCAACCATCAGGGGGGAACAAGGAGTTCCTTGGCGATGAGAGAGGTATCCAAAATCATCAAATGGGCGGAGGATCACTCCTGCCACCTATCTGAAATCCACATCCCAGGAGTAGACAACTGGGAGGCAGATTATCTGAGGAGTCAAACTTTTCATCCGGGGGAGTGGGAACTCCACCCGGAGGTGTTTGCCCAGTTGACTCAATTATGGGGCATTCCAGACATGGATCTGATGGCGTCTCGTCAGAACTTCAAGGTTCCTTGCTACGGGTCCAGATCCAGGGATCCCAAGGCGACTAGTGGATGCATTAGTGGCGCCTTGGTCGTTCAACCTAGCTTATGCGTTTCCACCGTTCCCTCTCCTTCCCAGGCTTGTAGCCAGGATCAAACAGGAGAAGGCCTCGGTAATTCTGATGGCTCCTGCGTGGCCGCGCAGTACTTGGTATGCAGACCTGGTGAATATGTCATCGGCTCCACCATGGAAGCTACCTTTGAGACAGGATCTTCTAGTACAAGGTCCATTCGAACATCCAAATCTAGTTTCTCTGCAGCTGACTGCTTGGAAATTGAACGTTTGATTTTATCCAAGCGTGGGTTTTCAGATTCAGTGATAGATACTCTGGTCCAAGCCAGAAAACCTGTGACTAGAAAGATTTACCATAAAATATGGAAAAGATATATCTGTTGGTGTGAATCCAAGGGATTCTCCTAGAGTAAGATTAAAATTCCTAAAATCCTCTCCTTTCTCCAAGAAGGTTTGGATAAGGGATTGTCAGCGAGTTCTCTAAAAGGACAGATTTCTGCTTTATCTGTCTTGTTACACAAACGACTGGCAGCTGTGCCAGATGTACAAGCTTTTGTACAGGCTTTGGTCAGAATCAAGCCTGTTTACAGACCCTTGACTCCTCCCTGGAGTCTAAATTTAGTTCTTTCAGTTCTTCAAGGGGTTCCGTTTGAACCCTTACATTCCATAGATATCAAGTTACTATCTTGGAAAGTTCTGTTTTTGGTTGCTATTTCTTCTGCTAGAAGAGTTTCTGAATTATCTGCTTTGCAGTGTGATCCACCCTATCTGGTGTTCCATTCAGATAAGGTTGTTTTGCGTACCAAGCCTGGTTTTCTTCCAAAAGTTGTTTCCAACAAGAATAAATCCAGTTTCAAAGAAGGAACGTTTGTTACACAATTTAGATGTAGTCCGTGCTTTAAAGTTCTATTTAGAAGCAACAAAGGATTTCAGACAAACTTCTTCTTTGTTTGTCGTTTATTCTGGTAAGAGGAGAGGACAAAAAGCTACTGCTACCTCTTTCTGGCTGAAAAGCATCATCCGATTGGCTTATGAGACTGCCGGACGACAGCCTCCTGAACGAATCACAGCTCACTCTACTAGGGCTGTGGCTTCCACATGGGCCTTCAAGAACGAGGTTTCTGTTGATCAGATATATAAGGCAGCGACTTGGTCTTCTCTGCACACTTTTGCCAAATTCTACAAATTTGATACTTATGCTTCTTCGGAGGCTATTTTTTGGAGAGGTTTTGCAAGCCGTGGTGCCTTCTGTTTAGGTAACCTGATTTGCTCCCTCCGTTCATCCGTGTCCTAAAGCTTTGGTATTGGTTCCCACAAGTTATGGATGACGCCGTGGACCGGACACACCAATGTTGGAGAAAACAGAATTTATGCTTACCTGATAAATTACTTTCTCCAACGGTGTGTCCGGTCCACGGCCCGCCCTGGTTTTTTAATCAGGTTTGAAAATTTTCTTTCTCTATACCCTATAGTTTCTCCTTTTTTTCTCCTAACCGTCGGTCGAATGACTGGGGGGGCGGAGTCTGGGAGGGGCTATATGGACAGCTTTTGCTGTGCTCTTTGCCATTTCCTGTTGGGGAAGAGAATATTCCCACAAGTTATGGATGACGCCGTGGACCGGACACACCGTTGGAGAAAGTAATTTATCAGGTAAGCATAAATTCTGTTTTTTTAGCAGGCACTGGGGCTAAGGAGATTAAATGTGGCTGTACTCTGGGGGGCCTCGATCACTTGGGACAAAGTAATAAGGACTCGGAAGATGGTTGTGTGGGTCACTCTTTTGGGCTATAGAGCTACCTAACATGCGGTTGCACAATCATTCCCAATTTCTATCAGAGTGTACAAATTTAACTAGCTCCCGGTGGCTTATCTATGCATATTAATGGCGACCGGGAGATTGTTTATTGATACGCCCACGATGGGCGGTGTTACTTTTGGCGCCGTTTTTTGGCCTGCAATTCTTCTATCAAGGCACAGTCATAATGGTGCCGGGAAATGGAGTGTTATCACGCCCACGAGGGGCGGAGCTAGGTGGAGGCTGTGTTAGGTTGCGCTCTCCACCTCCATTATGATATCGGAAGGCAGCGCATCTAACACAGCCTTTAGTGGTTTTCCTTCTCAATGCGGGTCCAGTCAGCACTTTGAAGTACAGCGTTTTGGACTTGCTTGTGTATATTAACATATAGTTTATCCATGACAATAAACAGTTTAAAATTTCAAAGGAAATAAACTGTTTAAAATGCATTCTTTTGTCTTTAAACTTAGGTGTTAAATGAGTCTTATGGCATTTAAGTTTTGGGCAGATGGGCACTTCAGCACAATATCTGAGGTGTAAGTAGGTGCTACAATATTTGCTTACTAATCTAAATCATTCCTGCACACAAAAAGAAAAAGTTAGTTTGAAATTTAAAGAGACAGTAACGTTTTTTATCTGTTAATTTTATTAAAAGAATTTCAGTTGTTTCTTTGTTTAATTCATCCTTTGTGATTTAGGATGGTACAACAGCACACAAAAAATAAGGTTACTTCATTTATATTTAAATGAACAGTAACATATATATTTTTTTTTTTTTTTTGTCAATTTTTAGTATAAACTTTTACACTTTTTTTTTTTACCTACTCCTAAGGCTTTTGCTGTTTAAGAGTCTGACAATGGTCAATCTATGCCACAAATTTCTCCTATAGTCCCACAAAATTGTATGGCCCACATGCAGTGCCCTGCGCTTCCTCTCACACTCAATTTGGAGTTACTCTGCATTTCAATCATTATATGTTTTTCCCACGTGGTAGAAAACATTACTAGAGGAATTATTTTCAATCATTTAGGGTGATTGATTTGGTAGTTGCTATTCTGAGTGGTTCTTCCCTGTTACCTGAAAGAGGAAGATACTTCGGGATTATCTGATAGATTTCTCGGACTCAGATGAATAATATCTTATTTGATCCTGAGGTTTTTCTAGCTTGAACATCTCCATTTGTTACTTTAGGAGGTTTTGGCTACCTTGGGAGACTTCAGCACTGCTGGGGTACTCTATCCTAGTGCGTCCAGTAAAGTTATAAGGAATGGGAGAGACCGCATTCCCTATATTTGAAAAGATGTTTTCCCATATCCGACTCGGCTAAGGAGGCTGGGCAAAAAAGTCCCTAGGGTGGAAGGAGTAGTTTCCAAAAGAACTACTATATCCCTGGAGGATAGTTGGGTTTTTTCACAGGTCCTATGGACGAAAATTAGAAAAGGGATGTACACCAGGGCTTACAATGGCAACCAGCTGTGTACTTTGCTATCGTCTCTAGTGCGACGGCATATTGATTTGTTGCGTTGTCTGATACTACTAGATCAGAATCTCCCCTGGATAAAATCCAGGATAGGATAAAAGCTTTCAGATTGGCTAATTCCTTTTATTTCAGTTTTTTATCTTAAACTTTTCAAACTGGGAGCATAGGTTTCAGGGTTCTCTGTTCCAGCTCACAGAGCCTTACTCTACGGATGTATGCTCTAAGTCTAAGCTTTTAGTGATTCCTTACAAAGAGAAGACCTTGTTGGGACCTGGCTTGACAGAAATGATCTCTTTTGAAATAAAAAAATAAATAAAATCCAATTAGCCTGCTGTTGAATCAAAGACAGCATGAAGGACATGCCCCCGATCCGGGATCAGATATTGTAGGGGGCAGACTTTCCGTCTTCGCTCAGGCTTGGGTTCGAGATGTTCAGGATTCCTAGGAAAATAGTGTCCCAGGGATACAAATTAGAGTTAAAAAGTTTTCCTCCCAGAGGCAGGTTTCTGCTTTCAGGATTATCTGCAGATCAGACAAAAGGAGAGGCGTTCTTACACCGTGTAGGAGACCTCTCAGACCTGGGAGTGATTGTTCCAGTTCCAAGTACAGGTTCTGGGTTTTTTATCTCAATTGGTTTGTGGTTCCCAAAATGAGGGAACCTTCAGGCCTCTCTTTTAGATCTCAAGAGTCTAAACAAACTTCTTAGTGTACCGTTCTTCAAGATGGAATCTATTAATTCCATTCTTCCCTTGATCCAAGAGGGTCAATTTTTGACAACTGTGGATTTAAAGGACGCGTACCTTCATGTTGCATTCATAAGTTCTAAGGTTTTCCTTTTTGGACAAACGCTTCCAGTTCGTGGCTCTTCCTTTCGGTCTTGCCACAGCTCTGAGTTTTCACAAGATTTCACCCAGACATGGTGTTATCCTTCCCGCGATCTCACGGGTGGATGGTTAATTTGGATGGAGTTCCTTAGTACCAAGCACATGGGTAACTTTCTTGAGAACCATAGTAGTTTCCATGTCAATGAAGATTTTTCTGATAGAATGTACGGACATCAGAGATTGTTACTTGTCTAATCATTCAGTCCACTCCTCGGCCTTCAGTGGCTCAATACATGGAGGTAATTGGGCTGATGGTGGCGGCAATGGACATTATCCCCTTTGCTTGGTTCCATTTTAGACCTCTGCAGTTAAGCATACTCGGGCAATGGATCGGAGATCATTCAGCTTCGTCTCCTCAAATACTGCTGGAGCAGGAGACGAGGGGTTTTCCTCAATGGTGGTTGTCTGGTGGGTGTAGATCATCTCTCCCAGGGAACCTGCTTTCGCAGTCCATCTTGGGTGGTTGTGACAACAGACGCCAGCCTTCTAGGGCAGGGAGCAATCTGAGGCTCCCTGAAGGCTCAGAGGGTTTGGACTCAGTCAGTCTGTTCTTCCTATAGACATTCGGGAGCTGAGAGCGATCTACAAGGTTTTTCTGGCCTGGCCTCAGTTAGCCTCGGTCCAATTTATCAGGTTCCAGTCGAACAAAATAACGTCAGTGGCTTACATCAATCATCGGGAGGAACGAGGAGTTTCTTGGCGATAATAGAGGTATCCAAAATAATTCAGTGGGCAGAGGCCCATTCTTGCAGTCTGTCGGAAATCCACAACCCAGGGGGGTCTACTGGGAGGTGGATTTCCTGAAGCAGGCAGACTTTTCATCCGGGGGAGTGGGAACTCCATCCGGAAGTGTTCTCCAGTTTTTTCATCAGTTTGTTTTTCCTTCTTGGGTCATTGCTCGAATCAAGCAAGAGAGGGCTTCGGTGATCCTCATAGCACCGGCTTCGCCTCGCTGGATTTGGTATGCAGACCTGGTGGACATGTCATCTCTGCCATCTTGGGGACTTCCGTTGAGGAAGGACCTTCTATTTCAAGGGCCCCTCCTTTGCCCAACTCTGGTTTCTCTGAAACTGACTGCTTGGAGATTGTACGCTTAATATTATCAAAGCGGGGTTTTCTGACTCGGTCATTGAGTCCATGATTCTCTAGAAAAATTTATCTTAAGATATGACGTAAATATCTCTATTGGTGTGAATCCATAGGCTACTCATGGAGTAGAGTTAAAATTCCTAGAATTTTGCCTTCTCTCCAAGAGGTTTTGGAGAAAGGTTCATCGTCAAGTTCCCTAAAGAGTTTACATCTCTGTCTTTCTTTATTTTGTTACACAGACATCTGGCAGATGTCCCAGATGTACAATCATTTTGTCAGACCTTGGTTGGGTTCAGGCCTGTGTCCAAACCAGTTACTCCTCCATGGAGTCTGAATTTAGTTCTCAGAGTTCTTCAAGAGGCTCTGTTTGAGCCTATGCATTCCTTAGATATTAAGTTATCTGGGAAAGTTTTATTTCTTGTTACTCTCTGGCGTAGCTTAGTGGCTAGCACACCTGGTGAAGAAGCAGAAGGTTGAGAGTTCAAATTTGCCCATGGGTACTGTTCATTTAATGGAGAGTGTCAGAGCTCTCGGCATTACAGTATGAGTCTCCTTATCTTATTTTCCATCAGATAAGGTAGTTTTTACGTACTAAGTTAGGATTTCTTCCTAAGTTTGTTTCTGATCTGAACAATAATCAGGTGATTGTTGTTCTTTTCTTGTGTCCTAATCCTCCTCCTCAGAAGGAAAGACTTCTGCACAATTTGGACGTTGTCAGTCCTCAGTCAAACGCAAGGGACAGAAAGCTACGGTTACTTCTCTTTCTTTTTGACTGAAGAGTGTCATACATTTTGCATATGAGACTGCTGGACAGCAGCCTCCCGGGGGAGTTACGGCTTATTCCACGAGGGCTGTTGCTTCCTCATGGGCGTTCAAAAATGAAGCTTCTGTGGAACAGATTTGCAAGGCTGCAACTTGGTCCTCTTCTCTCTTTTTCAGAGTTTTACAAATTTGACACTTTTGCCTCGTCTGAGGCCGCTTTTGGGAGAAAGGTTCTTCAAGCAGTGGTGCCTTCCGTTTAGATTCCCTGTCTTGTCCCTCCCGTATCATCTGTGTACTCTAGCTTGGGTATTGAATCCCGTTAGTAATTAAGATGATCCGTGGACTCATCGTGTCTTAAAAAAGAAAATTTATGCTTACTACCTGATAAATTTATTTCTTTTTGACACGATGAGTCCACGGCCCGCCCTGTTCTTGTAAGCCAGGTTGTGGGTTATTGTAAACTTCAGACACCTCTGCACCTTGGCGTTTTCCTTTCTCTTCCTAACTTCGGTCGAATGACGGGAGTGGCAGGGAAGGGAGGAGCTATTTAACAGCTCTGCTGTGGTGCTCTTTGCCGCCTCCTGCTGACCAGGAGGTGAATATACCATTAGTAATTAAGATGATCCGTGGACTCAGTGTCAAAAAAGAAATAAATTTATCAGGCAAGCATAATTTTTTTTTGTGTTCTAAAATGAAAATAGTCTATTTAAAACAACAAATATTACCAGTCCTATTACAGTATTGTACTATCTTTCTGAGAATACTATGCATAGAAAAGTATTAAAAATTATATAAAACTAGCTTTAGGTTACATGTATAAGCTGTATAACATGTAAATATTGCCTAAATGATGCAACATATTGTTTAACTTGATGGCATCCCCTCGCCACACTTTCCCATTTTACAGATACAAATATTCCAAAATCCAAGCTATTTTTTTTACCTGTAATAATTAATTTTTAAGTGTTAATTTTGACAGCATATTTTGATTTAGTTTTAGTCATAGGGGCCGATTTATCAAGCTCCGTATGGAGCTCGATGCCCCTGTTCACGTGAGCCTTCAGACTCGCCCGAAACAGAAGGTATGAAGCAGCGGTCTAAAGACCGTTGCTCCATAACTTGTCTGCCTGCTCTGAGGCCATGGACAGAAATCAACCCGATCGAATACGATTGGGTTAACTGACACCCCCTGCTAGCGGCTGATTGGCCGCGAATCTGCAGAGGGCGGCATTGCACCATCAGTTCACAAGAAATGCTGGTGCAATGATAAATGCCGACCGCGTATGCATTTATCGATGTGCGGCGGACATGATCACTACAGTGAATCATGCCTGTCCGCACATTAATAATTCGGCCCCATAGTCTTGACTAAAATGCTGTTTTAGTTGTATTTTAGTTATCATAATTGTTTTAGTCGACTAAATTAACACTGATTTTCATTGATTTGTCCTCAGTTTAGGGTCAATGTATGCTTTCTCTTTCCTAAAGACTAGAGCCTGACATACAATATTCTCAGTCTTTTGACTTTTATTTTTATGCCCATACAGGGCAACCTCGCTAGGCCCTAGGACAAAAGCTGCAATCTGACCCCCCTAATTCAACCACACCTTTCTGGAGGTAATCAGGCAGATTCGGAGCCAGCAGTCACACCAGGCAAGAGATGTTTCTTCTCTGTAATTATTAGTCGTTCAGCCTTCTGTACAGCTATAGTGGCATTTTTTTTATGTATGGCCATCTTGGAAACCCTGCCACCATATTTGTAAAGGTAAATCCATACTTTACTGTTTCTTGGGGGGCACAAAAAGAAGATATAATGCAGGTAGAGCCCAGGCCTCCCTATAGTGAAGTGAAAAGAAAGCACAGCATCTCTGTAAATAAGGCAAAACTATTGCTCTTTATTAGGGTGACATTCCCAAAAACAGCAGCAACGTTTTAAAGAATGTCACCCTAATAAAGAGCAATTGGTTTTTGCCTTTTTTACAGAAGGGCTGTGGTCTTTCTTTTTACTTGGATTTTTTAAAGGGGTTCGCAGAGACCCTATTTGCACCGCGGGCACACTGGTGAACTTTATAAACTTCTAAAAAAACACTGATTGCACGGCCAGATGGGCCTCCAAGAAATGCGGGCTCAATCTTGATTGAGACACCTGAAGACCCCATGTAGTCACACCCCTTCCAATTGGTGTTCCATGTATAAAAGCTGTTGTATTATAAAAAAAAATAAATACAAAAATCCAGGTGAGGCATGTTTAAAAAAAATAAAAATAAAAAATACAAAAATCCAGGTGAGGCATGTTTAAAAAAAAATACAAAAATCCAGGTGAGGCATGTTTAAAAAAAAAAAATCTGTTTTGACCAAGGAACATATTAAAGGGACATTATACACCAATTTTTATATTACTGCATGTAATAGACACTACTATAAAGAATATCCACAGATACTGATATAAAAATCCAGTATAAAATCATTTAAAAACATACTTAGAAGCTTCCAGCTCTGTTTAAAAGGTTACTGGAGCACCCACTGCAAGTGGGAAATAACGGACACTCCCCCTTCCTTTGCATATGGAAAGACCCTTTACACAAACGGGATGTTCGCTGGAGTAGGTATACGTCTGTATTCTCCTAAAACTTTGGGGCTTGGTTTGGAATCTGAAAAAAAAAAAAAAAAAAAACGTTATGGGCTATATAAATAGATCTACAAAACATTTATGCAACCTTTTGAGGTTGAATTTGAAATCCATTGTTGAGCATTTTAAAGGGACACTGAACCCAATTTTTTTTTATTTCGTAATTCAGATAGAGCATGAAATTTTAAGCAACTTTCTAATTTACTCCTATTATCAATTTTTCTTCGTTCACTTGCTATCTTTATTTGAAAAAGAAGGCATCTAAGCTTCTTTTTTGTTTTAGGACTCTGGACAGCACTTTATTGGTAGATGAATTTATCCACCAATCAGCAAGAATAACCCAGGTTATTCACCAAAAATGGGCCAGCATCTAAACATCTTGCATTTCAAATAAAGATACCAAGAGAATGAAGAAAATTTGATAATAGGAGTAAATTAGAAAGTTGCTTAAAATTGCATGCTCTATCTGAATCATAAAAGAAAAAAATTTGGGTTCAGTGTCGCTTTAATTAGAAACATTTTGACAATCTTTTAAATTTTTATCAAAATGCTTTATTTTTAAAAAGTTTTTTCAGCAAAGCAGGGATATCTCTTAACCCTTTGAGTGCTAATGACGGCTCTGAGCCGTCACAGAGTTTCCCACTCTGGTGCTAATGACGGCTCAGAGCCGTCACTTAGAACTTTCCCACCTTGAGGGAGATCTGGGGGCTCCCACCCGCTCCTACCCTGGCGATTGTGCCTGTAGAGTGACAGGCATTGCCGGGGCTTCCCGTTTTGCGTGGTGACGTCACGCGCAATAGCGTGATGACGTCACTGCACAACTTTATTTATACTTAACAATGTTAAATATAGGAGCAGGGGGCATGCTGCTTAGAAGCCTGTATCTCAGGCATCTGAGCAGCTACAGACCCCCAAGACCCACCATTGGAAAGGTAATCGCCTAAGCTTTCCAACAGTGTAAGTCTGGGGAAAAAAAAAATCTTAGCACCCAGGTGGGAAAGTGCGTATCACTCAAAGGGTTGAGGTACATTTAAAAAAAAAAAAAAAGTTTTTATTGAGGTGTTTAGTAAACAGGTACAGACAATCGATGCACTAAACTCTTCTGACTTCTCATTCAACAAAATCAAAGAGATATCTCAAAATACAATGTTCCGCACAAGTAACATAAATGTTGCAAAATACAATGTTCTGCTCGAAAAAGAAAATAATTGTTTCAACAGTGATATGCCAAAAATATGAATCTTTCAAAATATAATGGTCTGTATGAAAAATATATACCTGTGTGTATATGTATATGCAGTGGCGGCTGGTGAATTTTTAGGATGGGGGTGCACAAGACCCTCCCCCTATTAGAAAGTCACGCCCCTTTGAAAAACACACCCCTTTTTTAAAACCACGCCCCTTTAACAAGCCACACCCTTTGTGAAAGCCACGCCCCTCAAATGGCCCCACCCATTTGAACCAGCAGTGTTTTTGGTCATCGTCTTCTTGAAATATCTAGCCCCGGCCTGGGGGTAACTTCAACTGAAGTTTGTGACTGATTCCTCAACATTATTCTCAAGTATCTGCTGATATTGAGTGGAATCCATGAGACCCTCAACAATATTCCCAGTAGTACAGGTCTTTTGGAGGTGGTCTGTGGGCTGTTTTTGACCGTTCTCACCATCCTTTGCCTTTGCCTCTGGCCCTCTCTGATATTTTACTTGCCCTGCCACTTCTGGCCTTAACAAGAACTGTGCCTGTGGTCTTCCATATCCTCACCATGCATTGCTCACTGTGTTCCTCATAGTGGACACAGACATCTTAAATCTATGAATGCATACTCTTCAGTACAGCCATGTTCACGTGCGACAGTGCACAAATGGAGGAGCCTACACTACCTGCCCATGTCTAGTCTTAAAATATACATGATGGTGCTCAGTTAAATTATATAATAACATATATATATATTAACCAAATAATTAATTAAAGCTGCAAAATAATAAGAATGTTGAATGTACATTTATGAAAACATATATATTCCTGGATTTAAAGAACCTTCCACTTTATAGAGAAATACAACCACATTTCAATTACTGTTGCCTCAGCCCCCAGTGTTCGATATTAGGCAATGCAGCCAAAGGCCTTGGCAACATGAAGATAAATACACCCACATTTTACTTTCTACAAAAGAAGATTATTTCTATTACACTAGTGCTTAATAATTAACTTCAACGGTAAAGATTAAAACAGGGGGGGCGTGTCCGGGCCATGGCCTAGAATGGCTGCTTAACTGGGAGCTCTGCATAGGAAAATTACAAACCGCCTTGTAATTGCAATTTTTCACATCCATCCAGAGAGAAATAGACTAACACGAATCTGATAATACTTTACTGGATTGGAGTATAAGTTTATTGAGAGAAGAAAGACCTCCCAGGCTGGACCGCAGAGATCTCTTGGCGGCTTACAGGGACAGAGAACTCAGCACCCCCCCCCGGGGAACCGGGGTAAGCAGAGTAAGTATAGTACCTCTGCATCTATCTATCTATCTGAACCCGCTTAAAGTGCTGCAATATGGGGGATATCTCTATCATCATAGGGGACCTGCTCCTTGAATTCGAGCGCAGGCTTTGCAGCAGATTGGACCGCCTTGCGTCCCGCATGGAACAGGTGCATAGGGAGACGGCACTGTCTAAACTAGAGGTGGAGATGGCGGCAAACACTAATAGCAAAGGAGAAACTTCCCAACCATCTACGACCCAGCTTGCTGCAGAGAAAACTCTGGTGTACCTAGAGTCGAGAGCCAGTGGGGAATCCTTAACCTATACAGCGGTCCCGGTCCCGGGGAGTGCGGCCGGCCCCCTGGGGTGGGACCCTGTTCACTTCAATGGCCGCAAGGAACTGTGCACGGAGGTAAATTTGTGGCAAATGGCCATAGAATCCGGAGAATGGATAAGGGAGACCGCTTGGTATGTGGCTGATTCACGGCGAGAGTGGTGCTTACCGGCAGCTTGCGATTTTCAGCCCGGAGCAGTGGGGGAAGCTGGACTCTTCCTAGATGGCATATACGGGCGGGGGGGGGGGACCCGGATAACCCCTGCTCAAGGTGGCGGTTCCCCCTGGCTTCTGGTGAGACTTTGTGGTCGTCAGGACTGGCTGCTCCCTGGTCTGTGCATTAGGCAAGGTGTGGGTTAAGGTACTGGAATGCCTCGAGGCAGACTCTGGATTTACTGCTGAGTGCCAAGTAAAGGCTTTATTACTAGGATAACCTGTGCATATAAGTCCCCTATAGGGAATCATTTGACTTAAAGGACTAAGCTATTATGTTACCCCCACTGGGGATATAGCCTTTATCTATGGTTTCAAATGTACCTCCAGAGAGGCTTTTTTTCAGCATAAATATTCAATTAGGCCCCTGCAAGAAATAGTGTATGCTCCCCATGGAAGCTTAATCTGATATCCTAAAAGTGGAATGCTAGCTTATACAGGGTTTATTTTATTTATATACAGCCTGGTTGTTCATTTGCTTTTATTATATGTATGTTCCTGGAATATGAACGCAATGTTATTATTTCCATATACCTTTTTAACAATGTTTGATGTTCTCTACGTTATACTACATAGGAGGTTATTAATTTACATATAAGTATTAATGGAGGTCTCTATCTAAGACGCAACCAGAACTAAAATAGTGTTCCTGAGATTCTCTGAGGCCTAAGAATGATCCTCCAGCAATGTGAATGTTACATAGGCTACTAATTTATCCATCTTTGTATAAAGCACCTAAGGCTAGGAGGGGTCCGGTTTCTCTTGAAACTGGGTTTACTCATTACTATAGAACTATTGTATTTCTGCTACCTAAATATGCACTGCACTAAGTAGCTCTAGAGTATTATATCCCTAAGTTGTTCCCTATGTTATGGACAAAAGATGACCTAAGGCTTTTCTTTTAGAGCTTGGATACGAAAACTGGGTCTTATGACTAGCATTTGTTTATGTTATGCTTTGTCCATGTTAGCATATCTAAATATAAAATGAGGTACTGCTCATGGCCTTCCGCATTTCCTACTGCTAGGAATTTTTGTTGCTGTGTATTGTTCCAAGACATGCCTATGTACCAACAGTAAAAGAATTAATGTATGCTAATAGGTATGTTGCCATGAATATATATATTACTATCTATGTATGTCATTGTTACCTCAATAAAAAAATTATTAAAAAAAAAAAAAGATTAAAACAGAATGTTGATAACCTAAGTACAATTTTTGTAAATTAAGTCAATCCGCCTGTCTTTTTTTGAGGCAAATAAATCAATAACATTTTCGGTGAATGTAGGCATGTCATTGATCAATTGTTTTTCAATTGTGAGCATGGCTAGAGCAGTCAGTCTTTCCTCAGTCATGGTGCTCCTTAGAAATGTCTTAACTCGTTTTAAAGTTGAGAAACATCTCTCAGCCTCAGCAGTTGTCACGGGAATAGTCGAAATAATTTGCAACAGTTTGTAGGTCTCCGAGAAAGTGCTGTCCAAGTTATTTTCTATTACAAACTGTAGAAGACTGATGGCACCATTCATATTTCGGAAATCTGGCCTTCTGTAAATTACTCCTAGTTCAGTTTTCAGGCGATCTTTCTGTAATGTGTGATAAACCGCTGATGTTTGTTCAAGAAGCTGATTTGGAAAATTTTTCTCGTAATCCGCAAATTTTTCCGCTTGGAGGAGAGAAACAGCCGAGTAGTGAGTTATAAAAGAAAATCTATCTTTTACTTGATTTGTGATAACATCGCATATCTCTTTAGCTGCCACAGTCTGAGCAATGTGAATATTTTCTCTCTTACTTTTCCTAGATGTTTCCTCTGTTTCTGATATCGTCATGGTCACTGTGTCCATTCTATTCCTTTCGTTTTCCATTGTCTGCTGGAAAGTGTTAATATGTTTTCGAATAAGTGCCGCATCTGTTTGTGTTTTCTGAAGTTGGTTGTATAACACATCTACATGTGGCATAATATTGTGAAAAACTGTAAGCCAAAACACGAATACCGAGTCTTGTAACATACGCTGAATAGCCCCTGCTTGATTTATAGCTATTTCTTTTTTCGATGTTGACTCTATTTTTTCCATGCATTCAATTAACTGTTCCCTGTTTTCAAAAACTGTATTGACGGTTCGACTCTTGAAATTCCACCTTGTGGCTGAACCATGAGGTATCCTTCTTCTAACAGTTTCATCTAGAATAGCTATCCTTTGTGGCGAGTTACTAAAAAAGTTAGTAATGTCACTTAGATTTGAAAAAAATACTCGAACTTGTTGATTTTGACTGCTTGCTTGGCTGACAATTAAATTGAGCTGATGTGCATAGCAATGCACAAAATGTGCATTCTTGTAGGTACGTTTAATTATAGCCTGAACACCTGCATGCTGACCACTCATCACGCTTGCACCGTCGTAACTCTGCGATATCAGTTTCTCTGGGTTGTCTATAACTTTTTCCAAAGTAGCTTGAATACACGTAGCTAAAGATTCTGCATCATGTCCAGCTGGATTAGTGAATTCCCAGAATCTCTCAACCGGTTGTCCATTACCTATAATGTATCTAAAAACAACAACCAATTGGAAGGCAGATGAAACATCAGTAGTTTCATCTGCTATCACTGCTACAAAACTTGCATTTGAGATTTCCTTCTTTATTTGGTTCTGGCAAACAGTAAGCATACAGTCTAATAAATCGTTTTGAATTTCTTTTGACGTTCCTTTAAAAACAGTGGCACTAGCGAGATGTTCTTTTAGAGATGCATCAAGCTCTGCTGAGAAGTTTATAAGACCTCTGAAAATGCCTGGATTTAATGAATCATCGCGTTCATCATGTCCTCGAAGGGCAAGCTCAAATGCGCCGCAAAATAAAATACAGTTAATTATTTTGGAAAGAACATAGCGATTTTTGGTTACTTGCTCATTATGTCTTTTAATATTCAAACGATATGCACTGTCAAGTTGTTGCCGAATATCAACCCTTCCTAGCAAATTAAACTCTAATGTGGAGTTTAAATGTGATTGGGAGCAATTATGTTTATTGGTTTTTTGACTTAAATGTGATAAATCGGCAACCCCATAACTTACCCAGCTTGATTCCCCACTTTGTTTTGCAAACAGGAGACAATAAAAACAAAAGAGCCTGTTAGATAATTCACAACCACAAATCCATGGATATTTATCATATACCTCGGGTTTGAATTCTCTTTTGTAATCTCTAGTTTTACATTTTGTCACCTGGGTAAGGCTAAGCATAGGTGTTGGCCTGAGCATTTTAATTTCCATTTTTCTTTCAATGGGCAACGTTGAAAAATGTAATTGCTTTAGCTCAGACACACTAATTTTACTAAGTGCCATCTTAACTGATAGCTTACACACAAAGAACAGTCCTTTGCTCTTATCTAATATATAACTTGTAGGTAGGTAGCTCTGCAGCTGTTAGAAAATATACAACTCAACTTGAAGTAATAGTTTAATATTTTTGCGTTTGTTATGTAATATATAACTTGTAGGTAGCAGGTAGGTAGCTCTGCAGCTGTTAGAAAATATACAACTCAACTTGAAGTAATAGTTTAAAAGTTTGGCGGTTGTTATCTAATATATAACTTGTAGGTAGGTAGCTCTGCAGCTGTTAGAAAATATACAACTCAACTTGAAGTAATAGTTTAATATTTTGGCGGTTGTTATGTAATATATAACTTGTAGGTAGCAGGTAGGTAGCTCTGCAGCTGTTAGAAAATATACAACTCAACTTGAAGTAATAGTGTAATAGTTTGCCGGTTGTTATCTAATATATAACTTGTAGGTAGGTAGCTCTGCAGCTGTTAGAAAATATACAACTCAACTAGAAGTAATAGTTTAATATTTTGGCGGTTGTTATGTAATATATAACTTGTAGGTAGCAGGTAGGTAGCTCTGCAGCTGTTAGAAAATATACAACTCAACTTGAAGTAATAGTTTAATATTTTGGCGGTTGTTATGTAATATATAACTTGTAGGTAGCAGGTAGGTAGCTCTGCAGCTGCTAGAAAATATACAACTCAACTTGAAGTAATAGTTTAATATTTTGGCAGTTGTTATGTAATAAATAACTTGTAGGTAGCAGGTAGTTAGCTCTGCAGCTGTTAGAAAATATACAACTCAACTTGAAGTAATAGTTTAATATTTTGGCGGTTGTTATGTAATATATAACTTGTAGGTAGCAGGTAGTTAGCTCTGCAGCTGTTAGAAAATATACAACTCAACTTGAAGTTATAGTTTAATATTTTGGCGGTTGTTATAATATATACCTTGTAGGTAGCAGGTAGGTAGCTCTGCAGCTGTTAGAAAATATACAACTCAACTTGAAGTAATAGTTTAAAAGTTTGGCGGATGTTATCTAATATATAACTTGTAGGTAGGTAGCTCTGCAGCTGTTAGAAAATATACAACTCAACTTGAAGTAATAGTTTAATAGTTTGGCGGTTGTTATCTAATATATAACTTATAGGTAGGTAGCTCTGCAGCTGTTAGAAAATATACAACTCAACTTGAAGTAATAGTTTAATAGTTTGGCGGTTGTTATGTAATATATAACTTGTAGGTAGCAGGTAGGTAGCTCTGCAGCTGTTAGAAAATATACAACTCAACTTGAAGTAATAGTTTAATATTTTGGCAGTTGTTATGTAATATATAACTTGTAGGTAGTAAGTAGTTAGCTCTGCAGCTGTTAGAAAATATACAACTCAACTTGAAGTAATAGTTTAATAGTTTGGCGGTTGTTATCTAATATATAACTTATAGGTAGGTAGCTCTGCAGCTGTTAGAAAATATACAACTCAACTTGAAGTAATAGTTTAATAGTTTGGCGGTTGTTATGTAATATATAACTTGTAGGTAGCAGGTAGGTAGCTCTGCAGCTGTTAGAAAATATACAACTCAACTTGAAGTAATAGTTTAATATTTTGGCAGTTGTTATGTAATATATAACTTGTAGGTAGCAAGTAGTTAGCTCTGCAGCTGTTAGAAAATATACAACTCAACTTGAAATAATAGTTTAATAGTTTGGCGGTTGTTATGTAATATATAACTTGTAGGTAGCAGGTAGGTAGCTCTGCAGCTGTTAGAAAATATACAACTCAACTTGAAGTAATAGTTTAATATTTTGGAGGTTTTTATCTAATATATAACTTGTAGGTAGGTAGCTCTGCAGCTGTTAGAAAATATACAACTCAACTTGAAGTAATAGTTTAATAGTTTGGCGGTTGTTATCTAATATATAACTTGTAGGTAGGTAGCTCTGCTGCTCTGCAGCTATTAGAAAATATCAACTAGAAGTTGAACTAAATTGTTACAGAACTCCCTAAAAGTCCAGTATACTCCTAAACTTGCTAAACTCAGGCTCAGACTGTGTCTGTTGTTTAAATTACAAGTAGAAAAATATATTTATTTATTTTTTTAACACTAGTTCAAGTTCAAGACTCAACTCAAGTTACTCTATATAAAAAGCAATCTCAGACTCAGACTGTATCTGTTGTTTAAATTACAAGTAGAAAAATAAAAATGATTTTTTTTAAACACTAGTTCAAGTTCAAGACTCAACTCAAGTTACTCTATATAAAAAGCAATCTTAGACTCTGACTGTATCTGTTGTTTAAATTACAAGTAGAAAAATAAAAATGTTTTTTT
Organism: Bombina bombina; assembly: GCF_027579735.1. Taxonomy (NCBI): domain Eukaryota; kingdom Metazoa; phylum Chordata; class Amphibia; order Anura; family Bombinatoridae; genus Bombina; species Bombina bombina. Next base: position 500,437,917 of record NC_069501.1, on the reverse strand, counting down.
TTTAACACTAGTTCAAGTTCAAGACTCAACTCAATCTCAAGTTACTCTATATAAAAAGCAATCTCAGACTCAGACTGTATCTGTTGTTTAAATTACAAGTAGAAAAATAAAAATGTTTTTTTTTTTAACACTAGTTCAAGTTCAAGACTCAACTCAGTCTCAAGTTACTCTATATAAAAAGCAATCTCAGACTCAGACTGTATCTGTTGTTTAAATTACAAGTAGAAAAATAAAAATGTTTTTTTTTTTAACACTAGTTCAAGTTCAAGACTCAACTCAGTCTCAAGTTACTCTATATAAAAAGCAATCTCAGACTCAGACTGTATCTGTTGTTTAAATTACAAGTAGAAAAATAAATATGTTTTTTTTTAAACACTAGTTCAAGTTCAAGACTCAACTCAAGTTACTCTATTTAAAAAGCAATCTCAGACTCAGACTGTATCTGTTGTTTAAATTAATTTACAAGTAGAAAAATAAATATGTTTTTTTTTTAACACTAATTCAAGTTCAACTTAGACTCAACTCAAGTTACTCTATCTAAAAAGCAATCTCAGACTCAGACTGTATCTGTTGTTTAAATTACAAGTTGAAAAAAAAACTTAAACACTAGTAGTTCAAGACACAACTCACTGTTACTCTATATAAAAAACTGCAGGCCTGCAGCAAAAATCATTAAAATATCTGCCCACAAACTTACTGAACTAATATAATATATTACTAGTATAAATTAACTATCTTCAAGTTCTATATAGAATAGAATACTAGAAATTCAGAATACTACTAGACTAGTGACTGACTGTGAATCTAGTAGCAGTTCTAAACTAATTTGCTAAGCTAAGCTAGCCTAAGCCTAATGTAATGAATAATTATAATGGCTAACTTTAAGTTCTAACTATAGTCTATCTGTCTATTAGCCTCCTGGCTATTTGCACACTGACAGCAGCAGCAAAAGCAAATATTGACTGTTGTCGATGTTGATGGCTGCCAGCAGGCAGCAAAAAATAAATCGTTTTGTTAATTTTAAACAATTTTTGCACAGTGAGACAGAGCTCTATGCAAAACACTCCTCTCAGCTCAACGGCTATCTCCACAAAGATTTTCGCGCCGTTGAGCCGGGAGGAGCCTCGTGGGGGCCATCACGTGTGAGCCAGAGCCTATCACAGAGAGTCAAAGTCCGGATCAGTAGGCTGGGGGAGGAGACAGAGCACAGGCTGAAACGACCGCACAGTTCAGCCTGTGCGATTATGCCTCTATAGGCATGACGGCTGGGGAGGAGCTACGCCTGCACAGTGAATACATTGCGATCACTGTGCAAGGCATATAGAGCTCCTTACCGCACGTGCGAGTGGGGGGTGGGGACTGGAGCCTCAGCCTGCCCTTACTGTCTGTCAATCAGCATCAGTCAGCCTCAGGGCTCAGGCAGTGCGACGAGCGCCGTGGTGTGGTGTGTGGTGTGACGTCACGGACGTCAGCACACACTGAGTAGTCCACCCGGTCCTAGCTCCTGCCTCCTGCCTGAGCCTGATGATAATAAAAGTTGTGTCTGTCTGTTCTGTTTACTGAACTGACTCTGAGTGGGTCTGAGTGATGATTTAGATAGGGTAGGGCAGGCTATACTATAGCTAAGTGCCAGTAAAGCAGCAGCAGTAATAAATATAATATTAAATAATATAAATAAAAAATTAAATTAAAATTTTTCATAATTTTTTTTTTCTCATTTTTTTTTTCCCTGCTCATTTTTTCCCCCCCTCCTCTGCCCCCTGGGGGTTCACGTGCGACAGTGCACATATGGAGGAGCCTCCACTGTGTATATGTATGTGTGTATGTATGTGTGTATATATGTATATATGTATGTATATATGTATGTGTGTATATATGTATGTGTGTGTATATATGTATATGTGTGTATATATATGGATACATGGATAGGATTGCACAGTCATACCACAAGTAATGCCACGGTGCACTGCTAGTACAATATCCAATTCCTCCAAGAAGCAGGCAACTCACTGGTCTTTTTCATAAAAGATACAAATTTATTTCATTAGATTAAAAAACAAACGTTTCGGCACTGCATTGTGCCTTTGTCAATGTCACACAAAAAGAATATGCAAAAGCAGAGTGCAACTAAGCACCCGAAATCAGATTTCGGGTGCTTAGTTGCACTCTGCTTTTGCATATTCTTTTTGTGTGACATTGACAAAGGCACAATGCAGTGCCGAAACGTTTGTTTTTTAATCTAATGAAATAAATTTGTATCTTTTATGAAAAAGACCAGTGAGTTGCCTGCTTCTTGGAGAAATTATATATATATATATATATATATATATATATATCTATATCCCTATCAAATATGATTAGATAACAAGTGGGATATGTTCCCCAAAAAGGGCCTTTCATGGACCCCTAAAATATTCCCTTTAACTGAAAGGGGGACTTTAGGGGAAATTGAAAAATAGGGTCACTCTTGGACCCATAAAGGCTATATGGGCTGCCGTAGCAGCTAAGAACGGCAAACGGTTGAAATGAAAAAGGCTCTTTCTGCATGAAGTATCTTATACTTCATGAATGAAAGTGCCCTTTATTTGTTTCAACAGTAAACCCTAGCGTTTTAAAAAACGCTATGGTTGACTTTCACTCTAACAGATAGCAAATAACAACATAATTTATTTAAGAACTTACCTGATAAACTAATTTCTTTCATGTTGGCAAGAGTCCATGAGCTAGTGACATATGGGATATACAATCCTACCATGAGGGGCAAAGGTTCCCAAACCTCAACATGCCTATAAATAAACTCCTCGCCACACCCACAATTCAGTTTAACGAATAGCCAAGTAGTGGGGTGATAAGGAATAAAAAAGCATACAAAAAGAGGAACTGGAAATAAAATAGTGCTTTCTCTTGTTAAGTGTATCCAGTCCACGGATCATCCATTACTTATGGGATATACTCCTTCCCAACAGGAAGTTGCAAGAGGATCGCCCACAGCAGAGCTGCTATATAGCTCCTCCCCTAACTGCCATATCCAGTCATTCTCTTGCAACCCTCAACAAAGATGGAGGTCGTAAGAGGAGAGTGGTGTTTTATACTTAGTTTATTTCTTCAATCAAAAGTTTGTTATTTTTAAATGGTACCGGAGTGTGCTGTTTATCTCAGGCAGTATTTAGAAGAAGAATCTGCCTGCATTTTCTATGATCTTAGCAGAAGTAACTAAGATCCATGGCTGTTCTCACATATTCTGAGGAGTGAGATAACTTCAGAGAGGGAATGGCGTGCAGGTTTTCCTGCAATAAGGTATGTGCAGTTAATATTTTTCTAGGGATGGAATTTGCTAGAAAATGCTGCTTATACCGGATTAATGTAAGTAAAGCCTTAAATGCAGTGATAGCTACTGGTATCAGGCTTATTAATAGAGATGCATACTCTTATAAAAATGTAATATAAAACGTTTGCTGGCATGTTAATCGTTTTTATATATGTTTGGTGACAAAACTTATTGGGGCCTAGTTTTTTTCCACATGGCTGGTTTGATTTCTGCCTAGAGACAGTTTCCTGAAGCTTTCCACTGTTGCAATATGAGTGGGAAGGGCCTATTTTAGTGCTTTTCTGTGCAGATAAAAATACTGACAGAGACATTCAGCTTCCCTCTGCATGATACAGGACATCTCTGAAGGGCTCAAAAGGCTTCAAAGTCGTGTTTGAGGAGGGTAACAATCACAGTAGACTGTGGCAGTTGTTGTGACTGTGTTTAAAAAACGTTTTTGTCATTTATTATTCTGTTTTTGTTATTAAGGGGTTAATCATCCATTTGCAAGTGGGTGCAATGCTCTGCTGACTTGTTACATACACTGTAAAAATTTTGTTAGTGTAACTGCCTTTTTTCACTGTTATTTCAAATTTTGTCAAAATTTGTTTCTCTTAAAGGCACAGTAACGTTTTTTATATTGCTTGTTAACTTGCTTTAAAGTGTTTTCCAAGCTTGCTAGTCTCATTGCTAGTCTGTACAAACATGTCTGAAACAGAGGATAATTGTTCATTATGTTTAAAAGCCATGGTGGAGCCCCATAGGAGAATGTGTACTAAATGTATTGATTTCACCTTAAACAGTAAAGATCAGTCTTTATCTATAAAAGAATTGTCACCAGAGGGGTCTGTCGAGGGGGAAGTTATGCCGACTAACTCTCCCCACGTGTCGGACCCTTCGCCTCCCGCTCAAGGGACGCACGCTAATATGGCGCCAAGTACATCAGGGACGCCCATAGCGATTACTTTGCAGGACATGACTGCAATCATGAATAATACCCTGTCAGAGGTATTATCCAGATTGCCTGAATTGAGAGGCAAGCGCGATAGCTCTGGGGTTAGATGAGATACAGAGCGCGTAGATGCTGTAAGAGCCATGTCTGATACTGCGTCACAATATGCAGAACCTGAGGACGGAGAGCTTCAGTCTGTGGGTGACGTCTCTGATTCGGGGAGACCTGATTCAGAGATTTCTAATTTTAAATTTAAGCTTGAGAACCTCCGTGTATTGCTTGGGGAGGTATTAGCTGCTATGAATGACTGTGACACAATTGCAGTGCCAGAGAAATTGTGTAGGCTGGATAAATACTATGCAGTGCCGGTGAGTACTAATGTTTTTCCAATACCTAAAAGGCTTACAGAAATTATTAGTAAGTAGTGGGATAGGCCCGGTGTGCCCTTTTCCCCACCTCCTATATTTAGAAAAATGTTTCCAATAGATGCCACTACACGGGACTTATGACAGACTGTCCCTAAGGTGGAGGGAGCAGTTTCTACTTTAGCAAAGCGTACCACTATCACGGTTGAGGACAGTTGTGCTTTTCCAGATCCAATGGATAAAAAATTACAGGGTTACCTTAAGAAAATGTTTATTCAACAAGGTTTTATTTTACAGCCCCTTGCATGCATTGCGCCTGTCACTGCGGCGGCGGCATTCTGGTTTGAGGCCCTGGAAGAGGCCATCCATACAGCTCCATTGACTGAAATTGTTGACAAGCTTAGAACTCTTAAGCTAGCTAACTCATTTGTTTCTGATGCCATTGTTCATTTGACTAAACTAACGGCTAAGAATTCCGGATTCGCCATCCAGGCGCATACGGGCGCTATGGCTCAAATCCTGGTCAGCTGATGTGACTTCAAAGTCTAAATTACTCAACATTCCTTTCAAGGGGCAGACCTTATTCGGGCCTGGTTTGAAAGAAATTATTGCTGACATTACTGGAGGTAAGGGTCATACCCTTCCTCAGGACAGAGCCAAATCAAAGGCCAAACAGTCTAGTTTTCGTGCCTTTCGAAATTCCAAGGCAGGTGCAGCATCAACTTCCTCCGCTTCAAGACAAGAGGGAACTTTTGCTCAATCTAAGCAGGCCTGGAAACCTAACCAGTCCTGGAACAAAGGCAAGCAGGCCAGAAAGCCTGCTGCTGCCTCTAAGACAGCATGAAGGAACGGCCCCCTATCCCGCGACGGATCTAGTAGGGGGCAGACTTTTTCTCTTAGCCCAGGCGTGGGCAAGAGATGTTCAGGATCCCTGGGCGTTGGAGATCATATCTCAGGGATATCTTCTGGACTTCAAAGCTTCCCCTCCACAAGGGAGATTTCATCTTTCAAGGTTATCTGCAAATCAGATAAAGAAAGAGGCATTCCTACGCTGTGTGCAAGACCTCCTAGTAATGGGAGTGATCCATCCAGTTCCGCGGACGGAACAAGGACAGGGTTTTTTTTCAAATCTGTTTGTGGTTCCCAAAAAAGAGGGAACCTTCAGACCAATTTTGGATCTAAAGATCTTAAACAAATTCCTCAGAGTTCCATCTTTCAAAATGGAAACTATTCGGACCATCCTACCCATGATCCAAGAGGGTCAGTACATGACCACAGTGGACTTAAAGGATGCCTACCTTCACATACCGATTCACAAAGATCATCATCGGTTCCTAAAGTTTGCCTTTCTAGACAGGCATTACCAATTTGTAGCTCTTCCCTTCGGGTTGGCTACAGCCCCGAGAATCTTTACGAAGGTTCTGGGCTCACTTCTGGCGGTTCTAAGAGGCATAGCGGTGGCTCCGTATCTAGACGACATCCTGATACAGGCGTCAAGCTTTCAAATTGCCAAGTCTCATACAGAGCTAGTTCTGGCATTTCTGAGATCGCACGGGTGGAAAGTGAACGAGGAAAAGAGTTCTCTATCCCCACTCACAAGAGTCTCCTTCTTAGGGACTCTTATAGATTCTGTAGAGATGAAAATTTACCTGACGGAGTCCATGTTATCAAAGCTTCTAAATGCTTGTTGTATTCTTCATTCCATTCCGTGCCTTTCGGTGGCTCAGTGTATGGAGGTGATCGGCTTAATGGTAGCGGCAATGGACATAGTGCCATTTGCGCGCCTACATCTCAGACCGCTGCAATTATGCATGCTAAGTCAGTGGAATGGGGATTACTCAGATTTGTCCCCTCTGCTAAATCTGGATCAAGAGACCAGAGATTCTCTTCTCTGGTGGTTGTCTCGGGTCCACCTGTCCGAGGGTATGACCTTTCGCAGGCCAGATTGGACAATTGTAACAACAGATGCCAGCCTTCTAGGTTGGGGTGCAGTCTGGAAGGCACAGGGATCGTGGACTCAGGTGGAGAAACTCCTTCCGATAAATATTCTGGAGTTAAGAGCAATATTCAATGCTCTTCTGGCTTGGCCTCAGTTAGCAACACTGAGGTTCATCAGATTTCAGTCGGACAATATCACGACTGTGGCTTACATCAACCATCAAGGGGGAACCAGGAGTTCCCTAGCGATGTTAGAAGTCTCAAAAATAATTCGCTGGGCAGAGACTCACTCTTGCCACCTGTCAGCAATCCATATCCCAGGCGTGGAGACCTGGGAGGCGGATTTTCTAAGTCGTCAGACTTTTCACCCGGGGGAGTGGGAACTCCATCCGGAGGTGTTTGCTCAGTTGATTCATCGTTGGGGCAAACCAGAGTTGGATCTCATGGCGTCTCGCCAGAACGCCAAGCTTCCTTGTTACGGATCCAGGTCCAGGGACCCAGAAGCGACGCTGATAGATGCTCTAGCTGCGCCTTGGTTCTTTAACCTGGCTTATGTGTTTCCACCGTTTCCTCTGCTCCCTCGACTGATTGCCAAAATCAAACAGGAGAGAGCATCGGTGATTCTAATAGCGCCTGCGTGGCCACGCAGGACCTGGTATGCAGACCTAGTGGACATGTCATCCTTTCCACCATGGACTCTGCCTCTAAGACAGGACCTTCTAATACAAGGTCCTTTCAATCATCCAAATCTAATTTCTCTGAGACTGACTGCATGGAGATTGAACGCTTGATTCTATCAAAGCGTGGCTTCTCCGAGTCAGTCATTGATACCTTAATACAGGCACGAAAGCCTGTTACCAGGAAAATCTATCACAAGATATGGCGTACATATCTTTACTGGTGTGAATCCAAGAATTACTCATGGAGTAAGGTTAGGATTCCTAGGATATTGTCCTTTCTCCAAGAGGGTTTGGACAAAGGATTATCAGCTAGTTCCTTAAAGGGACAGATTTCTGCTCTGTCTATTCTTTTGCACAAGCGTCTGGCAGAAGTTCCAGACGTCCAGGCATTTTGTCAGGCTTGGGTTAGAATTAAGCCTGTGTTTAAACCTGTTGCTCCCCCATGGAGCTTAAACTTGGTTCTTAAAGTTCTTTAAGGAGTTCCGTTTGAACCCCTTCATTCCATTGATATTAAGCTTTTATCTTGGAAAGTTCTGTTTTTGATGGCTATTTCCTCAGCTCGGAGAGTCTCTGAGCTATCTGCCTTACAATGTGATTCTCCTTATCTGATTTTTCATGCAGATAAGGTAGTTCTGCGTACCAAACCTGGGTTTTTACCTAAGGTGGTTTCTAACAAGAATATCAATCAAGAGATTGTTGTTCCATCATTGTGTCCTAATCCTTCTTCAAAGAAGGAACGTCTTTTACATAATCTGGACGTAGTCCGTGCCTTGAAGTTTTACTTACAAGTTACTAAAGATTTTCGTCAAACATCTTCCCTGTTTGTCGTTTATTCTGGACAGAGGAGAGGTCAAAAAGCTTCGGCAACCTCTCTTTCCTTTTGGCTTCGGAATATTATACGCCTAGCCTATGAGACAGCTGGACAGCAGCCCCCTTAAAGAATTACAGCTCATTCTACTAGAGCTGTGGCTTCCACCTGGGCCTTTAAAAATGAGGCCTCTGTTGAACAGATTTGCAAGGCCGCGACTTGGTCTTCGCTTCACACTTTTTCAAAATTTTACAAATTTGATACTTTTGCTTCTTCAGAGGCTGTTTTTGGGAGAAAGGTTCTTCAGGCAGTGGTTCCTTCCGCTTAATCCCTGCCTTGTCCCTCCCATCATCCGTGTACTTTAGCTTTGGTATTGGTATCCCATAAGTAATGGATGATCCGTGGACTGGATACACTTAACAAGAGAAAACATAATTTATGCTTACCTGATAAATTTATTTCTCTTGTAGTGTATCCAGTCTACGGCCCGCCCTGTCATTTTAAGGCAGGTCTAAAATTTAATTAAACTACAGTCACCACTGCACCCTATGGTTTCTCCTTTCTCTGTTTGTTTCGGTCGAATGACTGGATATGGCAGTTAGGGGAGGAGCTATATAGCAGCTCTGCTGTGGGTGATCCTCTTGCAACTTCCTGTTGGGAAGGAGAATATCCCATAAGTAATGGATGATCCGTGGACTGGATACACTACAAGAGAAATAAATTTATCAGGTAAGCATAAATTATGTTTTTATACAAAATCATAACCACCGAAAAAAGGGTGGGCCTCAAACTCTTGCCAATATGAAAGAAATTAATTGATCAGGTAAGTTCTTACATAACTTGTTTTCTTTCATGTAATTGGCAAGAGTCTATGAGCTAGTGACGTATGGGATAGTAATACCCAAGATGTGGAAGCCACAGAAAAGTCACTAGAAAGGGAGGGATAAAATAAAAACAGCTATTTCCGCTGAAAAAATGAAATTCACAAAAAAAAAAAGTCTCTCATAAATTTCAAGAAAAAAACTTAAATCATAAGCAGGAGAATCAAACTGAGACAGCTGCCTGAAGAACTTTTCTACCAAAGACTGCTTCAGAAGAAGCAAATACATCAAAATGGTAAAATTTAGTAAATGTATGCAAAGAAGACCAAGTTGCTGCTTTGCAAATCTGATCAACCGAAGCTTCATTCTTAATAGCCCAAGAAGTGGCGTCTGATCTAGTAGAATGAGCTGTAATTCTCTGAGGCGGAGACTGTCCTGCCTCCAAATAAGCCTTATAAATCAAGTTTTAACCAAGATGCCAAAGAAATGGCAGAGGCTTTCTGACCTTTCCTAGGACCAGAAAAAACAACAAATAGACTAGAAGTCTTCCTGAAATGTTTAGTAGCTTCGACATAATATTTCAAAGCTTTTACAACATCCAAAGAATGTAAAGATCTTTCAAGAGTATTCTTAGGATTAGGACACAAGGAAGGAACAACAACCTCCCTACTAATGTTAGAATTCACAACCTTAGGAAGAAATTTGAACAAAGTCGGCAAAACAGCCTTATCCTGATGGAAAATCAGAAAAGGAGACTCACAAGAGAGAGCAGACAATTCAGAAACTCTTCTAGCTGAAGAGAGAGCCAAAAGAAACAACACTTTCCAAGAATATATTTTAATATCCAAAGAATGCATAGGCTTAAAAGGAAGTGCCTGCAAAGCCTTCAAAACCAAATTAAGACTCCAAGGAGGAGAGATTGATTTAACAACAAGCTTGATATGAACCAAAGCCTGAACAAAACAGTGAATATCAGGAAGTTTAACAATCTTTCTATGAAATAAAACAGAGCAGAGATTTGTCCCTTCAAAGTACTTGCAGACAAACCTCTATCCAAACCATCCTGAAGAAACTGTAAAATTCTAGGAATTCTAAAAGAATGACAAGAGAATTTGAGAAAAACACCATGAAATATAGGTTTTCCAAACCCGATAATCTTCCTTGAAACAGACTTATGAGCCTGTAGCATAGTATTAATCACTGAGTCAGAGAAAACTATGACTAAGCACTAAGCGTTAAATTTCCACATCTTCGAATTTAGCGATTTGATATCCTGATGGAAAAACGGCCCTTGAGACAGCAGGTCTGGCCTTAAAGAAAGTGGCCAAGGTTGGCAACTGGACATCCAGACAAGATCCACATACCAAAACCTGTGAGGCCATGCTGGTGCTATCAGAAATGCATGCATGATTCTCTCTTTAATAGAGGCCAAGCCTGAAGAGCTCTGAAAATAGCACGGAATTCTAAAATATTGATTGGTAACCTCGCCTCTTGAGGATTCCAAACTCCTTGTGCTGTCAGAGACCCCCAGGCAGCTCCCCAACCTGTGAGACTTGCATCTGTTGAAATCGCAGTCCAAGAAGGATGAACAAAAGAGGCCCCTTGAATAATTTGATGATGGATCAACCACCAGGACAGAGAGAGTTGAATGTTGGGTTTTAAGTATATCTATTATGATATCAGAGTATAATCCCTGTACTATTGATTCAGCATGCAAAGATGCAGAGATCTCATATGAAAATGAGCAAAGGGGATCGCGTCCGATGCTGCAGTCATGAGACCTTAAAGGGACACTGAACCCCAAATCTTTCTTTTGTTATTCAGATAGAGCATGAAATTTTAAGCAACTTTCTAATTTACTCCTATTATCAAATTTTCTTCATTCTCTTGGTATCTTTATTTGAAATACAAGAATGTAAGTTTAGATGCCGGCCCATTTTTGAACAACCTGGGTTGTTCTTGCTGATTGGTGGATAAATTAATCCACCAATAAAAATGTGCTGTCTAGCTTAGTTGCCTTCTTTTTCAAATAAGGATAGCAAGAGAACGAAGAAAAATTGATAATAGGAGTAAATTAGTAAATTGCTTAAAATTGCATGCTCTATCTGAATCACAAAATAAAAAATTTGGGTTCAGTGTCCCTTTAAACTTCCATGCACATAGCCACTGAAGGGAATGATCGAGACTGAAGGTTTTGACAGACAGAAACCAATTTCATTGGTCTCTTGTCTGTTAGATTCAGTGTCATAACTCTCTTTATCTGGAAATCTAAAAAGGTGACCCTTGTCTGAGGAATCAAGGAACTTTTTGGAAAATTGATCCTCCAACCATGTTTTGGAAGAAACACAAGTTGATTTGTGTGAGATTCTGCTAAACGAAAAGATTGAGCCAGTACCAAGATATCGTCCAAATAAGGAAACGCTGCAATACCCTGCTGTCTGATTACAGATAGAAGGGCACCGAGAACCTTCGAAAAGATTCTTAGAGCTGTTGCTGGGCCAAATGGAAGAGCAACAAATTAGTAATGCTTGTCTAGAAAAGAGAATCTCAGAAACCGATAGTGGTCTGGATGAATCGGAATATGAAGATATGCATCCTGTATGTCTATTGAGGACATGTAATGACCTTGCTGAACAAAAGGCAGAATAGTGCTTATAGTCACCATCTTGAAAGTTGGGTTGATTAAAAAATTTCAGATCCAGAACTGGTCTGAAAGAATTTTCCTTCTTCGTGACAATGAATAGATTTGAATAAAAACCCAGACCCTGTTCAAAAAGTGGAACTGGTACAATTACCCCTGAAAGCTCTAGATCTGAAACACACTTCAGAAAAGCCTGAACTTTCACAGGATTTGTTGGAATGTGAGAGAGAAAAAAATCTTCTTACAGAAAGTTCTTATTCTGAAACTTTTTCGATACCCCTGAGAGACAATATTCTGAATCCAATGATTCTGAACGGAGCCTGCCCAAACGTCTTGAAATAATTTCAATCTGCCCCCACCAGCAGAACTGGATTGAGGGCCGCACCTTCATGCAGTCTTGGGGGCTGGCTTTGGTTTCTTATAAGGCTTGGATTTATTCCAACTCGATTCTGACTAAAGGAACAAAACCGATTAGAAGCTTTAGATTTACTCTTGAACTTTTTATCTTGGGGCAAAACAACTCCCCCCCCCCCAGTAATAGTGGAAATAATAGAATCCAACTGGGAACCAAACAAATTATTACCCTGGAATAATAGTTAGTTACCTAGATTTAGATACCATGTCAGCATTCCATGATTTGAGCCATAAAGCTCTTCTAGCTAAAATAGCCAAAGACATAGATTTAACATCAATCTTGATGATATAAAAATAGCATTACAGATAAAATGATTAGCATGTTGAAGCAAACAAACAATGCTATGCAAATCATAATCTTTTTTCTGATGTGTGTCAGTATATGGCCTGGTTATAATACAATATATTTAATAATTATTCTTTAAAACAAACCCCCAATAAAATGCATATACAAAACAATTTAAAATTAATGTAAATTCCTAAATTCTTTATATTTGTTAAAATTTATAGACACATTGAATTATATTTATAGGAACCAGGTTATGAATCGAACTATACACGTTCATGCTGTTATAATATGCTATACAAAGATCATAAAAAATACCTTATTCACAATAATCTCCCAAATCAGAGTTGCATTTAAATATCACTATGAGATGCCAAGGTATGGTTTGTTAACTTCCAGACAAATATACTTAAGCTATTTAGCCCACAAATGATTCTATACAACTCTTAATTAATTAAAACACCAGACGGTATATATATATTCTTAATGTAAACAGCCAGTTTAAATGCCAATTTATCTAAGCTGAAATAAATTCTTATCTACAATTAAGACAATTTCTAAAATATATTTATATGGCTACAATTATAAATTACTTGGCAAACAAAACATTAGTTTTAAACTACACAGGATTATGAATGCAAGCTAAAATACAAAGTGCTCTTTAAAAATTACTAACTGCAATTTAGTTATATTTACCAAATACCTTTGATTTAAATATTATATATATATATATATATATATTTATTTATCAATCGTGTATACTTCACCAAAAATAACCAAATCGATATTTCAGTTTCCAGAACTTCTTGTTTCACCTCATATGAATAAAGGTATTGCAATATGGATAAGAAAAGTAGCCCAGTTTTGCTTATAGTAACTGTGTTCCAACGCAGCAAGTTATCAGTCCATAATTCAGCAAATAGTTCCCCCACCTTTTTCTCTCTCTTGCATTGAGGTTATATCATATGATAATCCCCTCCCTTTATTATTCTAATCATTAGTGAAATAGGATGATAGGCCCTTCGGAAGCTTGTCTCTGATTCGCCCTTGCGGAGCTTGTCTCTGATTCGCCCCTGGATCGGAACATCTCATAGGTTATTTTGGGAAACGCCTCCCTGAGCAGCCAAATGCCTCTTGGCTGCAATACTGCTTCTGATCTATAGGTGGCAGTAGACACCCAGGAATGCAGCCCTATCATCAAATATTGCTAACAGTCTAATTATTTAACCTTTAAAATGATTATCCAACATATTATAATCTCTTGTATTAATAAATCATATGTTTCATATATGGTTCGCACAGTGTCATTTTCTCTGATCATTTTAAGATCAAACGTGAAAATATTCCACTTATAATATATTAACATGCGTTTAAAATCATATTTTCTATTAAACTATTTAGTTGAAATAAATCTTTATTGAAGGCAACAATCATTTGTAGACAGTACATCAAGGTATTAATCAAGTTTGATCTCCACAAGGCATAAGATAACCATTTTTTTCTAAATAGCTCACATTCCTTAAGGTGTCCCTCGCCCTGACACATCCAGGACAGGATGTGAAAGTCCTTGTGACTGTCCCTACATAGTATATTACAGCATACATTTTTTGCCCTTTTTAAACATATATATAAAACCATAATAGTAATTTCACCATAACATTAACCAAGAAAAAGAACTAAAATCAAAACCGTGGTACTAACATTGGGCATCTTTTGCCCTTATCAAATTTTTCCTAGACTCTGATAGGTCTTGTACAGAAATGGAATCTAACAGTCGAGTCTAGTCTGCTCCTAAAGGTGTGCCCCCCAACCCCTCCCTGGATCCCACTTGAAGTTTCCTGAATCTGTCTCATGTTGAGTCCTACTGCTTTCCGTTCATTATCCAGTAAAACCATATTTTAGTGAACTGCTCTTTTTTATCTTTTATGGAGGCTGAGATTTCTGACATAGCATATATATGTTCTATCTTACCCAATATTTCTTGCCACTCAGGGGCCCCTACCTTCCAATGTCTGGCCACACATATTCTGGTCGCCGTACATAGAATCTTAATAAATGTGTTTATGGCCTTGTTATATTGTGTAAATTTATAGTTAAGGAGAGCATGTGCCGGTGTCAGATTGATATGTTCCTGCAATAACCTACCTATAAGTTCCTGGAGTTTTTCCCAGATAGTTCTAATTTGAGGGCATGTCCACCACATGTGGAGATAGGTACCCCTCTCCTCACATCCTCTGTAACATTGGTTTGAACCGTTCTGTGAAAAGTGGCATGTTTTCTCTGGGGTGAGATACCATCTGTAGGCCGTCTTTATGCAGTTTTCTCGTAGATCTGCATTAATCAGACCCCTACTAGCGTCAAACATCACCTGGTCCCATTGTTCCCTCGACAAGTTCAGTCCAGTATCTAGCCCCCATTTTACTAATAATGCCGAACCGCCCGGTTCCTCGGCTCCCTGCAAGGCTATATATAATTTTAAGATCAGTTGTTTTTGTCTGTCCTGGGCGGTGTAAATCCGTTCTAGGGGAGTCATTGTCTGCGCCGTCCACGGGTAACAATACCCGTGTATAGCAGAGGAGAGCTGAAGGTATAGAAACCAGTGTAATTTCAGTGGTTGGATTTTGTCCTGTAGTTGAGAATACGTCAGTATGTGATTGCCCTCTAAAAAGTCCGCTACTCTGTATAGGCCTTTATTGAGCCACTTCCCCACCCTTGCACGAACCTCGGGTGAGAGCAGCGCTCCCACCGGTTTAATTCTGGAGTTTGCCTGCGTTAAGTGCAGAATGCCCGTGAGGGATCTCCAGATCTTGATAGTGTCGATCATGGCTAGTGATCTAAAGCTTCGGTTTTTTAGAGAATGCCCGATTTCCCATAAGGCATCGGCAGGGCAGTCATATCCCCCAAGACCTGCCTCTAACTCAGTCCATAGGATCTTGTGGTTGTTTTGGCTCAGTAAGGAGGTTTGGGCAAGTCTGGCAGCATGGTAATAATCTTGTAAGTTCGGTATGCCTACCCCCCCCAGTTGTCTGTGTCTGGTTAAAGTATGGGAGGCTATTCTAGCTTTACTATCGTTTCGTAGGAAGCTATGGAGGGATGATTGTAGTTTAAGCAATTCTAATTTAGGCACCATTATGGGGAGGGTTCTGAAGAGATACAGAATCCTGGGAAGGATGTTCATTTTGATGGCCGAAAGTCTCCCATACCAGGAAAAATTATAAGTTCTCCATTTCCTAAGATCTCTGTCTATGGCCTTGTAAAGTGGAGTATAGTTTAAGTCGTGTAGGGCGTGGTAAGAGTCTGATATTTTGATGCCCAGGTAAGTAATTGATTTTTTGGCCCATGCAAATTCAAATTTGGCTTCTATTAGTTTTTTAGTATGTGCTGGGAGAGATAATGGTAGTGCTTCGCTTTTCTCTAAGTTAATCTTATAACCTGAGACCAGTGAAAAGTCATGGAGTATTTGGTAGAGATTAGGGAGAGATATTAAGGGTCTGGTTATAGTCAAAAGGACATCTTCAGCGAAAAGCGAAATTTTATACTCTGAGACCCCCGCCCTTATCCCAGATATGTCAGGATCTTGTCTTATAACTGCCGCCAGTGGTTCAATGCAGAAGGCAAAAAGTAATGGGGACAGAGGGCATCCCTGCCTGGTGCCGCTAAGAATCTCTATGGGCCTGGATTGAAAACCTGCTGCTCTGATGACTGCCGTCGGGGTAGAATAGATTCCCTTTATCGCATTCATAAATGCCCCATTAAAACCCATTTCCGTCAGTACAGATGTCATGTAAGACCAGTCTATTCTGTCTAACGCCTTCTCCGCGTCCAGTGAGAGGAGCAGAGAAGGCGTCCCTGTAGATTTTAAATAGTCCACCAGTGTTATGGTCCTCCTAATATTGTCCGGGGCCTCCCTTTCCGATATAAAGCCCACTTGGTCTGGGTGGACCAAAAGTGGTGCTATTTTCCTAAGCCTATTGGCCAAAATTTTTGTAAGGATCTTAACGTCCTGGTTTATCAGGGATATTGGCCTGTAGCTTTGACATTTCTCCGGGTTTTTGCCCGGTTTAGGTATTACTACTATCTTGGCCCGCAGGAGGTCCGTCGGTACCTCCTTGCCCCCCAAGACATCATTGCAGAATTTCTGCAGATGTGTGACCAGATCTGTTTTGAAAGTCTTGTAATACTCTGCTGGGTAACCGTCTGGTCCCGGAGCTTTGCCCAGTTTCAGGTCTTTAATTGCTAAGAGGATTTCCCCTGTCGAAATGTCAGCATTCAGTTCATCACTTTCTTGTTTGGATAGTCTATTAAGTTTGGCCTTAGTTAGTAAACGTCTTAGAATTTCTTGCGTCTGTGGGTTATGCTCTACTTTTTTCCCGTCATAGAGTGAGGTGTAATAGTCAGCAAAGGCGTCTGCTATGTCTTGTGGGTGGGATGTACGTTCCCCATCAGGTCCCTGCAGCACTGGAATTGAGAAGTTCCTTACCCTTTCTCTAAGTTTGTGTGCTAGGTACCTATCTGGTTTATTTGAGTAAAGATAATAGTGAGCCTTTAGTGTCTGTATTGCCCTGACTGAGTGGGTGTCCAATATTTTAGCCAGGTCCTTTCTTTTAGCTTGGAGGGTCTTAAAAACGGAAGAGGAGAGTGTTTTTTGGTGGCGTTTCTCTAATCCCTCAATCTCTGCCTGGAGTTTATGTCTGGTCTCTAATGCTGTCCTATGGGCTCTTGCCTTTGCTTTGATAAGTATCCCCCTAAAAAAGGCTTTATGGGCTGCCCAGGTGTGTATGGGGTTGAGGGTTGAACCCTCATTTACTGACCAGTATTCACCTAGTGCTTTTGACATAGCTGTGTAAATGTGTTGGTGTTTTACTGTTGTCGGGTCAAAGGTCCATGACCTCTGTCTGCTTGTATTTATAATACCCGTCAGTTCAATCTGTATCAGTGAGTGGTCTGACCATACACAAGCGTATATGGAGGATGTGACTATATTTGGTATTAGAGTCTGGCTGATGAAGATATAATCTAATTTGTGAGCATGAGAATAGAAAGTGTAATCCGTCGTCCTACCGTACTTTACCTCCCAGGAGTCTAGGACATTATGTGTGGCCAGGGAGTCCCTGATGGCTTTCGCTACATTGTTATGTCTCTGTTGCTTATGAGTTAGCTTGAGTCTGGGTACTGTTTTGTGCGGGGTCAGAGAAATGTTAAAATCTCCCGCCAAGATAATACGGGATTGTGACCATTGTGTTAGGAGATGTGATATTTGTCTAAAAAAAGAGTCTTGCTTTTCATTAGGGGCATAGACATTACAGAAAGTGACCGGGACATTCTGTATAGTTCCTCTAACAACTAGATACCTGCCCTCAGGGTCCTCTATGGTTTCTTCAGTGTGGAATTGAAGTGAGTGACGCATAAGAATAGATACCCCCCTTTTTTTTTAATCAGTAGTCGAATGATAATGAATGGGGAACTGTTTAGACCAGTATCTAGGGATCACTGATTTAGTAAAGTGAGTTTCCTGAAGCATTATAACGTCGGCTTTTGCTCTGGCATATTGGGTGAGGGCAGTTTTACGTTTAACATCCGAGTTCAAGCCTCTCACATTATGTGAGATTATTCTAATTCTATGGTCCATAAGTCAAGTCTGATTTTCCCTGTGTCTGGGTTAGGGCGCCCACCCTCCTTAAGAAAACATTTTGTACCACACAGAACAAAAAATAACAATAAAAAACAAGCATTTTAAAACCATACATAGTAACATAGGATAACATTTTAACTGTTGTAATACCTGTGTTTCGCGTGTCCGGGCCTAACGCCCACACACCCCATATGAACATAAGTCAATGGCGACTTACCAAAAAGGCATAACAAATGTGCACTGTAGATAAGAAAATAACATAATTAACTTTGTGTGTAAATGATAACAGGTAACCTGAACAATTAAGGCTGCTTTCTTCTATATTATAAGTGGCCCCTTAGTTTGGGTTACCAGTACCCCTGCAACATAAATCTAAGGCCTATTCTCCTCCTCCCTGTCAGCCTAATTATTAACAATGTCCGTGGCTTCCAGAGTTCATGGTGTAGTCTTTTCCCTGACATTATCAGCCATGTACCTGGCCCCTGGCCCAAATGTCTATTCCAGTACCTCTCCCTACAGGGAGGGAAGAGATCAAAGGGATCCAGGCTAAGGCCTAGATCCCAACAAATGTCCCTGCTGTGGAAAGAAGGGTTATTTCAGTACTTATCTGATAACGATACAGTTCTGACATCCAAAGAACCTCAGCACCATCTCATGTCTTTAGCTTCTTCCTGGTGACCTTTGTCCAATTCCGGGCTCTTGAGTGGTTGTTTGCGGTGTTGGATGTCCCTTCCCCCTCTTCCTGCAATTCTGGGAGTAGTCTGGGTAAATCAAGGCCCAGGTGTTGGCAGATTTCAGGGATATCATTAGGATCCTTGATAGTAAAAGTCACCCCATTCTGAATGATGTGAAGTGCGAAAGGGAATCCCCATCGATAGGTGATCTGTTGTTTCCTCAGTAATTGTGTAAGCGGTCTCAGGGTGCTTCTCCTCTGTAGTGTTTTCACACACAGATCCTGAAAGAATTGAACTACTGAGCCCTGAAACTTGAAGGTCGGGTTCTTCCTCGAAGCAGCTAGGATTGCCTCTTTTTCTTTGAAGCGGAACATCCGGACAATCACATCCCTTGGGGGGGCATCTCCTCAGGGCTTAGCTCTAAGGGCCCTATGGGCTCGCTCCATCTGGAAGAAATTATCTTCTGTTTGTCCTGTTATGGCTTGAAAAAGTAGGGTCAGATATCTTTCTAACTATCCGGGTGATACAGATTCAGGGATCCCCTTCAGTCTGATGTTACATCTGCCATCCTCTCTTCAACTGCATCTAATTCTAATTGTTGGGCGGCTACTTTTTGGGAGAGCAGGGAGACTTCTTCGAGGTTGGAATTTTCGTTGTCCTCTAGTGTTGCTACCCGGTTACCCAGGTCTTGGACCTCCTGTTTGATTTCAGCTAAACTGCTGGTGACTGATTGCTGCATAGTGTCCATTTTCTCTAGGAGTTTTTCAAAATTAGAAGATATATCCTGTTTGGAAACCAAATGTTTAATGTCTGCTTTGGTAAGAGGTGTCAAATCATCCATATTGGAGACGTTATTAGAGACTGAATCTGTTTCTTCCTCTGGGTCTCTAGTCTGGGTCTCTGTCTGCTTATCCCCTTTAGTTGATTTAAAAAAAAGATTTGCAGTATTTATTTTACCTCCTGTGCCGGATATAAGTTGCTTTCTTTGTGACATTTTAGGGGTCAATGAAGTTGTTGTCTTTGCTGAGATGAGGCTATTCCCAGATGTTAGTGAGAGGTGTCTGCTACTAGTGCTAAAAGTATTCTGAGGTGATCTGAGAGAGAGCTGATAACCCTCCTATTTTGGGTTAAATAACAAATCTGCTTTCATTCCTTTTTGTGGTTCTATGGCTTTTAATGTTAGCCAGGTGTCCTCATATAAAACATTCAGGGGGATAGAGGTGTTGCCAGGTGGCAGTTTAATTTGTTTTGTAGCTGTCTACATCTCATTCTCAGTTGAGCAGCAGCCTTATATCTTCATAGCCTTGACCGGCCAGTGTGTCCCGCATCTAAGTGCCCTGTAGTTATTTCTGGCCTTAAGAATAGGTTTGCTTAGGCCGGATGTTTGCTGTCTGGTATACGGGCCTAGTCTGTGTCCTGGGCCTCTAATCCCATGGGTTATCTGGCTGCGTGTGTCCCTCAAAGCTCTAGTTGTAGCCGCCCTCTATGTGGGGATCTAGATTAGTCTGCCGGGTCCCGCACAGCCGCTCACCTCAGCCCGGATCTTTCTGCGCTTACCGGGAACTCAGGGCCGCCTCAGTTGATCGGCCATGCGTCTCATCGGGTCTCTCCCTTTCCCCTCCTGCACTCTGCTCCTCATTGTTCTGTCTCCCGAGTATGCTGCACAGCGCAAACGCTGTTGTAGAGGGCCGATTATTAGGTCCGGTGCTCCGGTCTGAGGATTTAGGCTCCTTCGTGACTATCCAAGATGGCGGCTGCTGTTTCTTCCCGGCCCTGCACCGCTAGCGTGTATCTCCCACTGCCGCTGCCTAGGGGCTCTGTAAGTGGTCAGTTCGATTTAGAGGGATAAAGTGCTCAATCCCCTCTGTTCTCAACAACTCTGTGAGTCATTATTGTCCCCCTGATATCATTTAAGCACACATTATGCACGGAGCTGTTAGCCTGTGCGTCCTACATGTTTCTCCTTCAGGCTCCGCCTCCTATTAAACTATTTAAAAGGATTATAATACCTTTATCATGGATTCAATTACTTTCTCAGTTATCATCTTAATATAATTATATCTATATTGGATTACTATCCCATATAGATTAATATTTCATATCTGTATATTTCTTTTTGAGTGTATAAAACATATATTATTTAAAGCACCAATTAAATATGTACTTATTAGATGCCTGAAAAATATAAAGAAATAGGTTATCAAAATTGGACATTTTAAATTGACTGTATTGCTATTTATTAAATTCAGCATATATATCCCAATTTGTCCCTTAGATGTCTGGCATTGTTTTGTATCTCAATAATAATGCAGTATATTTCATATTTCTAATAAATTTTGAATGCATGAAACGCCAGATTCAGGTCTGAAATGAAAGAAATAATGTTGTTAAAATGTCAAACATTTATACATCTATTTGCAGTTATTCATTTAATTTATTACAAAACTGGAATGCACCTCTCAGATCCATGGAGTTGTACATTTTTATACAGTATTGACAATTATCCCAGTTGTATTTTAAAATGAATTTAACAGCCACAATGTAATATATGTTTGTGTTTGGTTAAATTTTCATCTAGACGTACCATCTAGAATTCGTGGATTCAACACAACAGGGACATTTTAACATGTAAATGGTAAAAGCTACAATTCCTTGAACATGTTTGTAGATTCAACCATTCCCACAGATGGACTGTCTATTCCCCACAGGGGGCCTGTTAGTTCATTACCCATCTTGGGCAGAAAACTCCATATATGGACCTACACATCTGAGGGTTTCAAAATGCTAATATTTACATTGAAGTGGCCCACTGGCCTTATCTTATACAAAGCTCTAAACATTTGTTCTCTCCTGTGTAATTTTGCATATTGAGTGGGGAAGGATTGAATTGTGGTCAGCCAGGCATCTAATGTCTCATGACCTCAGAATTTTAATACATAGAATGTGTCCAGTAATAAAATAAGCATTTTTAAATTTAATACTTATTTTATCTTATATTATATACTGTGTGTGTGTGTATGTATGTATATGTATATATATATATATATATATATACAATATAATCTACTGACATTCTCAGATACCCTGACATGTGCTAAGCTATCCAACCAAAACGTTAATGCAGCCGCAACATCAGCCATAGCAATGGCAGGTCTGAGAATATAGCCAGAATGTAAATAAGCTTTCCTTAGATGAGATTCAATTTTCCTATCTAAAGGATCCTTAAAAGAGGTACTATCTTCCATAGGAATAGTAGTACGCTTAGCAAGAGTAGAAATAGCCCCATCAACCTTAGGGACTTTTTCCCAAAACTCTAACTTAGCTACTGGCAAAGGATACAACTTTTTAAACCTTGAAGAAGGAACAAAAGAAGTACCAGGCTTAGACCATTCCTTCGCAATCACATCAGAAATAGCATCAGGAACAGGAAAAACCTCAGGAGTAATCACAGGAGGTTTATAGACAGAATTTAAACGTTTACTGGATTTATTATCAAGAGGTCCAGACTCCTCAATATCCAAAGTTATCAACACTTCTTTTAACAAAGAACGAATATACTGCGACTTCCGGTGGGCGGGCGCTGAGGACGGACGCACGCACCTGGAAGAGCTCTGCTCCAGTGTCCCACAAACAGACGCTAAAAGCTACAAAAATCAGCCCACAAAGCCACTACCCTTGGCGGGGAGACCATTAACCCTGCCTGGGCAACAACGGTGTGGAGTAATATCACCTACTCCCTCACCGTCAAGCCTAAATAACAGTAAAAGACAGGGAGGTCAGGAGAAAAACGCGACTCGACAAGACCGCAATATCGGAGCGAACAAAGCTCCTGGAACTGTAGGCAGCAGGACACAACATACGAGCGTAGAGATCCACTGCTTCAAGCATATTCGGAACCGTATCAGCTGCAAGGTTAGTTACGGAGCCCATAACGACCGCCATCTTGCCCCACACGCAGTCACTCATTGCAGCCCAAACTACAGAACTAACTTAGCTGGAGGGACTAATCTAACGCAGGTCGCAATTGTATATAGTGGGCTTACTATAGATACGGACTGCAGAATTAACAAATATACACACCTCATTAGCGGCTGCACGTGTTCCACGTGGCTTCCGACTTCAGCAGCAGGAATATCTGAGAGACTGAGTAGGGAAAACCCTATCTGATAGTAGTTTACTGTGTAGTGATTAACGAAACTGCATTACATTTCTAAAAGGAACTGGCACACATTGTGGACTGTACATAAAAGGTTTGAGATATTACCATATTTATAAGAGCCGCACCTACTCTAATTTCTTGGGGATTTGAAAAGGAAGAGAAGCAGAAACTGCATTTACATTTTGCAGTAAAATACCTTCTATATGCACACATTTTCTTTTCCTGCCACACTTAATGTTTACATGAATACTAACATGATAGAGTAAGCACTTGGGTCTCCCTCCCCGGGCCCCACCCCCAGAAAATCTCAGTCGGAAACTATATACATCAAATACTCGCCACAGAACTGATATACGAGAGATCAAAGCTACATTTGTTCCAGGACTATTCAGCTGAAGTGGCGAAGAAACGCAGAGAGTTTTCACCTTATTGTAGGGAACTCTTAGAGAAGGGCGAATCACTGTCTTTGCTGTATCCAGCTCGACTCAAGCTGCAAACTGCACAGGGCCCAAAGATTATCGAATCTACTACACAGCTGCGTGCCTTTATGAAGACATGGAACCCTTGCAGAATTGAGCAACAAGATGCAGAAAATATTGAGGATGAGGAAGCGTGAAAATATGCCAATAACTCCTGCCAAGTTCAACCCTTATGGGGACTGTTTGCCTGTTTGTATATTTTATGTTTTCTCTTTGCAGATTTAAGAAGAAATCTCAGAGACTGAGGACACTTATATTATGCAGAGGGTTGTGCATACGCATGCCACGATGTTATATCCTTTTTGCACTATGGCGGGGGGGGGGGGGAATGTTGAATATTAGCTTTATTTCATTGTTTGAACTGCTTTATCCGTATAGGCGATCCAAGATTTGGATACTACTGATTGTTATTAACCTATTGTTTCTTTGCTTATATACGTCCTCCAGGATTCTTTCTTCAGCTGGGGAGGGAGATCCCAGGGTGTCAGAACTGTAAGTAATATTGTTGCACACATAAGAACTGTTATACATAAGTAATCCCCCAAACTGCATAAACACCACGATACACAGGACATACCATTGTAATAACACACTACCTAATCATTGAGGATGGGGATACATATTATATATTGGAATGTGGGGGTGATCACTTCACCTATTAAGAGAAAAGTCATACTAAAATATCTAAATTCTAGAAAGGCAGATATAGCAATCCTTGAAGAAACTCATCTAAAGCCCAGTGAACACTTGAAATTAAAACAGGGGTGGGTAGGAGAAGTTATCTACACTAAAAATGAAAGTAGCTGAGCAAGGGGAGTAGCATTCCTCTTCCGCAAGAACCTAAACTACTCAATAACTCAGACGGTACTAGATCCACAGGGGAGATATGTCCTACTTAAACTTACGCTCAATGGGTCTTCACTGATGATAGGAGGGGTGTATGGGCCCCACACACACACAAAAAAGACTTCTGGAGTGATCTTAGGACCCGCCTTCTTCAGAACCAGAACCTTACACTCTAAGAAAGACACTAATATACTCCGCAAATTTTCCAACGCTCTCCTACTCTCCGTTATTTGGAGGGATAGGAACCCGGAGGCCAGAAATTATACATGTGTCACGCCTACAAAGGACACTCTATCGCGTATAGACTACTTCTTGGTTTCTGGGTCCTTTAGCTCTGAGATTGGAGATGTGGGAATTGATGACCCAACAATCTCAGATCATGCCCCAATTACGCTGAAACTAAATGTAGGACCTCCAAGAACACAGGGAACCGGTTGGTCTTTTCCCAGATACCTCCTGCATGATGATAACTTTAGAAACCATCTTATAGGGGAGTGGTTGACTTACACCTTAACAAATCAGGAACATAGAAGTAACTCCATACTATTTTGGGAGGCCGCAAAGGCGGTACTTGGAGGTACCATAATCTTATATGTCATCAAATTCAGGAAACAAAAGAAAATCAGGGAGGATTTACTACTCAAGCAGTTATTAAACGCAAGAAACAGATACCTACGTAACCCCACGAACATTAACAGAACAAAATATCGAAATGCAAAGGAAAACAGGGACACGTATCTGACTCAAAGGGAAGCTAGGGATTTGATGAAGATGCGAGCTAGGTTTTACCGACATGGTAACAAAACAGGCCGAATGTTGGCTAGATTAATGAAATTGACTAGAGGAAACAACACCATATCAGATAGATTTTTGGTGTTTTGTAATTCGCCAAAACACCAATGGTCTTAAAATTGGAAACAGTACAATACACCTGTCACTCTTTGCAGATGACATGGTGTTGTATGCGCAAAACCCTAGACTGACTATCCCTCTATTAATGAATATAATAATGGAGTTTGGCCAAATTTCGGGGTACAAGATCAACACAAATAAGACTGAGCTAATATGGCTGTCTCATGCTAATGACATCCCTGACTTCCACTATGACTTCAAACTGGCAGGAAACACCTTTACATATTTAGGAATTAGGTACTACCCACTGGGTTAAATTACCATGATCTATCTCTGGTAGGATAGGACATGTCAATATGGTACTCTTCCCCAAATTGCTCTATGTCATGCAAATGCTGCCAATAGTACTGCATAGAACGGATTTGAGTTTCTGGAAATCTCTTTTCCTCTCTTTCATATGGGCCAATAAAAAGCATAGGATACACTCAGAATGATGAGCACAATAGATTCGGGGGGCATGTTGGTTCCAAATGTAGAACTATATTGTTGGGCCGCGCAGGCAAAATACGTACTTGACTGGATGACAGGGGGAACTTACTTTACACTACCTGAGTAGCATGTTGTTCAACCCTGGTCACTAGCTATACTGCCGCATTTGACAGCAGACAAAACGGATAAAATATTGACTAATTACTCCCTCCTTCAGCAGCCCATCTGGGCATGGAGGAAGCTCTGCGATAGACTGAAATGTAAATATGAACTCACTAAGTACATCCCGCTACAGGGAAACCCAGACTTCCTACCGGGAATGACTACACAGACATTCAAGACCTGGAAATCTCTCGGAATAGATAGTGTCCAAGTTACTGGAGGGGGGATAGGAAAACCATATGTACTTTTGCTCACCTACAAAAGACCTACTCATTACCGCGCACACATCATTTTGCTTACTTACAGGCAAAACACTACATTACTAAGTTGATGGGCTCGACAAATAACCCGAAGGGGACCAATGGGGTGACCCAAATATGCCACCTATAAATTGGGGAGATAGATGTGGACCCATGTGTGTACATGGGTCCACATCTATCTCCCCAATTTATAGGCTACTGCAAGCTCCTGATAATGTATGCACGTTAGAACATGTTAGTACAAAATGGTCTGAGCTTTTGGACACTCCCTTCTCTGGGGAACAGATTCAAAACAGTATACAAAAAGGCCACCCTGTCAATGGACCTCAGGGAGTCACACACTAAATTACTTGAATTTGCCTATGTCACTCCTAAACTTTACAGAAAATGGGAAAATAATGCTACAGGGAATTGCCCTAGGTGCTCACAGACTCAGGCAGATCTAACACATATGATCTGGGCTTGTCCCAAACTGACAAGGTTCTGGGGTGTGATACACCACTGGCTGAGAACCCACAATGTCCCAGTTGAGGCATTCACGTTACAGATTATCACGCTCCTGGAATTCCCTGGCCTAAATAGAGATGTGGCAACATTTACACATAATACTATCCTTTTAGCCAGGAAACTTATATTCAGAAATTGGTTGAGCAGGGAGGCCCCAACATTGATGCAATTAAAAAATGAGATACATACACAACTACTTTACGAGCAAGCTGACACTATGGGAGACATCTCTATCCGTACGACCCGTTTCATGAAAAAATGGGCAATATATATACAGACCCTAGAAACTTCCCAACAGGCAAGAATATTGTATCCTATACGCAACTCAGAATATATACTAGAAGCCCAGCTTAGAGGGGATTGGAGACTAGATTTTGGAGAGTAGGTGCTGCTTAGTGTGGAGCTACAAGAGACGTAGTTGAGATAAGGCAACAATCTGACACCCTGGGGGAGGAGAAGGCCGACTGGCCAAAAAGTATACATATAAAATGTGAAACACATGCACTGTTAATACTAGATTTACTGATCATTATGGGTTTTTTTCTTTCTCTTGTGCACATTACGATTAACAAATACAGGTTGTTGTTGGATAATGTCAAACCCCAGATTGTGGGGAAATAAGTTTATGTCATGTCATTTTCACGGAATAAATAAAGAATTTAAAAAATAAAAAAAAAGAACGAATATACTCAATCTTAAAAAGATAAGTTGATTTATCAGTGTCAATGTCTGTAGTAGGATCTTCTGAATCAGAGAGATCCTCATCAGAGGTGGATATATCAGTATGTTGTTGATCATTACAAATTTCATCAGTATTATGAGAACTTTTAAAAGACCTTTTACATTTTACGTCTAGGCGGTATAGCAGCCGTAGCCTTCTGTATCACATCAGCAATATACTTTTTCATATCAACAGGGATATCATGTACTTTAGATGTTGAAGGAACAACAGATACTGTACTAGCACTAATAGAAACCTTTTCTGCATGAAAAAGCTTATCATGACAACTGTTACATACTACAGCTGGAGATATAATCTCCACTAGCTTACAACAGATACACTTAGCTTTGGTAGAACTGTGTTCAGGCAGCATGGTTCCTACAGCAGCTTCTGAGACAGGATCAGATTGAGACATCTTGTAAAATGTAAAAGAAAAAATAACATTTAAACATAAATATCTTATTTCCACATATAGCAGTTTCAGGAATGGGAAAAAATGTAAATGCTAAAATTGACAAAAAAGCAAATAGCATAGCCCTCTGAGCATAAAGAAGGCAAGGAGCATATAGGAAGTGTGGTAAAATAAATTAAAATTTTGCGCTAAGTATGACGCACAACGCAAAAGGAAGTTGAAAAATTTGTTGGCGCCAACAAACATCCGGAAATGATGCAACTCGCATCATAACAAACACAATTTTGCGCCAAACAACCTAGCGTCAACTAAGACGCAGGAAATTACGAACTTGCGTCATTACAGACGCACATTCACACCAAAAAAATTTCGCTCCAAGAATGATGCAATAAATAACAGCATTTTGCTCCCTCGCGAGCCTAATTTGCCCGCAAGTTTTCAAAAAAGACTATACCTCAGGTAAGACAAACTACCTAAAACATGATTCCCATAACGAAACTGCCAGACTGCAAAGGGAAATATACATAGACCTGACTCATGGCAAATATAAGTAAAATACGTATATTTAAAACTTTATATTAATACATAAAGCGCCAAACCATAGCTGAGAGTGTTTTAAATAATGATACATACTTACCGAAAGACACCCATCCACATATAGCAGATAGCCAAACCAGTACTGAAAACTATCAGCAGAGGTAATGGTATATAAGAGTACAGGTGAAAGTCGAAAAATTAGAATATCGTACAAAAGTTCATTTATTTCACTAATGCAACTTAAAAGGTGAAACTAATATATGAGATAGTTCAAGCCGTGATTTGTCATAATTGTGACGATTATGGCTTACAGCTCATGAAAACCCCAAATCCACAATCTCAGAAAATTAGAATATTACATGCAATCAATAAAACAAGGATTGTACATACCTGTAGAACAATATCGGACCTCTGAAAAGTATAAGCATGCATACTGTATGTACTCAGTACTTGGTTTGGGCCCCTTTTGCGGCAATTACTGCCTCATTGTGGTGTGGCATGGAAGCTATCAGCCTGTGGCACTGCTGAGGTGTTATGGAAGACCAGGATGCTTCAATAGTGGCCTTCAGCTCTTCTGCATTGTTCGGTCTCATGTGTCTCATCTGTCTCTTGGCAATGGGGTTCAGGTCAGGCAAGTTTGCTGGCCAATCAAGCACACTAAACCCACGGTCATTGAACCAGGTTTTGGTGCTTTTGGCAGTGTGGGCAGGTGCCAAGTCCTGCTGGAAAATGTAGTCAGCATCCCCATAGAGCTTGTCTGCGGAAGGAAGCATGAAGTGTTCCAAAATCTCCTGGTATTTGGCTGCGTTGACCCTGGACTTAATGAAGCACAGTGGACCAACACTATCAGATGACATGGCTCCACAAATCAACACAGACTGTGGAAACTTCACACTGGACTTCAAGCATCTTGCAGTGTGTGCCTCTCCATTCTTCCTCCATACTCTGGGTCCTTGGTTTCCAAATGAGATGCAAAATTTGCTCACATCAGAAAAGAGGACTTTGGACCACTGAGCAACAGACCAGGGGGGATAGTTATCAACGTGTCAACGTTCCTGCCTTCGCCGGCCCAATACGCCCGCCTAAGCTCGCCTACCATCGCCGCCGCGGACCTGAAAAAATTTGCCTAAGTTATCAATAAATCTGTCAAAAAGCCGCGCACCAAGTACGGGGTGATGAGCAGCGGACTGTGAGAGTTATCACTCATCCGATCTCGCTGCTCTTCGGCTTTTTTACAGCTTTATTGCTAGCCTGTCACTAAGCACCCACACTAACTACACTGTTCTACCCCCTATACCGGCGCCCCCCGGAGCCCCCCGCAACTCAATAAAGTTACTAACCCCTAAACCGCCGCTCCTAGACCCCTCCGCAACTCTTATAAATATATTGACCCCTAAACCGCCGCTCCTAGGCCCCGCCGCAACTCCCCCTAAACTGCCGCTCCCGGACACCGCCGCAACCTATATTATACCTAGTAACCCCTATCCTGCCCCCCTATACCGCCGCCCTCTATAATAAAGTTATTAACCCCTATCCTGCTGATCCCGCACCTCGCCGCAACTAAATAAATAGTTTAACCCCTAAATAAATTGAAAGTTACCTATAAAATAAAAATAAATCCTAAGATAGCTACAATATAATTATTATTTATATTGTAGCTATATTAGGGTTTATTTTAAAGGTAAGTATTTAGTTTTAAATAGGATTAATTTAGTTAATAATAGAAATATTATTTAGATTTATTTAATTAATATTTAAGTTAGGGGGGTGTTAGGGTTAGTGTTAGACTTAGGTTTAGGGGTTAATAAATTTATTACAGTGGCAGCGGTGTAGTGGGGGGCAGGATAGGGGTTAATAAATGTATTATAGGTGGCAACGGTGTAGGGGGGGCAGATTAGGGGATAATAAATTTAATATAGGTTGCGGCAGGGTCCGGGAGCGGCGGTTTAGGGGTTAAACTATTTATTTAGTTGCGGCGAGGTGCGGGATCGGCAGGATAGGGGTTAATAACTTTATTATAGAGGGCGGCGGTATAGTGGGGGCAGGATAGGGGTTACTAGGTATAATGTAGGTTGCGGCGGTGTCCGGGAGCAGCGGTTTAGGGGTTAATACATTTATTATAGTTGCGGTGGGCTCTGGGAGCGGCGGTTTAGGGGGTAATAACTTTATTTAGTTGCGGCGGTGTAGGGGGGACAGCTTAGGGGTGTTTAGACTCGGGGTACATGTTAGGGTGTTAGGTGTAGACAGCTCCCATAGGAATCAATGGGATGTCTGGCAGCAGCGAACTTGTACTTTCGCTATGGTCAGACTCCCATTGATTCCTATGGGATCCGCCGCCTCCAGGGCGGCGGATTGAAAACCAGGTACGCTGGGCCGGAAAAGTGCCGAGCGTACCTGCTAGTTTTTTGATAACTAGCAAAAGTAGTCAGATTGTTCCGCACACAAGTGACTGGAGTGACGTAAGCATTGATCTGTGTCGGACTGAGTCCGGCGGATCGAAGCTTACGTCACAAAATTCTACTTTTGCCGGTCTCTAGCCTTTGATAACTAAGGCGAATCAGCCTCGCCACAAATACGCTGCGGAATTCCAGCGTATTTGAGGTTGACGGCTTGATAACTACACCCCAATGTCTGTTTTTCTTTAGCCCAGGGAAGACGCTTCTGACGTTTTTTGTTGTTCAGGAGTGGCTTGACAAGAGAAATACGACATTTGAAGCCCATGTCCAGGATCCGTCTGTGTGTGGTGACTCTTGTGAAAGTCCCCAACACTTTTGAATGGCCTTTTCCTGACAATCCTCTCCAGGCGGCAGTCATCCCTGCTGCTTGTGCACCTTTTTCTTCCACACTTTTCCCTTCCACATAACTTTCTATTAATGTGCTTTGATACAGCACTTTGGGAACATCCAACTTCTTTTGCAATTACCTTTTGAGGCTTTCCCTCCTTATGGAGGGTGTTAATGATGGTTTTATGCACAACTGTCAGGTCAGCAGTCTTTCCCATGATTGTGATTCAGAATGCTTAGAAGCTCTTATCATAGGAGAAAACATAAAAATCAAGCACAAACTTACTTCACCACCTCCATAGGAGGCAAAGTTTGTAAAACTGAATTGTGGGTGTGGTGAGGGGTGTATTTATAGGCATTTTGAGGTTTGGGAAACTTTGCCCATCCTGGTAGGATTGTATATCCCATACGTCACTAGCTCATGGACTCTTGCCAATTACATGATGTTATAACAACTATTAATGCCACAGAATAAGATAAAAGCATTTATAAGGTTAACTAAACAGATAGATATATAGGGCTTCCAAACGGCTTATTGGATTAATTTACCCAAATACACAGCAAATAACTATAATAGATAGCATATTGCTGGGGCTGTTCCAATATTGGAGGGGAAACTATGTACTCTCTCATTTGGAAATGCTAGGGTATAAACTACAAGAGGCGCTATGGCAAGACCTTATAATATTAATCAGTACAAAGATGATATGCTAGAGTTCGCTACTTATGTTTTAGACTGGTTAAGTTATAAGTAGTTACTGCACAGTAATGTACCAGACATCAAGTCAACCCTATGCCTTACAGCTATAGTAGTATCTTCAATTCATAATTGAAGATACTACTATAGCTGTAAGGCATAGGGTTGACTTGATGTCAACCCTAATTGTGCTGTCCACAATTTTGAACCAAAAAAAGCTTAGATGCCTTCTTTTTCAAATAAAGATAGCAAGTGAACGAAGAAAAATTGATAAGAGGAGTAAATTAGTAAGTTGCTTAAAATTGCATGCTCTATCTGAATCACAAAATAATTTTTTTTTGGATTCAGTGTCCCTTTAAGTTTGAGCTTGTGTACAGTGCTTAACTCCACAACAGGCAAGGCTACTCCAGGGAGGTTGAGACTTAGGGAAGGTCACCTGGTCTGATTCCACTTGTACACTTTTCTGCCAGCTAACATCCCCTCTAGAGGTTTATGGCAAGAATCCATCAAGAGTTTATTAATGCCGTGGCAAAGTTTCTCCCCAAAGTCATCCAGTAGAACTTTAGCAACCCAGCATAATTCCTCCTTGTTGATGTATAGTATATATCTAATATGCTAAAAGGTAAGCCATTAGTAAGCAGCGCACATTTGGGGTTGCGATACAGCAGAGCCTCGTGAGTGCTCTGCTGGGGGAGGGGGCAGCATACAATATTGCGACCAGTCATTCCCTCATAACTGTATATCTTAAAGCCTGGTTCCTCAACAGCCGGGCCGTGGCCCAGTACCGGGCCGTGATAGCCCTGCTGGTGGGCCCTGACCTGTCATGCCCCCACTGCACACTCTTACCCCACTGCAAACCAGGTGCAGACTGAGACCAATCAAGGCCCCAGGAACACTGTCTCACACTGACCAAAATGTATTAAATGGTATGCAAATGTACATGGTAGCCTTCCTGCCCTGCCCCCAACAGGCCCCTCATCCCACAGAGCCAGGACCCCCAACATTAAGGGCCAGAGAAATGACACCCAACCTCCAGGGCCAGACCCCATACTCCATGGCCCTCACAGCGACAGACCCCTGCCAGGGCCCCCACTAAACCCACACTTATATGCTTAGTTACTGATAGGGCAACTGAAAACTCCATCTTAAGGAATGCACCAAGATCCGTGGAGATACCATTTGTGGGCCCCCCTACTTGCTGGTCCCTTGGCCCAGGTCCTATTTGCCTGGCTGATGAGCCCGCCCCTGCTGCTCACTATATAGATAGATAGATAGATAGATAGATAGATAGATAGATAGACAGATAGATAGATAGATATGTGTATATATATATATAAACTACTGGGCCCCGGACATGTCTAGCTAAAATTTACCGGGCCTTGAGGTCACTTTGGTTGAGAACCACTGTCTTAAAGGACCAGTAAATACAGCAGGTTTGCATAATCAACAAATACTTGATAAAAAGACAATGCATTGAACTTCAAATGAGTTGTAGATTTTTTCTGACAAATTTAAAAGTTATGTGTCTTTCCACTCCCACTGCATCATGTGACAGCCATCAGCCAATCACAAATGCATGCACGTATATTCTGTGAATTCTTGCACATGCTCAGAAGGAGCTGGTGACTCAAAAAGTGTAAATCTAAAAAGACTGTGCACATTTTGTTAATGGAAGTAAATTTGAAAGTTGTTTAAAATTGCATGCTCTATCTGAATCATGAAAGTTTAATTTTGACTTGAGTGTCCCTTTAAATAGCACTTACCTGTTTCAAAATGAAAGCATACAATTAAAATACTTTGAAAATCTGATGTGTCTATAAAAATGTATGTCGGGTACTGGTAGACGTCACCAGGAAGGGTGTTTACGTATACATTTTATGACTGGAACATTAGTTTGTGATAATATTTATGAGTTGTATACGTTTATTCTGTGACTTAAAGGATTACTTTCTGTTATAATTTTTAAGCTAAACAACTAACATATTAAAGTTAATAAACATTAATTAAAACCTACTGACCTATATTTTCTCCAAAACGAAGTTTCATAACGTTCTAAAAGTTATATCTTTTATTCGCCAATGATGTCACGTTATCCTGTCCACTATTTTCAGCACTTTGTGTTCAAAATACTTAAACCAATGAAATTGTGTTTAAAGCGCCATTTTGAAACCTAGGTATTGTAAACGGATTGGTACAGAGCAAAGGATACCCACGGAGTGGGTTTGGAAAACAATTAAATTTGCAGACAAGATTTCTGACATACGGTAGAGATATGTTAATGAAATGCTATTGATAAAAAGCGTATTTGGGGTAGTTAGTTAGTAACAGGCATAGAAAATATTTACTTACAGTGGCCCTTTAACCTGAGTTTTAATATATTGCCTATTGAGCACAACATTTATAATTTGAGTAATTGTCTAAATAAGAAGATAGGAGCGTTTTCTTTTTCTATATTTAATGCATTATAATGCTATTTTCTGCTACCTCTTTTTTTAATTTTCTGTTTGAGGCAGAATTTATATATAAAGATTTGTCTTCCAAGATGGATTTTAAAAGAACATACAATTCTAAAGTTTTTTTCAGCAAAGGATACCTAGAGAAAGAAGCAAGTTTTTTTGTTTTGTTTTTTTGTTTTGTTTTATATTTCATGCTCTATCTGAATCATGAAAGAAAACGTTTTGATTTTATCCCCCTTTTAAAGACTCCCATATTTGGCTCATTGCCTTCTTACTTTGCACAGTGATAAAGTCTAGACTATACTTAGAGACAGTAAACACCTTGAGATTTAAATATAAAAGTTTACTTTATATGTAATAAAACAACTTTACGATATATTTTCATTATTTATTGTGCCCAGAAAATTGTAGAATTTTTAGTTCTTGGAGCTGGAAATGCACCGTGCTGACTTCTCAAGGCTATTCCTTGCTAAATATTATTCCCTAATTGACTTCATCAGATAACTGAAAATCAACACACTTTATACTGATTTTTTTCTTTAAAGTGTTTAGACCTGACTGATGTTATTCAACAGCAAGACAAAAGAACACCAGGTGTCTGCTGTCCCTTTAAATTGATAGTAAAGTCATAATAAAAACATTCATGATTCAGATAGAGCATACAGTGTTAAACTTTTCAATATATTTCCATTATCAAATTTGCTCTGTTCTGTTGGTATCCTTTGTTGAAAAGTAAATCTTGGTAGGCTGATAGGAGCTTAGGCGTGGGCATGTGTCCTTTAGAATTCTATGGCAGCAGTGTTGTCCGTTATGTAGGACATAGTTCTTACAATTGTTGCAGATACTGCTGCCAGATTGCTTAAGATACGTTCACACTTCTGAGCTCACCTAGGGGTGCTTCTTAACAAAGGATACTATGAGAATTAAGCAAAATTATATAAGTACAGAAAATACACATTTTATCATATTTCCTTATACGATGCTGTGTGTGTGTGTGTGTTAATATTAAACATAGATTTGGGCTATTTGTTTTATGACCTAAAGCCAAATTTGGCAACGGGTAGCGGCATTTGGGTCTTTTCAGCGCTGGATTTATTCCTGTTAAAGGTCAACACAAAAAAGATTTGGATTTGCACAACAAATACGGCTGCGAAAAGAGCCAAATGTGGCCATAATTCAGCATTCGTTTATAAAATGAAAAACTAAATGCTATGAAAATGAATATTATTATTGTTACAAAGGTTTAGACTGAATTCTGGGAGCAAAACAAATGTCCACAGGACTATTGGTTCTAACATATTGCACTTTCAGCACATTCGTCCATCCCTTACTACTGGAAACTAGCTGAACACATCAGTAAACCAATGACATGAGGCATATAGTGCAACCACCAATCAGCAGCTAGCTCCCATCTCCTGGGCTTACCTATATATCCTTTCTCCAACATTGGTGTGTCCGGTCCACGGCGTCATCCATTACTTGTGGGAAATGTTCTCCCCCACAGGGAAAGGCAAGGAGAGCACACAGCAAGAGCTGTCCATATAGCTCCCCCTCTGGCTCCGCCCCCCAGTCATTCTCCTTGCCGCTCTGAACAAGTAGCATCTACCACGGGGATGGCGAGGAGTTTGTGGTGTTAGTCCATAGCGTCCAAATAAAATCAGGACAGCTCTGATATTTTTCATAATGTTGCCCAGGATGATTTATCTAATGAAGGTAGTGGGGATAGCTCTACATCCTCTCCTTCTGTGTCTACACCAGCTTTGCCCGCGCAGGCGACACCTAGCGCACCAGTGCTTATTTCTATGCAACAATTATCAGCAATAGTGGATAATTCTATAGCAAATCTTTTATCCAAACTGCCAGTTTTTCAGAGAAAGCGTGATTGTTCAGTTTTAAATACAGATAAAAAGGATGAACAATCAGACGCTGACAATGCCTTATCTATTTTACCCTCACATCAATCGGAATTGGCTGTGAGGGAAGGGCTGTCTGAGGGTGAAATTTCAGACTCAGGAAAAATTTCGCAACAGGCAGAACCTGATCTAGTGGCATTTAAGTTTAAGCTAGAACATCTCCGCGCTTTGCTTAAGGAGGTATTAGCTACTCTGGATGACTGTGATTCCATGGTAGTACCAGAGAAGTTGTGCAAATTGGACAAATTTTTAGAGGTCCCAGTGCACGACCACGCTTTTCCAATACCTAAGAGGGTAGCGAACATAGTGGAAAAGGAGTGGGAGAAGCCAGGTGTACCCTTTGCCCCACCTCCTATATTTAAGAAAATGTTTCCCATAGTAGACCCTAGAAGGGACGCATGGCAAATGGTCCCGAAGGTTGAGGGAGCTGTTTCAACACTAGCGAAGCGCACAACTATTCCTATAGAGGACAGCTGCGCTTTCAAAGATCCTATGGATAAAAAATTGGAAGGATTGCTTAAAAAGATTTTTGTTCAGCAAGGGTTCATCCTTCAACCAGCTACGTGTGTTATTACTGTCACTTCAGCGGCGTCCTTTTGGTTCGAAGAACTAGAAAGGTCGCTCCAGAAAGAGACTTCCTATGAAGAAGTCATGGACAGAATTCACGCATTAAAGTTAGCTAATTCCTTTATATTGGATGCCGCCTTTCAAATAACGAAATTGGCGGCGAAAAATTTGCTATAGTAGCGCGGAGGGCGCTTTGGCTAAAATCCTGGTCGGCAGACGTGTCGTCCAAGACTAAGTTACTGAATATTCCTTTCAAGGGTAAGACCCTTTTTGGGCCGGAATTGAAG
Source organism: Bombina bombina (assembly GCF_027579735.1). Classification (NCBI taxonomy): domain Eukaryota; kingdom Metazoa; phylum Chordata; class Amphibia; order Anura; family Bombinatoridae; genus Bombina; species Bombina bombina. The sequence goes on along the minus strand of NC_069501.1, from coordinate 500,401,272 downwards.
GAAATTATTTCAGACATCACTGGGGGTAAGGGCCATGCCCTCCCACAGGATAGGCCTTTTAAGGCTAAGAACAAGTCTAAATTTCGTTCCTTTCGCAATTTCAGGAACGGACCGGCTAATAACTCCACTGCCGCTAGACAAGAAGGTAACGCGGCCCAGCCCAAACCCGCTTGGAAGCCCATGCAAGGCTGGAACAAGGGTAAACAAACCAAGAAACCTGCTGCTGCTACCAAGACAGCATGAAGGGGTAGCCCCCGATCCGGGACCGGATCTGGTAGGGGGCAGACTATCTCTCTTCGCTCAGGCTTGGGCAAGAGATGTTCTGGATCCCTGGGCACTAGAGATAGTTTCCAAGGGATACCTGTTAGAATTCAAGGGACTTCCTCCAAAGGGAAGGTTCCACCTGTCTTGCTTATCTTCAGACCAGATAAAGAAACAGGCATTCTTACATTGTGTAAGAGACCTATCAAAGATGGGAGTGATAAACCCAGTCCCCTGGGGAACAAGGTCTAGGGTTTTACTCAAACCTGTTTGTGGTTCCCAAAAAAGAGGGAACTTTCAGGCCAATTCTGGATTTAGAGATATTAAACAAGTTCCTCAGAGTTCCATCCTTCAAGATGGAAACCATTCGGACAATCTTACCAACAATCCAGCAGGGTCAATTTTTGACTACCGTGGATCTGAAGGATGCGTATCTGCATATCCCAATCCACAAATCTCATCATCAGTTCCTGAGGTTCGCCTTTCTGGACAAACATTACCAGTTTGTGGCTCTTCCATTCGGTTTAGCCACCGCTCCCAGAATTTTCACAAAGGTGCTAGGGTCCCTTCTAGCGGTCCTAAGACCGAGGGGCATCGCTGTAGCACCTTATCTAGACGACATCCTAATCCAAGCGTCGTCTCTTTCCAAAGCGAGGGCTCATACAGACATTGTGTTGGCTTTTCTCAGATCTCACGGGTGGAAAGTGATAAAGTCTAGACTATACTTAGAGACAGTAAACACCTTGAGATTTAAATATAAAAGTTTACTTTATATGTAATAAAACAACTTTACGATATATTTTCATTATTTATTGTGCCCAGAAAATTGTAGAATTTTTAGTTCTTGGAGCTGGAAATGCACCGTGCTGACTTCTCAAGGCTATTCCTTGCTAAATATTATTCCCTAATTGACTTCATCAGATAACTGAAAATCAACACACTTTATACTGATTTTTTTCTTTAAAGTGTTTAGACCTGACTGATGTTATTCAACAGCAAGACAAAAGAACACCAGGTGTCTGCTGTCCCTTTAAATTGATAGTAAAGTCATAATAAAAACATTCATGATTCAGATAGAGCATACAGTGTTAAACTTTTCAATATATTTCCATTATCAAATTTGCTCTGTTCTGTTGGTATCCTTTGTTGAAAAGTAAATCTTGGTAGGCTGATAGGAGCTTAGGCGTGGGCATGTGTCCTTTAGAATTCTATGGCAGCAGTGTTGTCCGTTATGTAGGACATAGTTCTTACAATTGTTGCAGATACTGCTGCCAGATTGCTTAAGATACGTTCACACTTCTGAGCTCACCTAGGGGTGCTTCTTAACAAAGGATACTATGAGAATTAAGCAAAATTATATAAGTACAGAAAATACACATTTTATCATATTTCCTTATACGATGCTGTGTGTGTGTGTGTGTTAATATTAAATATAGATTTGGGCTATTTGTTTTATGACCTAAAGCCAAATTTGGCAACGGGTAGCGGCATTTGGGTCTTTTCAGCGCTGGATTTATTCCTGTTAAAGGTCAACACAAAAAAGATTTGGATTTGCACAACAAATCCGGCTGCGAAAAGAGCCAAATGTGGCCATAATTCAGCATTCGTTTATAAAATGAAAAACTAAATGCTATGAAAATGAATATTATTATTGTTACAAAGGTTTAGACTGAATTCTGGGAGCAAAACAAATGTCCACAGGACTATTGGTTCTAACATATTGCACTTTCAGCACATTCGTCCATCCCTTACTACTGGAAACTAGCTGAACACATCAGTAAACCAATGACATGAGGCATATAGTGCAACCACCAATCAGCAGCTAGCTCCCATCTCCTGGGCTTACCTATATATCCTTTCTCCAACATTGGTGTGTCCGGTCCACGGCGTCATCCATTACTTGTGGGAAATGTTCTCCCCCACAGGGAAAGGCAAGGAGAGCACACAGCAAGAGCTGTCCATATAGCTCCCCCTCTGGCTCCGCCCCCCAGTCATTCTCCTTGCCGCTCTGAACAAGTAGCATCTACCACGGGGATGGCGAGGAGTTTGTGGTGTTAGTCCATAGCGTCCAAATAAAATCAGGACAGCTCTGATATTTTTCATAATGTTGCCCAGGATGATTTATCTAATGAAGGTAGTGGGGATAGCTCTACATCCTCTCCTTCTGTGTCTACACCAGCTTTGCCCGCGCAGGCGACACCTAGCGCACCAGTGCTTATTTCTATGCAACAATTATCAGCAATAGTGGATAATTCTATAGCAAATCTTTTATCCAAACTGCCAGTTTTTCAGAGAAAGCGTGATTGTTCAGTTTTAAATACAGATAAAAAGGATGAACAATCAGACGCTGACAATGCCTTATCTATTTTACCCTCACATCAATCGGAATTGGCTGTGAGGGAAGGGCTGTCTGAGGGTGAAATTTCAGACTCAGGAAAAATTTCGCAACAGGCAGAACCTGATCTAGTGGCATTTAAGTTTAAGCTAGAACATCTCCGCGCTTTGCTTAAGGAGGTATTAGCTACTCTGGATGACTGTGATTCCATGGTAGTACCAGAGAAGTTGTGCAAATTGGACAAATTTTTAGAGGTTCCAGTGCACGACGACGCTTTTCCAATACCTAAGAGGGTAGCGAACATAGTGGAAAAGGAGTGGGAGAAGCCAGGTGTACCCTTTGCCCCACCTCCTATATTTAAGAAAATGTTTCCCATAGTAGACCCTAGAAGGGACGCATGGCAAATGGTCCCGAAGGTTGAGGGAGCTGTTTCAACACTAGCGAAGCGCACAACTATTCCTATAGAGGACAGCTGCGCTTTCAAAGATCCTATGGATAAAAAATTGGAAGGATTGCTTAAAAAGATTTTTGTTCAGCAAGGGTTCATCCTTCAACCAGCTACGTGTGTTATTACTGTCACTTCAGCGGCGTCCTTTTGGTTCGAAGAACTAGAAAGGTCGCTCCAGAAAGAGACTTCCTATGAAGAAGTCATGGACAGAATTCACGCATTAAAGTTAGCTAATTCCTTTATATTGGATGCCGCCTTTCAAATAACGAAATTGGCGGCGAAAAACTCAGGTTTTGCTATAGTAGCGCGGAGGGCGCTTTGGCTAAAATCCTGGTCGGCAGACGTGTCGTCCAAGACTAAGTTACTGAATATTCCTTTCAAGGGTAAGACCCTTTTTGGGCCGGAATTGAAGGAAATTATTTCAGACATCACTGGGGGTAAGGGCCATGCCCTCCCACAGGATAGGCCTTTTAAGGCTAAGAACAAGTCTAAATTTCGTTCCTTTCGCAATTTCAGGAACGGACCGGCTAATAACTCCACTGCCGCTAGACAAGAAGGTAACGCGGCCCAGCCCAAACCCGCTTGGAAGCCCATGCAAGGCTGGAACAAGGGTAAACAAACCAAGAAACCTGCTGCTGCTACCAAGACAGCATGAAGGGGTAGCCCCCGATCCGGGACCGGATCTGGTAGGGGGCAGACTATCTCTCTTCGCTCAGGCTTGGGCAAGAGATGTTCTGGATCCCTGGGCACTAGAGATAGTTTCCAAGGGATACCTGTTAGAATTCAAGGGACTTCCTCCAAAGGGAAGGTTCCACCTGTCTTGCTTATCTTCAGACCAGATAAAGAAACAGGCATTCTTACATTGTGTAAGAGACCTATCAAAGATGGGAGTGATAAACCCAGTCCCCTGGGGAACAAGGTCTAGGGTTTTACTCAAACCTGTTTGTGGTTCCCAAAAAAGAGGGAACTTTCAGGCCAATTCTGGATTTAGAGATATTAAACAAGTTCCTCAGAGTTCCATCCTTCAAGATGGAAACCATTCGGACAATCTTACCAACAATCCAGCAGGGTCAATTTTTGACTACCGTGGATCTGAAGGATGCGTATCTGCATATCCCAATCCACAAATCTCATCATCAGTTCCTGAGGTTCGCCTTTCTGGACAAACATTACCAGTTTGTGGCTCTTCCATTCGGTTTAGCCACCGCTCCCAGAATTTTCACAAAGGTGCTAGGGTCCCTTCTAGCGGTCCTAAGACCGAGGGGCATCGCTGTAGCACCTTATCTAGACGACATCCTAATCCAAGCGTCGTCTCTTTCCAAAGTGAGGGCTCATACAGACATTGTGTTGGCTTTTCTCAGATCTCACGGGTGGAAAGTGAACATAGAAAAAAGTTCACTGTCACCGTCCACAAGGGTTCCTTTTCTGGGAACAATAATAGATTCTGTGGAAATGAAGATCTTTCTCACAGACGTCAGAAAGACAAAGCTTCTAAAAGCTTGTCGAGTTCTTCACTCTATTCCTCAACCCTCCATAGCTCAATGCATGGAAGTAATAGGACTAATGGTCGCAGCAATGGATGTGGTTCCTTTTGCTCGAATTCATCTAAGACCATTACAGCTGTGCATGCTCAATCAGTGGAATGGGGACTATACAGACTTGTCTCCCCAAATTCAAGTAGACCAGGTAACCAGGGACTCACTTCTCTGGTGGTTGACCCAGGATCACCTGTCTCAGGGAATGAGTTTCCGCAGACCGGAGTGGGTCATCGTCACGACCGACGCCAGCCTCTTGGGGTGGGGCGCGGTCTGGGACTCTCTGAAAGCTCAGGGCCTATGGTCGCGGGAAGAGTCGCTTCTCCCGATAAACATTTTGGAACTAAGAGCTATATTCAATGCGCTCCTGGCTTGGCCTCAGCTAGCGGAAGCCAGGTTCATAAGATTTCAGTCGGACAACATAACGACTGTTGCGTACATCAATCATCAGGGGGGAACAAAGAGTTCCCTAGCGATGAAGGAAGTAACCAAGATAATCCAATGGGCAGAGAATCACTCCTGCCATCTATCTGCTATTCACATCCCAGGAGTAGACAACTGGGAGGCGGACTATTTGAGTCGTCAGACTTTCCATCCGGGGGAGTGGGAACTCCATCCGGAGGTCTTTGCTCAGTTAACCCAATTATGGGGCATTCCAGACATGGATCTAATGGCGTCCCGTCAGAACTTCAAGATTCCTTGCTACGGGTCCAGATCCAGGGATCCCAAGGCGACTCTAGTGGATGCATTAGTGGCGCCTTGGTCGTTCAACCTAGCATATGTGTTTCCACTGTTTCCTCTCCTCCCCAGGCTCATAGCCAGGATCAAACAGGAGAAGGCCTCGTGATTCTGATAGCTCCTGTGTGGCCACGCAGGACTTGGTATGCAGACCTGGTGAATATGTCATCGGCTCCACCATGGAAGCTACCTTTGAGACAGGACCTTCTAGTACAAGGTCCATTCGAACATCCCAATCTAGTTTCTCTGCAGCTGACTGCTTGGAAATTGAACGCTTGATTTTATCCAAGCGTGGGTTTTCAAATTCTGTGATTGATACTCTGGTCCAAGCCAGAAAGCCTGTGACTAGAAGGATTTACCATAAAATATGGAAAAAATATATCTGTTGGTGTGAATCCAAAGGATTCTCCTGGAGTAAGATTCAAATTCCAAAGATTCTCTCCTTTCTCCAAGAAGGTTTGGATAAAGGATTGTCAGCTAGTTCTCTAAAAGGACAGATTTCTGCATTATCCGTCTTGTTGCACAAACGACTGGCAGCTTTGCCAGATGTACAAGCTTTTGTTCAGGCTTTGGTTAGAATCAAGCCTGTTTACAGACCCATGACTCCTCCTTGGAGTCTAAATTTAGTTCTTTCAGTTCTTCAAGGGGTTCCGTTTGAACCTTTACATTCCATAGATATTAAGTTACTATCTTGGAAAGTTCTGTTTTTGGTTGCTATTTCTTCTGCTAGAAGAGTTTCTGAATTATCTGCTTTGCAGTGTGATCCACCCTATCTGGTGTTCCATTCAGATAAGGTTGTTTTGCGTACTAAGCCTGGTTTTCTTCCAAAAGTTGTTTCCAACGAGAACATCAACCAGGAAATAGTTGTTCCTTCTTTGTGTCCGAATCCAGTTTCAAAGAAGGAACGTTTATTACACAATTAAGATGTTGTTCGTGCTTTAAAGTTCTATTTAGAAGCAACAAAAGATTTTAGACAAACCTCATCCTTGTTTGTCGTTTACTCTGGTAAGAGGAGAGGTCAAAAAGCTACTGCTACCTCTCTCTCTTTCTGGCTGAAAAGCATTATCCGCTTAGCTTATGAGACTGCCGGACGGCAGCCTCCTGACCGTATCACAGCTCACTCTACTAGGGCTGTGGCTTCCACATGGGCCTATAAGAACGAGGCTTCTGTTGACCAGATATGTAAGGCAGCGACTTGGTCTTCTCTGCGCACTTTTGCCAAATTCTACAAATTTTATATTTTTGCTTCTTCGGAGGCTGTTTTTGGGAGAAAGGTTTTGCAAGCCGTGGTGCCTTCTGTTTAGGTAACCTGATTTGCTCCCTCCCTTCATCCGTGTCCTAAAGCTTTGGTATTGGTTCCCACAAGTAATGGATGATGCCGTGGACCGGACACACCAATGTTGGAGAAAACAGAATTTATGCTTACCTGATAAATTACTTTCTCCAACGGTGTGTCCGGTCCACGGCCCGCCCTGGTTTTTTTAATCAGGTTGAAAAAGATTTTCTTTATACACTACAGTCACCACGGCACCCTATAGTTTCTCCTTTTTCTCCTAACCGTCGGTCGAATGACTGGGGGGCGGAGCCAGAGGGGGAGCTATATGGACAGCTCTTGCTGTGTGCTCTCCTTGCCTTTCCCTGTGGGGGAGAACATTTCCCACAAGTAATGGATGACGCCGTGGACCGGACACACCGTTGGAGAAAGTAATTTATCAGGTAAGCATAAATTCTGTTTTTCAACAGGGTGGCTACAAATACATTATTTTTCTTTCCAAAGGCAGGGAGAGTCCACGACTTCATTAATTATTGTTGGGAATATCAACATCTGGCCACCAGAAGGAGGCAAAGACACCCCAACCAAAGGCTATAAATATCCCTCCCACTTCCCCTATCTCCCCCAGTCATTCTTTGCCTTTCGTCATTATAGGAGGATGGCAGAGAAAGTGTTAAAAGAAAGATAGTTCTTTAAAGCGACAGTCAACACCAGAATTTATGTTTTAAAAGATAGATAATCCCTTAATTACCCATTCCCCAGTTTTGCATAACCAACATTATATTAATACACTGTTTACCTCTGTAATTACCTTGTATCTAAGCCTCTGCAGACTGCCCCCTTATTTCAGTTATTTTGACAGACATCCATTTTAGCCAATCAGTGCTCACTCCTCTGTAAATTCACGTCCATGAGCTCAATGTTATCTATATTAGGTGCTGGGGTAGGATAGGCTTATGCTGGGAGTGTAGGACTGCTGCTGCTGGCTGGTTATTATAGGCTTTGAGGACAGTCACCTTCTATTGGAAGGCTGCATTGGATGCTGGGTGTGTGTATAGTAGTAGTGGGAACTTACTGAATTAAAGGTTACAACAATAGGCAAATAGCATTTGGGTCATCCAAATAGTTAAAGTTATAGTAAATAATTTTCCAAATTAAGCTATGACATGTATATATTCAATTGATTTAGAATGCTATTTATTATATTTTTAATAAATTCTGCCTATTTTACTATCACTTTAAAGTTTAAATGTGATTGTGAGGGGTCTGACAAGTGAAGAGTTAATGTGGTGTAGTTTGCAGTTACAGCATAATTCTGTGGTGGTCTGGAGGTGAAGCTGGCATCCTTGGCACACCAAAATAAGACTGACACTACAGCATATGCGTGAGTTCTGTATACCAGGTGCTATGGCAGGGGTCAGCAAACTTGGCACCCCAGATGTTTTGCAATTACATTTCCCATGATGCTGAGCATCATGGGGAATGTAGTTCCAAAACATCTGGGGTGCCAAGGTTGATGACCCCTGTGCTATGGCTTTTCATTGGCAGTACCACACACACAGATAATTGTCAGAAAAACAAGGTGTTTCCTGGGGGGGGCTTGATTGCAACCAACTTTGTGCCAATCAAAAAAACAGAAGATAACCAGTATCAGATTAAGGAGGATACATGTATCAGGACATCGAGGCTCTGTAAGTAACATAAGATAAACAAAATGTTTTTAGTTTTACTGTCCCTTTAAGCAACAACATTTAAAACTGTATCCATTTTAGACTCGTTTTTCATGTTGGCAATATATTGTAATTCAACGTTACTTTATGTTTTAGCCAAATAAATCAGTAGAGACGGGGGGAGTATTATGTTCGTTTTACAAATAAGGCAACATTTGTACATCAGATTCTTGTTAAATGAACAGTTCATTATTCATTTTCTGTCTCAGACTTTGAAATGAAAGAAAAAAAACAAGACAATGTTTCACAATGAACACATATGGTTTATTCTTTCCACAGACTGAACTTGATGGACATACATCTTTTTTCCCCCCAAACCTATTTGCAATGAATAGACATTACAGAAGATGGAAAATCCCATCAGACACACTTGTTAAAATTGTTTCTGCTAGATGCTCATAATAAGAGAAGAAATGAAAGCAGGAAGGGTAATTTTGCCAACAACCTGGACGTTTCTCTGCATTCATACTGGCAAATCACACAAATCCCTTTTTTTCTTCTTCAATTCTCCAAGCAGATAAAAGACTTTTATCAAATAAAACATTGTACTAATGTCTACTAGAGGAACCGGATGAACAAAAAAATTGAATTACCATAAAATAAGATTTCCGAGCGCAGCCTAAATAGACGAAGCAGGCTTTTGTGAAAATAGGGGGGAAATAAATATTTCCTGGTTCACTGTCATTTTTCCATGAAATAGTCACTTTACTAATAACCTGTATATCATAGTATTAGATATGTTTGGTAAGTAGAAGCCAGAATTGTTTGTATTTAAAGTGGTGTTAAACAGTGTGAGATTGTACTATAAGATGCTTAATTATGTGTAGTTAAAACACTTTGCAATATGCTTTCATTATTTATTTTGTCGTATTTTCCTTTAATTTAACTCTGAACATTGTTGATTTTCTAAAATTCCTCTGAGTCTATATAAAAGAACGGGTGCCTGCATATTTAAACTTAAAGGGACAGTCAAGTCCAAAAGATCTTTCATGATTCAAATAGGGCATGTCATTTTAAACAACTTTCCAATTTACTTTTATCACCGATTTTGCTTTGTTCCTATGGTATTCTTAGTTGAAAGTTAAACCTAGGATGTCCATATGCTAATTTCTTAGACCTTGAAGGCCGTCTCTGCATTTGACAGTTTTTCACCACTAGAGGGCGTTAGTTCATGTGTTTTATATAGATAATATTGAGCTCATGCAGGTGAATTTACCGAAGAGTGAGCACTGATTGGCTAAAATGCAAGTCTGTCAAAAGAAGTGAAATAAGGGGGCAGTCTGCAGAGGCTTAGATATAAGGTAATCACAGAGGTAAAAAGTGTATTATTATAACTGTGTTGGTTATGCAAAACTAAGGAATGGGTAATTAAGGGATTATCTTTTCAAACAACAAAAATTCTGATGTTGACTGTCCCTTTAAGTTTTCCCCTTATCTATCTTTCCTGATGATGATAATTAGTGACAGATGTTGACAAAAAAATTTTTTAAAACAGGCAATAAAAGAAACGTCCAAACAAGGCTGCATGGAACATAAGATTATCGAAAACAATTTACACACTGCCTTATTTACACAAACAGAGATACATTAGAAACTAGTTCAAACATGGCTGTTGGCTGTTCCCATTACCGTAAAAAAACTAAAGTACTTTATAAAAACTAAACCTTTACATTTATATTTTTAAATAATATTATTATAAAAATCCCATCTACATATTATTCTAAGGCTTCAAATACATCATTACAGTATGTCTAGCATATTTTTACTGTTTAACATCCCTTTAATTGTGCATGTGTATATATCTGTGAATGTCTACATATATGTAGGGAAGATTATCATGATCATTTGAGCCAGAGAAGAAAAGTTACCAGTCCAGTGTGGAAAAAAAGGTACTAGCCCACTCAATGTTAATGAAAGGGGAAAAAACAATTTTATACTTTTATGACACATCTTCTTGGTCGTCTGGGACTAGTGAAAATTTACAACAGATCAAAAATAGTTACCAGAGCTCTCAGCCATCACTCCATATAGTAAGATTGTCATAGATATGTCCTAACTGCCTCAACTCTAGTACCTACCAAAGAATCAAGTGTATGTTTAGCATACTGAAAAACATAATTTCTCTTGTAGTGTATCCAGTCCACGGATCATCCATTACTTGTGGGATATTCTCCTTCCCAACAGGAAGTTGCAAGAGGATCACCCACAGCAGAGCTGCTATATAGCTCCACCCCTCACTGCCATATCCAGTCATTCTCTTGCAACTCTCAACAAAGATTACAAGGTCCTTTCAATCATCTGAATCTACTTTCTCTGAGACTTACTGCATGGAGATTGAACGCTTGATCCTATCAAAGCGTGGCTTCTCCGAGTCGGTAATTGATACCTTAATACAGGCACGAAAGCCTGTCACCAGGAAAATTTACCACAAGATATGGCGTAAATATCTTCATTGGTGTGACTCCAAGAATTACTCATGGAGTAGGGTTAGGATTCCTAGGATATTGTCCTTCCTCCAAGAGGGTTTGGACAAAGGATTATCAGCTAGTTCTTTAAAGGGACAGATTTCTGCTCTGTCTATTCTTTTACAGAAGCGTCTGGCAGAAGTTCCAGACGTTCAGGCATTTTGTCAGGCTTTAGTTAGAATTAAGCCTGTGTTTAAACCTGTTGCTCCTCCATGGAGCTTAAACTTGGTTCTTAAAGTTCTTCAAGGGGTTCCGTTTGAACCCCTTCATTCTATTGATATCAAACTTCTTTCATGGAAAGTTCTTTTTCTGATGACTATTTCCTCGGCTCGAAGAGTCACAGAGTTATCTGCCTTACATTGTGATTATCCTTATCTGATCTTTCATTCAGATAAAGTTGTTCTGCGTACAAAACCTGGGTTTTTACCTAAGGTGGTTTCTAACAAGAATATCAATCAAGAGATTGTTGTTCCATCATTATGTCCTCATCCTTCTTCAAAGAAGGAACGTCTTTTGCATTATCTAGACGTAGTCCGTGCCTTGAAGTTTTACTTACAGGCTACTAAAGATTTTCGCCAAACATCTAACCTGTTTGTTGTTTACTCTGGACAGAGGAGAGGTCAGAAGGCCTCGGCAACCTCTCTTTCTTTTTGGCTTCGGAGTATAATCCGTTTAGCCCATGAGACTGCTGGACAGCAGCCTCCTGAAAGGATTACAGCTCATTCTACTAGAGCTGTGGCCTCCACCTGGGCCTTTAAAAATGTGGCCTCTGTTGAACAGATTTGCAAGGCTGCAACTTGGTCTTCCCTTCATACTTTTTCCAAATTTTACAAATTTGATAGTTTTGCTTCTTCGGAGGCTGTTTTTAGGAGAAAGGTTCTACAGGCAGTGGTTCCTTCCGTTTAAGTTCCTGCCTTGTCCCTCCCATCATCCGTGTACTTTAGCTTTGGTATTGGTATCCCACAAGTAATGGATGATCCGTGGACTGGATACACTTAACAAGAGAAAACATAATTTATGCTTACCTGATAAATTTATTTCTCTTGTAGTGTATCCAGTCCACGGCCCACCCTGTCCTTTTCAGGCAGGTCTAAATTTTAATTAAACTACAGTCACCACTGCACCCTATGGTTTCTCCTTTCTCGGCTTCTTTCAGGCGAATGACTGGATATGGCAGTGAGGGGAGGAGCTATATAGCAACTCTGCTGTGGGTGATCCTCTTGCAACTTCCTGTTGGGAAGGAGAATATCCCACAAGTAATGGATGATCCGTGGACTGGATACACTACAAGAGAAATAAATTTAGCAGGTAAGCATAAATTATGTTTTATGCTTACCTGATAAATTCATTTCTTTATTGTGGTGAGAGTCCACGACCCATAACTCCTGTGAATTACTCTTGACTACCACTAGGAGGAGGCAAAGATTCCCAAACCTAAAGAACTCTATACAACTCATCCCACCTCACCATTACCTCAGTCTAACGTATATCCGAGCACAAAGAGGATCGAAAAGTAATAAGAGACAACAAAATAGGAGAAGAAAGAGAAGATGTGCGCAAAAAAGGGACTCTCACCACCATGAAATAAGTTAAAGGGACACTAAACCCAATTATTTTCTTTCATTCAGATAGAGCATGCAATTTTAAGCAACTTTCTAATTTACTCCTATTATCAAATTTTCTTTGTTCTCTTGCTATCTTTATTTGAAAAAGAAGGCATCTAAACTAAAGAGCCAGCAATTTTTTGGTTCAGCACCATGGACAGCACTTGTTTATTGGTGCTCTCCAATCAGCAAGGACAACTTAGGTTGTTCACCAAAAATGGGCCAGTATCTAAACTTACATTCTTGTTTTTCAAATGAACATACCAAGAGACTGAAGAAAATGTTATAATAGGAGTAAATTAGAAAGTTGCTTAAAATTGCCTGCTCTATCTGAATCACAAAAGAAAAAATTTGAGTTCAGTGTCCCTTTAAGTGATCAGGTAAGCATAAATTATGTTTTCTTTCATACAGTTGGTGAAAGTCCTTGATCCATTACTCTTTGGAACTAATACCCAAGCTATGGAGTCCACGAGTAATAACAGAAAAGGGTGGACACTGAGAAATACAACCCTAATAGAGTCTAAAAAAACACAATAAAAAACAACCAACAGGCAAAGATAAATCAACTTGAGACAACTGCCTGAAGGACACACTACCAAAGGCTGCCTCTGAAGAAGCAAGAACATTAAAATGGTAGAACAAATTTGCAAAGAAGAGCAAATAGCTGACTAGCAAACATTGGTCCACTGATAAAACATTCTAAAAAAACAAATGGCAACTGGACTGAAAAATGAACAAAAAACATTTAGGTAGAGGCTGACCTGCTTCCAAGAAAACAATATGGATCAAAAGCTGCAACCAAGAAGCCAAAGAAACGGCAGAAATTCTCTGAACTTCCTAGAACCAGCAAAAGGGAAAAAAACTAAGCAAACGTTTGCATGAAAACCTAAGTAGTGTCAACATAACACTATGAAGCTCTAATAGAATCCAAAAACATAAAAAGACCATTTTGAATAATGAAGAAGGAACAACAATGTCCCAACTTATATAGTCAGAAAACATAACCTTATCCTAAAGAAAAATAAGATAAAGAGGAACACAAAAGGAAGAAATAGCTAAATGAGACAAAACTTCTTGAAAGAAGTTTAATATCCACCTGATGTAGGCCCAAAAGGAGGAACCTGCAAAATCCTCAAGACCAAATAAATGTTTCTAGAGGAAAAATTGAATAAAAACAGGCTTAAAGGGACACTAAACACATTTTTTTTCTTTAACCCCCTAACGACCAAGGACGTGCCAGGCACGTCCTCCATAGGAGGTCACTTAACGACCAAGGACATGCCTGGCACGTCCTCTGGGGTTTGAAGCTCTGGAAGCGATCCTGATCACTTTCAGCAGCTTTTAAGTTATTGCAGTAATGCCTCGATATTGAGGCATCACTACAATACCTTTTTCTGGCACACTGCTGCAGAGAGAGCCACTCTGTGCCGATCGTTGGTGGGTGGGAGCAGCTGCAGGGAGGAGGGTTGGCGTTGTCTACTACACTAAAGCTAAAACTAACCCTACAAGCTCCCTAATTAACCCCTTCTCTGCTGGGCATAATGCATGTGTGGTGCGGAGCGGCATATAGTGGCCTTCTAATTACCAAAAAGCAACGCCAAAGCCATATATGTCTGCTATTTCTGAACAAAGGGGATCCCAGAGAAGCATTTACAACCATTTGTGCCATAATTACACAAGCTGTTTGTAAATAATTTCAGTGAGAAACCTAAAATTGTGAAAAATGTAATGATTTTTTTTTTTATTTGATCGCATTTGGCGGTGAAATGGTGACATGAAATATACCAAAATGGGCCTAGATCAATACTTGGGGGTGTCTACTACACTAAAGCTAAAATTAACCCTACAAGCTCCCTAATTAACCCCTTCACTGCTGGGCATAATACACGTGTGGTGCGCTGCGGCATTTAGCGGCCTTCTAATTACCATAAAGCAATACCAAAGTCATATATGTCTGCTATTTCTGAACAAAGGGGATCCCAGAGAAGAATTTACAACTATTTATGCCATAATTGCACAAGCTGTTTGTAAATAATTTCAGTGAGAAGCCTACAGTTTGTGAAAAAGTGAACGTTTTTTTTATTTGATTGCATTTGGCGGTGAAATGGTGGCATGAAATATACCAAAATGGGCCTAGATCAATACTTTGGGTTGTCTACTAAAAAAAATATATATATGTGACAGACCCCTCTGTCAGTACTGGAAGGGTTAACTTTGTTCATTTTTGAGAAACTATTTTCTGAAGACAGGTTTCCTGGCATCAGCTATTGTTTACTGTAATTAAGTTTAGGTGATAAGCGTTCACCTTGTTTAATCACCTCCAGAGTTCAGACTGCCAGGTGCCAAGAAGGACTCCATTGTTTTCTTGTGTTTAATTGTTTATTTGGTTAAGTAATGTAATTCTATTGTATCCTGTAAAAGGGCGTCTTCCCTCTATCTAATGTACTATACTCTTCCAATCCCCCATCTGGTCTCCTAGGGAGTGTCAACCAGGTGGGAGACCTGCATAAATACTGGGCATATAGCCCTCAATAATAACAATTGGTGGCAAGCGACGGGATGGTCCTCATCGCCCAGAAGAGCAACTACACATCCGGACCTAATGGGAATACCGTATGAAAGGCTGAAAAGAGCCACCCTTAAAGACCTGCTAGAACAACGGGGCCGACAGGCCAGTAACCTGAGGAAGAGGGAGATTATTACAATACTGACCGAGATGGACGGAGTACCAGGGACCAAAGGAACCAATGAGCCCAGCATACCAGACAGAACTCCCGAAGAAGCAAACTTTGACCTGGCGGTTAAAATAAGACTGGCACATTATGGCCCCAACCCGACTGCCGAAATTATCGACCGGGTCATAGCAGCTGTGAAGGCCAACTTACTTCGCCAAAGCGGCGCTGCAGCAGCCCAAGTCACAGCAACCCCAGTGGAAAAGAGAAAAGTACATTTTGCCGCTTTTAAAAACTTCCTGGAAACGGAGAGATTGATGGGTACCTTGCGGATTTTGAGAGGCAATGTGCCCTACACAAGGTACCCGCAGAGAACTGGGTCACGATATTATCCAGAAAATTTTTCGGCCGGGCCAGCGAGGCTTTTCGGGCCATTCCAGATGAGGAAGTCGGGGATTATAATGCTGTAAAAGAGGCTCTGCTCTCCAGGTATGCGATTACACCGGAGGCATACAGGAGACGGTTCAGAGACACTGTTAAACTAGCTGGAGATTCCTACATCGAGTGGGCATGTAAGGTGCACCGCACAGCAGCTCACTGGATGGCGGGATGCCAAGCCGTATCTGGGGAAGAGGTGCTGCAGCTATTCCTGTTGGAACATTGCTTCGACAAGTTATCCACAGGAGTTAGAGAGTGGGTTCGGGACTGTAAACCCTCCACCCTGCATGAAGCTGCTCGCCTGGCAGATGAGTATACGGATGCCCGCAAACTGGACACTGCTACCACTAAGATCCCTGCCAGAGTGGAGTACCGACCCACAGTCACCCCAGCAGCTACCAGTTACCAACCCCCAGCGCACCGCTCTACCACACCGCCTCCAGCCACGAACTATCCTCAGACAGTCCGTTCAACTCACGGGACTACTCACAGCCTATTCGGTGCTTTGGATGTAAGCAACTAGGTCACAAAAGACCAGAGTGTCCCCTAAACACAGCGAACCAAGCACAGTTCTGGAGGAGACCCGCCGGAGGAAACCCACGTAACCCTCAGCCTGCTGTCCACTGCGTAGAGGAGGAAGAATGTTGGGGCATCCTACATGAAGCAGACCCCATGCAAGCTGCCCACCGGGATAACCGGCAACTGGTTAAAGTGAATGGGAAGGAGGTCAGTGGTCTACGGGATACTGGTGCTACCATGACCTTGCTCCAAAAGAACTTGGTGTCTGAGAACCAGCACACCAGAGACACTGTAGCTGTGAGGGTAGCAGGGGGCGCTGTGTTCCGCCTACCTGTTGCCCGGGTACATTTGGATTGGGGAGTGGGCTCTAGACATGTGAATGTGGGGGTCATGAAGGACTTACCAGCTGATGTTCTCCTTGGAAATGACTTGGCCCCCCTTGTTTCTGCCTACGCTCCCATGGGTCCCGCCGATGTTAGCCCTGTGACTACCCGTGCCCAGATCTGTGCCGCCAAGACCGACCCACCTGCTGCTGAGCCCCAGGACGCTGAGCTCAGTAAATCTCTATCCGCTATTGATACGTGGAAGTTACAATGCGCTGATGAAGAAGAAGAGTCAAGTAGAGGATGAAATGGTCACGTTAAACAATCACGTGACAGTGCTAGCGGGAGAGAAGAGGAGCGCAGAGGAAAAAGCGCATTTAGAACGGGAATCTCTGCTAGACAAGCTGCACCGACAGACCGCAGAAAACACCAGCTTGAGAGTGGAACATGAAACATTAAAGACAAACTTAGCGACACTGGAGGAAAAGCTGACGCTGGCTCATAGTTAGGTGCAGCAACTCAAGGGCACCCTATGTCAGTATGAAGGGATTGTGGATACCTATATAGAGCAGGTACAAAAAACTCGTAAAGAAGCCAATGAGATTTGTCTCCATTGGAAAGAAGTGTCTCTGAAAACAAAAACTTGAAGGACTGTTTAGCCCTGGTCTGGGCACTGAAGAAGTTGAACCCTTATTTATACGGACAGGAATTCTCTCTCATAACGGGAATGCAGATCGATTGTCGTGGCAAACTGACATTCCTACCACCTCCTGGTCCGGTCATCCCCATGTTGACCCGCCAAAGGGTCAAGCTGGGTCTGCCGGAGTGTCCCACCAGGAGGGAGCCATGTGACAGACCCCTCTGTCAGTACTGGAAGGGTTAACTTTGTTCAGTTTTGAGAAACTATTTTCTGAAGACAGGTTTCCTGGCATCAGCTATTGTTTACTGTAATTAAGTTTAGGTGATAAGCGTTCACCTTGTTTAATCACCTCCAGAGTTCAGACTGCCAGGTGCCAAGAAGGACTCCATTGTTTTCTTGTGTTTAATTGTTTATTTGGTTAAGTAATGTAATTCTATTGTATCCTTTAAAAGAGGGTCTTCCCTCTATCTAATGTACTATACTCTTCCAATCCCTCATCTGGTCTCCTAGGGAGTGTCAACCAGGTGGGAGACCTGCATAAATACTGGGCATATATCCCTCAATAAAACACATTCTGTTTTACCCTCAAGATGGAGCTTGGTCTCGTGTTTGGGGGGGAATTAACTGGGTTCGTGTGTTGCTAATCCCGTATTCAGGGCATCTTTCATCTGGTATTAACCCTCGATATCAGGGTTATACCATAACAATATATATACATGTCAAGGGATATTCAGGGATTCCTGACAGATATCAGTGTTCCAATGTAACTATCGCTAATTTTGAAATAAAGTGGTTTGGAAATAGCAAAGTGCTACTTGTATTTATTGCCCTATAACTTACAAAAAAAAGCAAAGAACATGTAAACATTGGGTATTTCTAAACTCAGGACAAAATTTAGAAACTATTTAGCTTGGGAGTTTTTTGGTGGTTGTAGATGTGCCACAGATCTTGTCGGTCAAAATTAGAAAAAGTGTGATTTTTTTCATCATATTTTAGATATTTTTTTTATAGTATATTATAAGATATGATGAAAATAATGGTATCTTTAGAAAGTCCATTTAATGGCGAGAAAAACGGTATATAATATGTGTGGGTACAGTAAATGAGTAAGAGGAAAATTACAGCTAAACACAAACACAGCAGAAATGCAAAAATAGCCTTGGTCCCAAACGGTCAACACATGGAAAAGTGGTCTGGTCACTAAGGGGTTAAAGGGACACTGAACCCAATTTTTTTCTTTTATGATTCAGATAGAGCATGCAATTTTAAGCAACTTTCTAATTTACTCCTAAAAAGCAGGAATGTGATGCATAAGGGCCGGACAATTTTTGGTTGAGAACCTGGGTTATGCTTTCTTATTGGTGGGTAAATGTCAGCCTCCAATAAGCAAGTGCTATCCATGGTTCTGAACCTTAAATGGGCTTGCTGCTAAGATTTACATTCATGATTTTCAAATAAAGATAACAAGAGAACGAAGAAAAAATGATAATAGGAGTAAATTAGAAAGTTGATTAAAATTGCATGCTCTATCTGAATCATGGAAGAAAAGAAAAATTGGGTTCAGTGTCCCTTTAATACTAGGCCAGGCTAGGACTAAACCCTGAATGTCAGAAAGATTAGCAATTTTCTTACCAGACATAACTAAAAGGTACATAAAACTGACCCTTCAAAAGAACTGGCAGATAAACCTTTATTCAAACCATCCTGTAACAATAGCAAGAAATCTATCTGGGAATTCAAAAAAATGTCAAGACAAAACACCAAGAAATAAAGGCTTTCCAGACCTTTATATAACAATTTCCATCAATACGTTCATAAGAATAATTTGTACAGTAACCAGAATAGCTGTGGCGAGATATTGGAAAACAGGGGTGCCCACCTGGATGGAGGTCCTCCATAAAATTTCACACACGTACACATTGTATAACTCGGCTGCCGGCATTTTAGATAATAGGGAGACCAATGATAAGATTTGGTTTTACTGGGCTCTTAACAGTCCATCCAAGACACAACCAAGGGATTGGTCTAAATAGAATAGCTACTGTTAGAGGAGACTTAACTACCAGACAGCAGCTTATATAGTTGAGGGCGGAAGATTCCACATGATGATAGGCTTAGAATAGGAGGTGTACACTGTGATATCAGCAATGGTTATGTTATGTTTGTTTTTGTTATTCATGATAAAACTTGTATTTCTTATAATCAATTGCACTGGTGGTACTCATGAAAAGGGGAAAATAAAAAGAAGACAAAGAGACTGATGTTCTTATGAAATACCTTAAGTTCATACCACTTTCAAACTAAAAAGATAAGATGTATTTACCTGATTATGTATTTGATGGTCTTGACATGTCTGTATCATCTTTCTCAATAAAAAAAGATTTAAACATAAATAACAATTTCCCTAGTCACAGACTTACAAGTCTGTATAAGAAACTCAATAACTGAACAAATAGTTCAAAGGAATAAAAATAAACATATTAACACTTTAACCTTTTAACGCCTTTATGCCGTTCTATTCCGTCATAATTACACTGGGCTTTAGAGCCGTTATGACGAAATAGAACGTCATAGCCAACGGCTGTCCTGAAGCCTACTGCGCTTCCTGGATTTGATCGCAGTCTGGAGGGCGTTACTAGGGTTATAGGGACGCCCCGCAGACCCAATCCAATAATTGAAATCTCGCAATCGTGTGATTTAAATTTTTCTACATCGGAACAGTTGTTCCGATGTAGACACTTTAACCCCGGCAGGAAAGAGTTAAAAGGGGAAATATCAAATAACAACATATATACAACTGTCCCAAGGCTATGTACATATGTAACAATATATAGTGATAACCTAAACTGCTTATATAGTGACAAGTAGATAAAAAATATTTTCAATTTTTTTATATATTAGAAATGATTCACTGCATGCAAAAATAAATGTTTTAATAGTATTTCAAACTTTAGGGACATATATATATTTATAAACAAGCATGTCAGGGTATTCCACGGAATGCACTTTGGCCCATCTGGAGGGGGTGCGGGAATGAAAACATTACAATTTCCAAAGTTAAAGCGACACAAAATGGTCCCATTAATAACTAGCATTAAAGGGACATAAAAGTGCAAAAATAAAATGCTCTAACGTGTTAAAGCATGTTATTATTGCACTATTGCTTGCATATAACTACGTATTTAATCCTTGCAAATGGGTTAAAGGGCACTGATTACTGAACCCAAATTTTTTCTTTCGTGATTCAAGTAGAGCATGCAATTTTAAGCAACTTTTCTTCCTAATGGGAAAGAGTCCACAGCCGCATTTATTACTTGTGGGAAATAAGAACCTGGCCACCAGGAGGAGGCAAAGACACACCAGCCAAAGGCTTAAATACTCCTCCCACTTCCCCTATCCCCCAATCATTCTTTGCCTTTCGTCCCAGGAGGTTAGCAGAGAAGTGTCAGAAGTTTTATTTTTTAAAGAAAATACTTTTATTAATTTTTACATAAAGTGTGTCTCTCATGGAGGGTAGTACTTTTCACAATGGGACAGGAGTTTTAAGTAGTCCTGTTAGTCTCTCAGTGAGGGCCTGGGTGAATGTTAGAGTCCGGAGATGCAGTGGTAGTTCTCTCTGCGACACCATCCCGATTCGTATTAACAGCTCCTCTATCACTTGGCGTTGCCGATCCTTCGCTTCGCTACCTGCTGTCTTCTCTCAAGTCCATGACGGAGGCGACGCTACTATCCGTCACACTTGAAGGACCGTGTAGATTCCAGTAAGATCGTTTCATTTTATCAATATGAATGTTATGTTGTTATGTGACAGATAGGTATGGGTCTCAGTGAGACGCCTCTGTACGGATCTGGGAATCATGGGATAATTCCTTCCTTAGGGGGGATTTGTTAACAGGGTGGGGTTCCTTAATCATGTTTCTTATGTGATCTCCCTGCTTTGTGTAGTGGATATTGGCTCTGGGGCAGAGACAGGAGAATTGCTTGAAGGATTTAGTGGGGCCTAGTTGCCGCCTTTTTCTGGCGTGCCTTTTTGGACTACACGGTTCACCTTATGACCGGGCGTTGTTACGCTGGGTTTTTACACTTCTGCATTATTGACCATGTGGCGACAAAGACTTTCTGTTTCATTTGGATCTGGTCATAGGAGATGGTGAGTGCCCCAGCCATTATGGGTGTCAGGTGCCATTCGTTTTTTTATATTGTCCTAATTTTCTCTTTGGTTTTAACCATGGAGAATTCTGAGACTGTCGTTGTTTCTGATTCCGATTCTTCCTCTTGTGAGGAAGGTGCTTCAGCCCCACTGACGCAAGTTTATCAGTCCTGTCTCTTGTGCCTTCTTAGAGCGCTTAGAGCTCGGGGAACCAGGGGCCTATTGAGCCATCAGCCTCTGGGGGCTCTGTCCCTCAAGCGTTGGATTCCCAACAGCACCCTTCCTCTACATTTGCGGGTAATCCTAATGTTAATTCTCCCTCCGCACAGGGTGGTTTGTTTCCCCTGGAGTCATTTCCGCTTCAATATTATATAATATATTATATTATTCCTTTTGGGAATTTCTGAGATGGACTTGCTTTTTGTTACTTCCTTGGAAGTTGTTTGCTGACTGTTGGGTCTGGAGTTTGTGTGCACTTTGTTGTGTTGTCAGTGACGCCTGTTGCGCCTGGCGGGTCCGGCGTGGCCTTGAGTGTTTTGTTTTATTGTTTGTTTTCACAAACTACACTATACATCTACATCCAGACTTTCGGGTCCGCATATCGGGAGAGATTGGGCATGCCACTCTTCATGGATTAGCAGTGGAGCGCTTGATTGGTATGCGAGACATAGCGGGATCATGCCTGCATTCTCTGTGATCCGGCAGCAGTGCTGTGGGGTGGCTAGCCTGTGACTTGCAACACGGGGGCCTGGTTCGCCTTTTTCGCTGCTGGAGGTCTCTTCTAGCTGGAACCCAGTTTTATTGGGGTCGCCTTGTTTCGTTTCGGTTCTGGTTCAGTTTTTTTCCAGAATTTTATCCACCCTCTTAGGGTCGGGCGCTGATGTGGGACCCAAGTTTTGGAATGTCGCGGAGTTTGGCTCTGTGTCGTGGGTTCTATCGCCTTGAGATCGGTTATGCGTTTTTTCGCAGTTCTTTTCTTAGGGTTTTGCTAGAGTTCCATTTTTTTCGGATTCTTTTCTCGGGTGAGGAGTGTCTGACCGGAATGTTGGTCGGGTGGTGTTGGTATAGCTCTGTCTATGCTTGTCCGGGGTTTTCCCTCTGGTGTTCGGGTTTGCGTCTGGAAGGGGTTCTTCTTTTTCTCACTTTAGAGAGCCTGGTCCCCTTCTTGTTTTATGTGTGGGAATGTGTTCTGGACTTCCTTTGGGTTCCGTTGTTCTGGTGCTCTGACCTTGCATCAGTATTGCTGTGTAGTGCCTTGGTAAGGGTCACTTTGTCCTCATATCTTCCTCACTGGTATCTACTGTGGGGCCCCGAGATCGCTACCTCTGGTAATCTCTGCTCCTTTGGGGGCTGGCTCGTTTTGGGTTCGTTTTGACTCCTGTGTCAAGTTTTGTGTCCGGGGGCAAGGTTTCCCTTGTCCTCCGTTTTCTCTTGGGGGACTTTTGTCTCTGGGGGTGTGTTCCTATTTGTCTCTGGTTCAGGGATTGAGATGCCCTTGGGAATGGACTTCTGGGTTCGGTGTTCCTCTGGTTCTGGTGGGACTCTGCACGTGTTTCTGGTCACACTCTTTCGAGGTGGCTGGTGGTGTTCCTCCCTCTCATTCAAGGGGGGGTGGGACAGTCGTTCACAGGTTGGTTTTCCGTGTGTGGGCGGTCCTCGTTGCAGTGGTTCTGCTGTAGTTGAGGACGTCCCTGTTTATCTCTGGATCCTAAGCTGTGGTTTTGGTCATCTTTTGACTTTTCAGCTGTCTCTGAGCTCTTGGGGGGGTTTGGATCTCTGATATTTCTTCCACTAATCCTTGTTCCTCGGCAGAATGACTGGGGGATAGGGGAAGTGGGAGGAGTAATTTAAGCCTTTGGCTGGTGTGTCTTTGCCTCCTCCTGGTAGCCAGGTTCTTATTTCCCACAAGTAATGAATGCGGCTGTGGACTCTTTCCCACGGAAGAAAATGAAATTATCAGGTATGCATAATTTATGTTTTCTAATTTACTCCTATTATCAATTTTTCTTCGTTCACTTGCTATCTTTATTTGAAAAAGAAGGCATCTAAGCTTCTTTTTTGGTTTAGGACTCTAGACAGCACTTTTTTATTGATGGAAGAATTTATCCAACGATCAGCAAGAACAACGCAGGTTGTTCACCAAAAATGGGCCGGCATCTAAACTTACATTCTTGCATTTCAAATAAAGATACCAAGAGAATGAAAAAAATTTGATAATAGGAGTAAATTAGAAAGTTGCTTAAAATTTAATGCTCTATCTGAATCAGAAAAGAAAAAATTTGGGTTCAGTGTCCTTTTAAATGCATATGTAAAATCAGCTCCAGATCAACAGTGCAGAACAGGGATCTAGCTGAGCACATCTGGTGAGCCAGTTATGAGGCATATGTGTGTAGCCACCAATCATCGTCTACCTCCCAGTAGTTCATTGCTGTTCCTCAGCCTACCTAGGTATATTTCTTAACCCCTTGCGCCATTTGGACATAGGTACTATGTCACTCAGTACTGCCCAGTGTATTGTGTTGACATAGTAAGTACATCCATCACAGAGGCAGATGCTGCAGTCCCCACTGGCAGCTGGTTGTGCTCCCTTATCATATGAAGGCAGATTGTTAATTGTTCCTGAGAGTGACACTGTCTGTTTCACTCTCTTTAAAGGGACATTCTACACCAGAATATTTATTGTATATTTATTGTTTTAAAAGATAGATAATCCCTTTATTACCCATTCCCTAGTTTTGCATAACCAACACAATTATATTAATACACTTTTTACCTCTGTGATTATCTTGTATCTAAGCCTCTGCAAACTGCCTCTTATTTCAGTTCTTTTGACAGACTTGCACTTTAGCCAATCAGTGCTGGCTTCTAGGAACTCCACGTGCCTGAGCACAGTTTTATCTGGATGAAACACGTGAACTAACATCCTCTAGTGGTGAAAAACTCTCAAAATGCCCTCAGATGAGAGGTGGCCTTCAAGGGCTTAGAAATTAGCATATGAACCTTTAGCTTTCAACTAAGAATACCAAGAGAACAAAGCAAAATTGGTGATGGATGTAATTTTGAAAATTGTTTAAAATTATATGCCCTATCTGAATAATGAAAGTTTGTTTTGGACTAGACTGTCCCTTTAGGGATCATTGTTGAGGGAGGTGGGTGGATCAGGGGGGGTTCCCTCTCTGAGGAAAATATGAAAGGACAGGGAGAGGTAGGAATGAGGTCCTACACAATGGCACAAAATCAGGGGAGGGGGGCCTTATGCTACAGAAACAAGGGATCTGGGAGGGGGAGTCACTACACTACAGAAAACAAAATGAAACAAAAAACACTTATTTGTAACAAATATGGTGGGGAAGTGTAAGAGACCTGTTGGGGGGATTAGGGAGGGAATCCCTAAACTGCATACTGACCGACTGCCAGTACCTATTGTTAAGATGGAGGTAACCAGTCAGGGGAGGGACACTAAATAAACTGATTAACCTCTAAACCGCCGTCCCCCCACATCGCAACTTCTAAATAAAGCTATTAACCCCTAAACCGCCGCCCCACATCGCAAATACTAAATAAATCTATTAACCCCTAAACCGCCGGCCCCCCACATCGCCAACACTAAATAAAGGTATTAACCCCTAAACCGCCTTCCCCCACAATGCCAACAATAAATAAAGATATTAACCTCTAAACCGCCAGCCCCCCACATTGCAACAAACTAAATTAAACTATTAACCCCTAAACCTAACACCGGTTAACTTTAAATTTAAGTTACAATATAACTACCTTAAAATAAATAAAACTTACCTGTGAAATAAAACATGGGGATAATCTTCATGCGATTGTCCGCAGCACACTGAAGATTGAATGCAAGGTACCCGTTTTATATTAGGGTACCTTGCATTCCTATTAGCTGAAAATTTCAAATCAGCCAATAGGATGAGAGCTACTTAAATCTTATTGGCTATTCAAATCAGCCAATAGGATTCAAGCAGCTCTCATCCTATTGACTGATTTAAAAATTCCAGCCAATAGGAATGCAAGGTACCCCAATATAAAACAGGTACCTTGCATTCAATCTTCAGTGTGCGGCGGATGATCCCTTGAAGAGTAGTCTCTACGTTGGATGTCCACGCTGTCGCCAATCCTGCTCTGCTCACCCCTGGATGAAGATAGAAGATGGTTTCACGACACCACAATGAAGATTGAAGATGGAGCCGTCTGGAAGAAGACCTTACCCGCCGGACTTCAGGAATGGTGAGTACCTATTTTGGGGTTAGTGTTAGTTTTGTTTCTTTTTGGGGTGTTTTTTTTTTTAGATAAGGTTTTTTTTATTTTTTTAAATGGGCAGTAAAAGAGCTGATTGCCCTTTTAATGGCAATGCCCATACAAATGCTCCTTTAGGGGTAATGGGTAGCTTAGTTTTTTTTTTATGGTTAGGTCTTTTTTTATTTTGGGGGGTTGGGTGGGTGGGGGTTGTACTGTTAGGTATTTTAATTTTAAGTAAAAGAGCTGTTAAACTTAGTGGTAGTTTAGTGTTAGATTAGGGGTGTTTTTATTTTGGGGTGGCTTTTTTGTTTTTATAGTGGTATTAGATTAGGTTTAATTTTTTTTATTTTGGATAATTTCATTTATTATTTTCTGTAATCTTAGATTTTGTTATTTTTCATAATTTTAGAGTTTGTTATTTTGTTTAATTTTAGATTTTTTTGTAATGTTCGGTTTTGTTTTGTTTTTTGTAGTGTTAGGATTTTTTAATTTTGTAGTTTAGGTTTTTTATTTTTTGGTATCTTTTTAAAATAGTTTATATAAATATCTTTATAGTTTAAGCTTATTTTTTTTTTCACAGGTAAGTTTTTATTTATTTTAAGGTTGTTATATTGTAACTTATTTAAAGTTAGCGGGTGTTAGGTTTAGGGATTAATAGTTTAAGTTAGTTTGTCGCAATGTGGTGTCGGTTTAGGGAGACGTGATGTGGAGGGTCAGCGGTTTAGTGGTTAATAGGTTAATTTAGGG
Source organism: Bombina bombina (assembly GCF_027579735.1). Classification (NCBI taxonomy): domain Eukaryota; kingdom Metazoa; phylum Chordata; class Amphibia; order Anura; family Bombinatoridae; genus Bombina; species Bombina bombina. The sequence continues at coordinate 500,375,137 of NC_069501.1, read as the reverse complement.
AGTCGCAATGTGGGGGCAGCGGCTTAGGGGTTAATATGTTTATTTAGTGTTAGCAATGGGGGGTGTATTTGGAATTAATACTTTAATTTAGGTAGTGGCGAAGTGGGTGGGTGGCAGATTAGGGGTTAATAGGATTATTATAGTATTTGTGATGTGGGGGATAGTGGTTTAGGGGTTTTATGGGTTAGTGTACTTTGTAACATATTTTATATGAGTTTTGTGAAAAATGTATGTTTCTCAAAATCCATAACTACTGGTCTTTGATTGCGGAATGGATCATTGTGGTATAGGCCATAACAATCACGTTAAAGCCATACCATGCGACTTGTAATACCGGTGAGCTTACCATTCTGCACTCAAAGGCCATTTTTTTTGCGGTAAAGCCATACCGCACAACTTGTATTCTCCCTCGATATAAGCACGGTGAAGCTACAGTTCGCATAAAGATTACAACTACTATTTTTATATAGATAAAATCAAATACGTAGTTCTCTGAACCCACTCCAGCCCGGTCATTCTGATGTAATCTCCAATACAGCTATTTTAAAGCAAGAACTTTATACTCAAGGTAAGTTGTAGGGTTATGTCCTTTAAGGAAAATATGGGAGATGCATTGAGTCATAAAGCCACTCAAGCTCTTAGTTTCAGAAAATACACAGGGAAGGGTTTATGGCTTAGGCTGTCAATAGAATACATGATGCAAAACAGGGCCTCCATCACAAAAACTGACCAGGTCACTGAAAGGACATTGGTATATTATGTACATATGTGTGTTAAAACTGTTATAACCTTAAATGAAGGTAATTATGACAACCTATTGCATATTTGATATCAAACCGATTCTCCCAATGAAACTAAGAGGTTCCCGATATGTAAATATAGAAATAGTTACCTAGCAGAAATTATAATGGATTGTATAATTTCAGGCAAGAACTTAGTCTATTGAAGGGCATAAAGACAGGGGGGTTTCTTAGCCCGCCTAGAAGGGTGTGGTCAGGCAACCTGATCTCTGGAAAATGGTATAAGAATCTTATGTTTTTAGCAATAAGGTGTTCATTCTTACAAGGGGAGCTGCTTTACAGAAGTAAGGAGCCATCATTTTCATGCCAGCCCCTGGCGCAGATCTTGAAGACTAGGAAAGTATTCAATTCTGTTTTTCTCCTTTTTATTTTAAAACACTGTTTGCGTGTGTAATTTTATTTGTAACAACTTTTTATTAATAATGCATTGTGCATAATATTTTTGGCATAATAAATAATTCCTTTATTAAGTTTGGCCTTTGTCTAATAATTGAACCACGTTACTGAACGAGACTGGAATATTAGAACTGTATAATTTAGGTTATTTTCTGCTAAATTGTATTTAGAGAGTTAATGTGTAAAGTCTGGGTTTTTTCTTAGGATTTTCCCTTTAATAAATTTTAAGTTGTGGCAGTATTGGAGCTATAGAATTGTTGGTTTAGTGTGGGTGGCATTAAAAGGGAGTTTTGGGCATTTCTCTTACGTCTAGTACAGACTAGAGAGTGTGGTTAACCCTTGCACCCATTAAACTGAATCACAAGCTTGCCTGGTGTGGCTAGATTGTGGCCTATTGGTGACAGTAAAAGGGGGCTGATAACCCTTTCTGTGCCAAATAAGTGACTGGCGCAGGGTTTGATAACCTTGGTTCGTCACAGTGAACAATACAAAGGCCCTAAGGAGTACAAGGGAGCTTTATATATAGTACAATCAAAATATCCTGAGGGGCGGAGCTAACTACAGAGGAGACAAGACGTACTGCTTGTGAGCTCCTGCAAAAAATTCAAAGAATTAACGAATACTTTCTTTAATAGAGGACATAATTTATATTTCCCTTCTCAGCTTTTGATGCATAGGTTGAGAGAGAGAGAACAGCCTTTCCAGAGCCTAATACAACAAAACTTTAGCACCTAATAAGACATCTGCTTAGATCTGTGCCGACTGGAGGGACCACGAGGCAGAAGTGATTGCTTACCCTACAATTGCAGCCTAATCTATACAGTATCCTCCGCTTTTGAGCTAAATATGGCAGATTTAAGCAGACAGATACAAGCATTACTGGATGCATTAGAAAAGAAGATGGATTACTGCTTCCAAGACCTGACATCCATAATCAGAGATCATTATGTAATGGAGGTCGAATCAACACCTAACATGGTGGCTGATGTAACACCCACTGAGAACTGCGAGACCACCAAGCACAGAGCAAGTATACTATCTCCCATGCTAGAAACTGTCTATTTACAGCAGGGTTCTTCAGAAAATAGCAAGCCGAGGTTACAGCTTTTCTCTGAGGATGAAGCAGATGCGGTCTCTTCACGGGCTCACACGGCACCTCTCCCATATGATACCCTTCAGAGCGCAGAGCCAAGTATTGCAGTCGGGAAGTTCCCTGCTTCACTATCCCCAGCTAAGAGGGATCTCATTTACAAGAGTAACTCCCAGCAATTCACTACCATCTTACCGCTATCCGGCTACTTTCGTTTTCATAAGTGGGGTCTGATCGCCGGCCCTGAGACAGTTTTAGCTGCTTTGGAACTTACTGCCAACACTGTTGATACTGCAGGCTTAGCGGAGGTGAGCAATACATGGTGGTCACTCTTCTTTACAATCGGGCTTAAACAGAGAGCCTTTAATACTGATCTGAGGTCCCTGGGGACCCGCACAGAACAACTGCCAGGTTGTACTCGCCGCACAGCTTCCAGAGCAGCTGGTTCACTTAAGCTCCCACATGCTAGCTGGATCAACATGCTGGACTCTATGCAAGCCCAGAGGCGTTCAGGGGTTGGTTAGGACGGAAAAACATACAGGTCCACTACTATTAGCCTGTTCGGTTCACTAAAATGACTGCTTTCTTTATGACTTTTCATTCATTTTTTATTAATGTTTCATGTTTATCAATATGTTATACTGTTTTCTCTCCCCCATATTTGTTGTGCACAGTAAGCTCCTGTAACTGGTTTCTGACACTTTTCATTAATTTACCATAAGTACACATTTCTATACTAGCTATAATGTAGCTCTTTCCTCAGAAGATCCTTGGGGAATGTTATGTGAGACTCACATCTAGGTAAACTATTCCTATTCAGCCCCCTCCTAGAGAAGATACACCTTAACCCCTAATACTTGCATATAACTTGCAATCTCATTTGTTAAACCTAGTAAAGGAGTCATATCATCACTTATATAGGTGCTTATGATACAGATGTGGGTAGAAGAGACAGTTTAGACTAATGTAGCTAGGTTTAAATATCCATAGCTAAAATGAAATTAACCTCCTCTAGAGCATGTTAAATGATGAGCAGCCTCCTCCTGAAACTGGCATGTTATCCATTACAAGTGTCTTTCACAAATGGGAAATCCTCTCAGTAGTAGCACACTCCTTTGTTACGTTTCCCGAGTGTACAGCTATGAAGTGACCAATTACCTATGCTCGCCTACACTTCTAGACCTAGCCTGCACTGTGGTTAGGGGTTAATATGCTAGCTGCTGTCCATACGGTATTTAATGACTTAGAAGCTCATTTAAAACGAGATCTGGTTTCTTATGTGTATCCACTATTTCTCCTTTATATCTTGTTATATTTAGTAGTTTGCCATTGCTCTACTTAGTTAGCTGTGTCCAGTCTTTCTTATCACACTGTTCATGTACTAAATCCAGGACTAAATTGAGCAACCCTTTGTTTTGTCCCTATGTATTGACACTGTATAGAGTATGAACTCTAGATGTACCTGAAGAAGGCTAAGGTTTATTTTAGTGTTTCACTATAATTATTATGTCAGTTTCTTACGTTTAAGGCTCTGTGTTAAATGAGATGTTCACTTGTCTCACCCCAAATATGCTTTAGATCATGTACTTAATGAGACCCTCCCACTCCTAGCCCAAATTTTCCCCAGGTACTGCCCCACTTCTGGAACCCATATCTATGACTTGATAATAAGCCCTCTAATAGCCCTACGCACATTGTTATTTTGGCATTTAGATAGCTCCGCCCCTCACTCCCTTTTATCCCCCTCCTTTTCTAACATGAGCGGCTCTTGCCCGCTGAACTCTTTCTCCCCCTCTTTGACCACTCTGGTCCGAAACACGTCCAAACAAATACTGTCCCACACTTACCTCAATCCTATTAGAATAAATAATAATATAAATTCCCTACACAGTAAGATGTGGGCCACATCGCCTATATATAAATTATAAAAATGAGGTTCTATTATTTTATATACACACATATATCCCATTGCTGACATACTTGTTTTACATGGGTACCTATAGCAATCTCATATGCCTCCTATCTGTTGTAAATGTCTGCTTTTTCATAAGGGAGTTCTGAATATGGGACGTAGATATATTCCCTATGACTATCTTACACGTTTCTCCCCAAAGGCATATAGAATTTACTTAAAGACCTGTTACCTCTTTGCTTTATGATTATATCTCTGTAATAAGGATGTATCTTTCAGAATTATGTTATCTTTGTTATCGGATGACTATGTTGTGTAACCTTTCTCATAACCTCAATAAAAAATTTAAATAAAAAAAAAAAAATATCCTATAAATAATAGAGAACTAAAAGAGTATCTATGGGATTCTATAATGAGCATGCATGGGTTACAAATATGCGCATTTCTATACTGAATCAACAGTTGTGACCTCAGAATGCAGAGCATAAAAAGTGTAGGGTAGAACACAAGTGTGTAGAAATCTCACAATGATATTGAGTGAAACAACACAGTAGGAACAGTAAAAACTATTACAACAAAACAACATATGTGGTGTCATATGTGACACATGATACATAAAGGGACCGTAAAATCAAAAATAAACCTTTCATGATTCAGACAGCACACAAAGTTATACAAATTCCCAATTTACTTCTAATATTAAAATTTGCTTTTCCCCATTGATATCTTTAAACGCATACCTAGATAGGCTCAGGAGCATCAATACACTACTGAGAGATAGCTAGTGATTGGTGGTTACATAACGTGGGGCAAAAAAGTATTTAGTCAGCCACCAATTGTGCAAGTTCTCCCACTTAAGAAGATGAGAGAGGCCTGTAATTTTCATCATAGGTATACCTCAACTATGAGAGACAAAATGTGGAAACAAATCCAGACAATCACATTGTCTGATTTAGAAAGAATGTATTTGCATATTATGGTGGAAAATAAGTATTTGGTCAATATCAAAAGTTCATCTCAATACTTTGTTATAGATCCTTTTTTGGCAATGACAGAGATCAAACGTTTTCTGTAAGTCTTCACAAGGTTGTCACACACTGTTGCTGGTATGTTGGCCCATTCCTGCATGCAGATCTCCTCTAGAGCAGTGATGTTTTGGGGCTGTCGCTGGACAACACAGACTTTCAACTCCCTCCAAAGGTTTTCTATGGGGTTGAGATCTGGAGACTGGCTAGGCCACTCTAGGACCTTGAAATGCTTCTTACAAAGCCACTCCTTCGTTGCCCGGGCGGTGTGTTTGGGATCATTGTCATGCTGAAAGACCCAGCCACGTTTCATCTTCAATGTCCTTGCTGATGGAAGGAGGTTTGCACTCAAAATCTCACGATACATGGCCCCATTCATTCTTTCATGTACACGGATCAGTCATCCTGTTCCCTTTGCAGAGAAACAGCCCCAAAGCATGATGTTGCCAACCCCATGCTTCACAGTAGGTATGGTGTTCTTTGGTTGCAACTCAGCATTCTCTCTCCTCCAAACACAACGAGTTGTGTTTCTACCAAACAGTTCTACTTTGGTTTCATCTGACCATATGACATTCTCCCAATCCGCTTCTGGATCATCCAAATGCTCTCTAGCATTCTTCAGACGGGCCCGGACATGTACTGGCTTAAGCAGGGGGACACGTGTGGCAATGCAGGATCTGAGTCCCTGACGGCGTAGTGTGTTACTGATAGTAGCCTTTGTTACGTTGGTCCCAGCTCTCTGCAGGTCATTCACTAGGTCCCCCCTTGTGGTTCTGGGATGTTTGCTCACCGTTCTTGTGATCATTTTGACCCCACGGGGTGAGATCTTGCATGGAGCCCCAGATCGAGGGAGAGTATTAGTGATCTTGTATGTCTTCCATTTTCTAATTATTGCTCCCACAGTTGATTTCTTCACACCAAGCTGCTTGCCTATTGCAGATTCAGTCTTCCCAGCCTGGTGCAGGTCTACAATTTTGTTTCTGGTGTCCGACAGCTCTTTGGTCTTCACCATAGTGGAGTTTAGAGTGTGACTGTTTGAGGTTGTGGACAGGTGTCTTTTATACTGATAACAAGTTCAAACAGGTGCCATTAATACAGGTAATGAGTGGAGGACAGAGGAGCCTCTTAAAGAAGAAGATACAGGTCTGTGAGAGCCAGAAATCTTGCTTTTTTCTAGGTGACCAAATACTTATTTTCCACCATAATATGCAAATAAATTATTTCCAAATCAGACAATGTGATTGTCTGGATTTGTTTCCACATTTTGTCTCTCATAGTTGAGGTATACCTATGATGAAAATTACAGGCCTCTCTCATCTTCTTCAAGTGGGAGAACTTGCACAATTGGTGGCTGACTAAATACTTTTTTGCCCCACTGTATATATGCCTCTTGTCATTTGCTCACCCAATATGTTTAGCTAGCTCACAGTATAAAAGAAGCAAATTTGATAACAGAAGTACATTGGCACTACCTTAGCCCCAATTTTAATCCCATGATGCATATTTTTTATAACTAATCAGTAATTTTACCCCTTGGTTGCCAGTAACACACAAATTAATGATTGTACCTCTTTAGCTGCCAGTAACAAGTAAACAGAAGGGATTTTACCCCCTTATCTGTCCCTTACTACTTTCTGCTCCATACTGTAGTGCATATAGGCACAAGCACTTGTTAATTACCAATATTTATTTCTTATTAAAAATATTTAAAGGGACACTGAACCCAAATTTTTTCTTTCGTGATTCAGATAGAGCATGAAATTTTAAGCAACTTTCTAATTTACTCCTATTATCAAATTTTCTTTATTCTCTTGGTATCTTTATTTGAAATGCAAGAATGTACGTTTAGATGCCGGCCCATTTTTGTTGAACAACCTGGGTTGTCCTTGCTGATTGATGGATAAATTCATCCACCAATAAAAACGTGCCGAAGAGAAATTGATAATAGGGAATAAATTAGAAAGTTTCTTAAAATTGCATGCTCTATCTGAATCACGAAATAAAACATTTGGTTTCAGTGTCCCTTAAAGGAAAAAATTGTCTCTTTATATGGCAATTAAAAACATGGTGGGGGAGGGGCACAGGAGATGGGAGGGTCAATAGGGTGGAGGAGGGACAGAGGAGGTAGGTAGGAAGCAAAGGCAGGTGGGGGGGCCCTGCCACACTTTTGCCCGGGGGCCCTGGTTGGTCTCAGTCCGCCCCTGTGCACAACAGTTCTTTTTTAACTTCAAGATGCTAACATAACTGTTGTGCACAAGCTCTTTAATAGTCACTAGAGAATTAATAATGTGGTGTCTGGGTTGTGCCAGACTTAGACTCAGTGTATACTACTAAACTAGCAGGAGCTTCAACAAGTAATTTTCCCTAGGGGTCCGCAAACGTTTGTATTAGTCTGAAATAATAGAACCTCGCACTATACCTCAGATAACCATCTTTAATGATTGGTGTTTTGATATTGAAGCTGAGAATCTGTATAACACTATTGTAGCGTCTGAAGTGTCCAATTGCTACAAATGATGGCTATTTCAAGATTGATACAATATAAAGCTATTAGTAACGTATTACATAATAATACAAAAACAAAAATAGCTACAACTACTGCACACATTAGCGATATAGAATAATAGATACTTCAGAACTGGGCAATACGCTCATTTTCTACCATAGATCATAAATAAGGGGTTGGTCTATATTTATATGCTCTATAGACATATTCTTGCACAGTGTGCAAGTTTACAATTGCTTGGACTTTAAGGAACCTGGACCACTGCATTTTGAGAACACGTGTTGAAGCGCAACATACACCGCACTTAGATGTTGACACCCTCTAATTTTCAACAGGGAGCATTAGCTTCGATTACAACTTGAACTAGGTATATGAGGGGGGATCATATGCTGTTATTTAACTTTATCAGAACTTGATATGTACATACATCACATAAGTATACTTGAAGTAAGACCAGACGTAGACCAGGTTGTATATAGCATATGACTATACACCTCGCAACACTCTTATAGTGCATCAGAGCATTATTAAAGGGACACTGAACTCAAAAAATTTATTTTGTGATTCAGATAGAGCATGACATTTTAAGCAAATTTCTAATTTACTCCTATTATCAAATTTTCTTCATTCTCTTGGTATCTTTATTTGAAATGCAAGAATGTAAGTTTAGATGCCGGCCCATTTTTGGTGAACAACCTGGGTTGTTCTTGTTGATTGGTGGATAAATTCATCCACCAATAAAAAAGTGCTGTGCAGACAACTGAACCCAAAAAAAGCTTTTCAAATAAAGATAGCAAGAGAACGAAGAAAATTGATAATAGGAGTAAATTAGATAGTTGCTTAAAATTGCATGCTCTATCTGAATCACGAAAGAAAAAATTTGGGTTCAGTGTCCCTTTAACCCTGCCTGTGTTGGTAGGCAACTTTTAGCTTTTATTCATTTCTCTAGTTAGACGGCACTTCACAGGGAGTACTAGAACTCAGTGTGCTCAGTGTGCCTAGAGGGATATGGCTTTACCTCACTGACGAGGCCCACAATAGGCCGAAACGTACGTCTGGGGTTTTGCCATTTCTCTCTTTCAGAGAGGGATTGCCTGGTATTTCGGGGCTGGACTGCACTGTTAAAGGGACATGAAACCCAATTTTTTTCTTTCATGATTTAGAAAGAGCATGTCATTTTAAACAACTTTCTAATTTACTTCTATTAATTTGCTTCATTCTCTTGCTATCACTTGCTGAAAAGCATATCTAGATATGCTCAGTAGTGGCTGATTGGTTGCTGCACATAAAGGCCTTGTGTGATTGGCTCACACATGTACATTGCTATTTCTTCAACAAAGGATATCTAAAGAATTGAGCAAATTAGATAATAGAAGTAAACTGGAAAGTTGTTTAAAATTGCATGCCCTATCTGAATCATGAAAGTTTAATTTTGACTAGAGAGTCCCTTTAAGTCAGGATCAGACTGATATGCTACAGGAAAGTTCTTCTCTGTGAAAGGCACGTGTTGAGCAAAAAGAGGCTGCTTCTAGGGTGGTAACTAGCCATAGAACAAGCTATTATGCTATTGTTCGTTCCCAGGTTGAGCGCTTCTCTCTTTTTATTTATTAGTACTAGAACTATATTCACATTCAGGCCATATATTGTTCCATCTGTACTCCCTTTATTTATTATCTTACTGCACCATTTGCTAGTGTCTTGGTTTATTAAATTGTTTGTACCCTATTTATAGACTTATGAATAAAGGTTAAGTTTTAACCCTTTCTGGAATTTGTATGCCTATTAGTCTGGGCCTAGAGTGCTACAAGTGCATACACTAGTGTGGAATTTCTTTTGTTCCACTGTTTGTTCTGATCTTTTTATACTCCTGTTTACCGTCTTGTTGTTTAAGGCACTCTTTTTCATATTCTGAGCTATATATATATATATATATATATATATATATATATATATATATATATATATATATATATATATATGTGTGTGTGTGTTATATCAGAAGGCGAAAGAGAGTGACCATATTTGGTCATTGGGAGGCATGTCACTTTACCTATTTTAGACACAGGACTCGAGGGATCTAAACCTCTCCACTCAAATCCTCCAGCACTATGAGATCCCTTGCAAGATTCTAGAAAGTCTAATTTTGCTATACTTTTCTAAGGGGCGTTCCCTGCATTCTGGATGTGAAGGAGTGACAAGCCCATTGCAATACAGCACTGCGTGGCATGAGAGTTTTCTTAAATTTACACTTTGTGCTTTTTTATTGTTTTCCTATTTTATATTTTAATGCATTTAGCTTCAGTATACAGGGTTTTATTTAGGATTGTGATTTATTATTATTATTATTATTATCATTTATTTGTATAGCGCCGCCAAATTCCGTAGCGCTGTGATTTACAACTTCTTATGCTTTGAAATTTTCTGTGAAATGTTAACAAATATCTTCTACTAATTACATTGCACCTTGTATATGTTCTATGTGATATAAGCCCGACAGTTTCTGAAAGTGGGAGGGACAGGGGAGTTCCCGGGGATGAACAGGGGAGTTCCCATGGTGTGTCTGAATCTCTCGCAATTCTCATGATTTTCTCTAAGCATGTTACACCTGCAGCTCTCATTGATTTATCTCACCTGTTATATGCAAGTGAAGTTTGCTCACAATTCACAATACACTTATCTAAATGACAGAGAAGTAATGTACACCCACTAGAAGCCAATGCAAATTACATTTTGGGAAATGTTTCAGTTCAATTTGTATTTGCTGCAAACGGAGACTTTTTTATATCAGTGTTAGGTGCTCCTCTGTTAATGTCACTCTCACTGTGAGATTCTGTATCCCAGAGCACTTCATCACTTTCTTTGGGAGTCAGAAATTATTTTACAGAGCATTATAAAGTAAGCATCTCTCCTTGACTCACTTTAATGAGATTCCCAGGGTAAAAAAAATGCCTTTCAAGCACCCCCTGAGTGGTCTCAATACTAAAGAGGCATTAGACCAGAGAGCTTTAGAGAATCAGGTCCTCTACTCTAAACCATTGCCAGTTGCTTTTGCTTCCTTCATTACAAAGCCTCCCCATCCTTCACTGTGGTGCCCTCTTTTGGCATGGTGTTTGAATGGAGGTATACAGAGCATATGTACATATGCTCCTTGCACAATTAAACATATCACTGTTTTACTAGAAGCATTTTTGCAGAATGGCTCCTTTCAGAAATGGTGTGAATTCATGGGCATTTCATTTTTGAGTTTGATGTCCCTGAAAAAATGTTGTTATATGTTTGAGTAGATCATCCCTTTATAGCATCTATTACTGAGAAATTACTGTGTTTAGACATTGGTACTCTTTTATTTAAAACAGCAGTCACCCACACAAGTCAGTGATTTCCGGCAGACTATGATCTTTTAGGAGATGTCTGTAATTTGCAAAAACACACATAATGCATAAAAAGTGAATTTGTGCAGTGTGCATGGAAATAGAATAGAGGAAAGTAACTGTTAAAATAAGGGACCTCACCTCCCTATTCTTTTAGTTTGATGTTGTAATATACAATGTTTATGTTTAGTAAAAAAATAAATAACTCAACAACAACTTTGCAATAAACTTTTATTATTTGTCGAATTTTACCACAATTTAACTCTTAAAATTGGTTTATTTTTTTAATTTCATGCAGTCTCTATAAATTAATGGGTTCTGCCATGTTGTTACTTAGGGACCAGCAAATAAAGCTGAATTACAAAATGTAAAGATGTTTAAAAAGAATATCTCAGCTACAGACAGTAAACAAAAAATTAATTTGGAGTTTGAAAAAAGAAGATATCATTCCCTTGATATCCTTTGTTAAATATAATATCTAAATAGGCTCAGTAACTGCTGATTGGTGGGTGCACATAGATGCCTTGTGTGATTGGCTCACCTATGTGCATTGCTATTTATTCAACAAAAGGATACCTAAAGAATGAAGCAAATTAGATAATATAAGTCAATTGGAAAGTTGTTTAAAAGTGTATTCTCTATCTGAATCATGAAAGAAAAATGTGGAGTTTCTCATCCCTTTAAAGGGACAGTATACACCAATAAAGAAGACTATGCACAGATACTGATATGAAAATACAGCATAAAACCTTTCAAAAACTTTCTTAGAAACTCCCAGTTTAGCACTGTTGATGAGGTTAGCCTGGGACACCCTCTGAAAAGGGCGGGGAAAGCAAGAAGTGCAGACACCCTCCTTCCTCTGCATATGAAAAGACAACCAGGAGTCTGTAGACATCAGTATACATCTAAAATTTTGGGGTTTGGTTAGGAGTCTGAAATCAGCACAACGTTATCTAAAAATAAGCAAAACTATAAATTTTTACAAAAACACTCCCAGATGGGCTATATAAATGGATCATCTACAAAATATTTATGCAAAGAAAAATCTAGTGTGCAATGTCCCTTTAAGTGATGCTAATCAAGAAAATTAATCCTGCTGTAGTGAACAAAGCAACACACAAGTTGCAGCTGCTTGCAATCAGAGAGTGTTTGTGTAAACATGAAGGCTGAGTATACTCATTCCACACCCAGGGGAGAGAAGTCTGCCTTAATACAGACATGGATGTTGCTTGTGCACGTGTCACATATATGGATTATGAAGAGGCAATGGATTTGAGTAATGGGGTGAAAAATGCTCAATATGCAATGCAGCCTGCAAGCAATACTAATAACACAGTGCAAGAAACTCCTGCAGCTTGTAGCTAACAGTATTGCAGCCTAAACCAGAAGCTACAGATTTGCAACAGTCAGCTGTGGGGACACTCACACACAACTGCATGGATCAGCTGTGGAATTAAACAGTTTATAACTACAGCATTGCCAGGAGCTGAGGTTGGTCCCATAAAGCCTGAGATCACATGGAGCTGCAGCAGACCCCAGTAAGTCTTTTGCCAGTGTTGTATCATCTGTGTATCCTGTTTTTAAAATATTCCAAGTGTCTGCACCAAGTTTTAAAAATGCAAATGCTATTGATTCCTTTACTAACCAACCTTTAACGTCAAGACATGAAGCTTGTAGAGAGGCCCAAAGTATTTTGAAAAATGTCAGATTAACCTTTTGTGGAAGTCATGAAGAGGACAGAGGTCTGGAGTTGGTATAAGGGCCAGGTGCTTATTAACAAGTCACTGGGATTTTATTCAGATGCTACTAATGCTTTTGCTACATGCTATTATCAGAGCATTATGAACTAGAGTCTGTGAGGATTGTATCTGATCATCCATTCCAGAAGAAGACATTTTCTGGCTGAAATGCCAATGTCCTTAGTTGGCCGATAAAGATCTCTAATGGTGATTACTGACATGGTGGGTATTTGAAGTCCAGCTTTCTTCACGGGAAATAGGAATCCATCTGCCAAACTTCCTTTACATTGGTTATGTTAGAGGCTGATGCTATTTTCATGAGGAGCCAAAATGCTGCTTTAAGTGTGGTTCCAGAGGGTATTTTTCTTCAGCCTGTGTTGAAATCAGATGCAGTAACTGTAAGGAATTTGGTGATCCAAGAAGTTTAATGCATCAACACCATTGCTTGCAGTGTGTGCTTTAAGCCTGTTCATTCATATGTGTCCAGAGGCTCAGCATAATCAGAACCATGGAGAGAAAAAATAATTTATTGACATAGACTCATTTCAGGTTAAAGGCAACATATTTGAGTATCATGCATGTGGCAAGACATTGGAGCAAGTGGATGTTTTGCTCCTTTTAGATGGCACATTAATGTCACATTGTGATTTAGGACACAGGAAGGAAGATGTGAGTTCTTCAGATCCTATTGTCCTTAAACCTCAGGAAAAGGATAAAGAATCTGACTGGCAAGTTCAGCAAATAAAAGTGAATCTCCTAAGCAACAAAGAGTTTCTAAAGACAAGAGTACAGATTTGAAGCCTGTTGCTTAAATACAGTTTCTAGCCCCTTGATGACAAATCATGGGTTGACCAAGTAGAGGAGGAAGAGGCAACTTTGCTTAGTTTTTGGACTAGTACTTGGGAAGCATCTCCTTTGTTAGAATTGGATAATTCTCAAGAATCTCTTTTGGTTACACCAGTGTCTTCACAGGAGGATTCCAGTGGGGTGAATATTCCCTATCTACTGGAAATCATCAAGAGATGGACTGTGATGTAGGACCAGGAGATGTTTTAACAGTGGTACAGAGGCCATCCAATCACCATCTGATGTGGAGATGGTACCTCCGTCAAATAAGAGACGTTCATCTGATATAAAGGGTAAGAAATCTAAAACAAAGAAGAAATCTAGATGAAAATTAAGATTTTGAAATCTGCAAACACGCAACCACTTACAGTGTTAGGGGTGGCAACAATTAATGTAAATAGTATTAATCTAAAATATGTATATGCCACACAGTATCCTGATTTAAAAAGGTTATACCTATATTCTTGATCGCTGCAGCCATATAGATAGAATTTATGTGCAGTCTACTGTCTCCTTAGACCCTGTTGTATTTTCTAATTACATTATAGTGGGTGTTATTCTTAATCTATATAACTAATATTTATAATTATCTTTTCTTTGTTTTAGGGAAATATGGTATTCTTTTGAAATCTATTTCTTGGTTGTAGCTAATGTAATTCCAAGGCTATAGGTGTGTCACTGGTAAATGGATGTTTTGGGAAACCTTTTAAGATTAAAGGGACAACACTAGAATTCTTGTTGTTTTAAAAAGATAGATAATCCCTTTATTACCCATTCCTCAGTTTTGCATAACCAACACAGTTCTAATAATACACGTTTTACCTCTGATTACTTAGAGGTAGTATCGAAGCCTCTGCAAACTGTCCCTTTATTTCAGTTATTTTGACAGACTTGCATTTTAGCCAGTCAGTGCTTACTCCTAGGTAAATTCACGTGCGTGAGCTCAATGTTATCTTTATGACACACATAAACTAACGCCCTCTAGAGGTGAAAAACTGTAAAAATGCATTCACATAAGAGGCGGCCTTCAAGGTCTAAGAAATTAGCATTTGGGCCTACCTCGGTTTAGCTTTCCACTAAGAATACCAAGAGAACAAAGCAAAATTGGTGATAAAAGTAAATTGGAAAGTTGTTTAAAATTACATGCCCTATTTGAATCCTGAAAGTTTATTTTGGACTTGACTGTCTCTTTAAAGCAGGTGTACCTCAAGGGTGTCCATTGAATCCATTATGCTACATTTTTTAATTGACCTTTTTTTGCATTGTATTCAAGATGATCATAATATAGCACATGTGGAGGCAATGGTGCAAACTGCTTGTGTAAAGTGTATTGCTTATTTTGATGATGTTACTGTATTTGTTTCATCTGAATGAAAATGTATATTTGAGCATTTTGCAATTTTTGCAACATCATCAAAAGCTCCTTTGAGAATAAATAAATGTAAAATGTTTCCAATAGGTTCTTTAGAATCCACGTTTCCTCCACCCCCAGATGTTAAAGAAAAAGACAGCTTAAAAGGGACAGTCTACTCCAGAATTTTTAATGTTTAAAAAGTAAGATAATCCCTTTATTACCCATTGCCCAGTTTTGCATAACCAACACCGTTATATTAACACACGTATTACCTCTGAGAGTACCTTATATCTAAGCCTCTGCAGACTGCCCTCTTATTTCAGTTTTTTTGACAGTCAATCAGTGACCTCTCATAAGCAACTCCACGGACGTGAGCACAATGAACTAGCGCTGTCTAGATGCGAAAATTTGTCAAAATACCCTTAGATAAGAGGCGGCTTTCAAGGGCTTAGAAATTAGTATATGAGCCTACCTAGGTTTAGCTTTCGAACAAAGAATACCAAGAGAACAAATCAAATTTGATGATAAAATTAAATAGGAAAGTTGTTTAAAATTATATGCCCTACCTGAATCATGAAAGTTTAATTTTGACTAGACTGTCCCTTTAATAAATTGTACTTGACTGTCTGCCAGTAAGGAGGAATTGCATGAGCAGCGTGTGTGTTTATTCCCTGGGTATCGCAGGCGGAATATATAAATCCTGAGAAAGTAAGGATTATGGAAATAATCTCTACTCGGATATAAGAGTTATAAAGAGCGAAAGTGTTATGCTTACATATCTTTTTTTTCTTTAATAAAACTCAAAAGCCTATTTTCCATAACCTATTTGATTTGGTGATTTTATCTATGATTCATGCATTTTGTTATCTATGTGTTTTTCTTGTGCTTATTGGTAGATTTACAATTTTATGTACTGTGGTTGCATCTATAGAAACCAATGTGATTCTTTCTTTTCTGCAAACCAATATGAAGCTGTCATGTCGTCAACGAGGAGAAAAAAAACATGACAGATTTAAAGCGATTTTCTTCAGACTACATGACAGCTATTTTATGTTCTGAGAAAACTTCAGTATTTTAATTGTTTTACGGAAGAATCCAATTTAACAGTCTATGAATCAGATACAAACTCCAGTGCATTACCATACAACCTCATGGTTTTATAGAAATCAATATGTTTTATATGCATTATGAAGAAGATCATGAGTTCATATCTATGAAAATAGTAATGAAATCTATGTATAAAAAATTCCTTGTGAAGACCACAGGGAAAGGTAACCACTAAATGCTCTCTCCTGGTATTAGGAAAAATCTCCCATATAGAACATAAGCCAGCAGTAATGGGTATTGCATATAATTATTTTATTAAATATAATTTGTATACATGTAATCATAGATATATTAAAGGGACATGAAACACAAATTTCTTTCATAAGGTGGAGAGAGTCCACAGACTATTACGCGTGGGATTCAGCTCATGGCCACTATAGGGAAGGCAAAGTTTTCCACTTCATCCCTCCAAGCTCACTGGAATGCCAGTCTGAAACTTTGCCTCCCAGGAGGTGAGTAAAGAATTGAAGTGCTCTTAAGATTCTTCGTTGAGAGGGGTTCTCAGATTGAGTTGAGACCCAAGTTTCCCGTCAGAGAGCTGTTACTAAGAGACAGAGGAGAGGTTAAACTATGGAGTAGTAACATAATTATTCTCTGTGTTAGTCAAAAGCCTGTTGCAAGGACAGGTCCCCTTGTTGCCCCCTCCTGAGTTATCAATACACTACTTCTCTCTGCTGTAATATGCTCAGCACTAGATCCGCTAACCACTGGAAGCAGTAATCTCTGCCGCAGTAAGTATAGTGGATGGGCTTCTAGACAGGTAAGTATACGAGAAAAAAGAAGATAGGTCTGTGCTGACTTATAATTTTGTATTTCACTCAAATCTGTCTCTTTCTCTGATAGATATATACATAAATAAATCTTAGAAATACTAAAAAGAGGCAACTTGAAGATAAGTTACAAGATAGCACACATTTATTAAATACAATAACAGAAAATATATTGTACACCTCTATTAGTTAAAATAAAAAAATGTTCTATGGGACGTCTGCCAATTTAAAATACCACCTTTAAAATGAGCACCTAAAAAGGCTAATTAAAAGTTTATAAAAAGATGTATCTAATCTTTATAAAATTATTATAAAATCCGTACTCCTTTTCGATAAGCGATATGCCGTATTGTGATACCGGTGTAGTGGTGCAACTAGAACAAATTATTTTACACCGATGACTGATTAAACTGCATTCCTTCCAGTATCTACTTCTCTTATATTAAGTGGTAATGTAGAGTTTGGTTACAGGTATTAAGGTTATCAGCCTTCAATGGGTTTCCAGTATGCATAGTATGCACTGTTCACCTCAATGCCGCACCGACTAATGTTCCAGGATTCCACCGGTCATGTGACGTGTCATCACTCTTCCTCGGCGTCTGCACTTTAGTGTAATGATACATGCAGGATACTTTGTATTTTAATCACAGCTTGCATTTTAAACAACTTGGATGGAGTTTCTTCTAGGCTGCAGCCTACTGACTCAGAAAATTGTTACAAATCAACTGCCAACAGCATTTACGCATTTAGACTTAGACATTTAGACAGGGCTTTATCAAGATTTTTTTTTTTTATTATTTGATTGTATAGAGTTGAATAAATTGGTCAAGTCCTACAAAAAATGTTTGGGAACTCATCAAGACTTTCACCCTCTCTCACAATATTGTTTTATATACACACATACTGTATTTATATGTATTATGTATATAATCTATATACTTTGGTTAATGAAAGAAAATTAAATCCAATGAAGGGTTGAATGGTTGCCGTTGGGCCTGAGACACCTCCTCTGTCACAGTCTCAGTCACTTAAGATGCAATAGTCCTATTTCTGCTGAGGGGAGCTAAATAACCCCAGATCAAGCCACACAGAAATGTAAGCACCATGTGTTACACACAGTGCAGGGTGATCACACAGCAGGCCCACTGACAGTCTTGTATTGTAGGAAGTGTTAATGCCCATTACTAGAGGATCTCACTATCCCTCTAACCAGACTGTGCTCCAGCTACTCCCACCAGCAGCAGCAGTGTTTAATTTAGTGACTCCTTTCTCTGTCCAGAGGGAACTTAGTTCCTCCTGCAAAAATAGTGCAGGAACTCTGGTCCCATGCGTTGCCACCCGATTTGCCGCATTTTTTTCTGTTATTGTATTTAATAAATGTGTGCTACACTGTAACTTTTAGGTTCAAGTGCCCTCTTTGTAGTATTTCCTCCTTTTTTTTTTTTTTTTTTTTTTTAAATATTTTTATTTAGGTTTAGCCATTCCATACAAAGAAAAATACCATAATCTCAACATAATCACTGTCACACAGGACAATCAAAATATCTCTATTGATATATGAACAGATCAAAGAACACACAAAAAGAAATTTTGAACTGTAAATTGTCCTTATCCATTTACCCAAATCGGATAACATTATGATGGCTAATATTTTTCAAGTATATACATAAATAAAAACAACAAAAAGGACACAAAAACACAAAGGAAACAATAAAAAAGAGAGAAGGAGAAAAAAAAAGGGAGAACCCCCCCCCCCCCCCCCCCCCAGACGGAGTAGTATATGATATTATATATAGGCCACCCTATCTAAATTTTCATTTTCCCTTCTCGAATCTATATTGCAGCCGTTCCTTATCCAGATATCCGGAAATACCTGCAGTATGGCCAGCTCAGCAAAACTTACCGAGGCTACAAAGGGCAGTAAGATCTGTCTCTGGAGGCAGGAAGTATATGACTTAATGACTTTAATGACTGGAGCCCAGCCTTCCAGAAACTTTCTAATTCTTTTTTCAGATAGCTGCTGTAGATGAAAGGATTCAAAAATAATCTGTGCTTGGATATCCCTCAGAACTGACGAGAGAGAAGGAGGTGTCTTTGATATCCATTTTTTAAAAATATTATGTCTCACAGTTAATATAATAGTATTTAAGATGCGCAGAGTCAAACTGGCTCTCTCATCTGGGAAAAGTAACACTATATCTTTCAAAGAAAAGGAGATAGCACTTTCAAAGACTCTATTATACCAAAATTGGACCTTCTGCTATAATTGAAAGATTTTAGGGCAAGTCCATAACATATGGCGGATATCAGCCCGGACATACGAACAGTGTTCACACATAAGTTTTGCCAGGAAAATATTTAGCTAGTATCGCTGGAGAGTAATAGTATATTATTTAGTCATTTTAAATGAGATTCTTTCCAGCTCCCTGCTACCGATTATCTAGCCACTGTCGCCAGGCTGTTGGATATTATCTCATGGTCTATAGATGGAATATAAGGTAACCAAAATTGGATTAATTTATCCTCCTCCAGTATACCTTGTTTGGTCAACATAATATCATAAATTAGAGAGATTGATGCATCACCACCATTGAATTTTCTGATACAGATCTTGATCTCGGGCCACTCACATCTTCCAGTTTCATACCAGTTTTGAGCACTAAGAAAATGTCAAATTTGGAAATAAGCAAACCGATTTGAGCTGGGTAGAGAAAACTGCTCCCTAAAAGTCTCCCATGGGAGTATCTGGAGATCATTATTAAGTAGTTGATACAAATGTTCAAGCCCCCCAGCCTGCCAAGCCTGAAAGCATTTTTGGTCTAATCCTGGTAAAAATAAGGGGTTCCCTCTAATTGGTAAATAGTCAGAGAAGGAAGGATCAACTTTAAAAAGCTTGCAAAACTTATGCCAAATCACAACTATATTGCTAACTGAGATAAGAGAAGATACCCTCATTGGTACAGACTGTGGTGGACAATGTAAGAGAGCTATTAAGGACCATGGTTTGACCATGTGCGATTCAAGCTCATATGTAGTAACCAAATTGGACTGAGCAATCCAGTCAATTGCTATTTTAATCAATGATGCCCAATTGTATAATCTGATACTGCGTAGAGCCAGGCCTGCCTCCGTATATTTTTGAGTTAACCTATTAATCGATATTCGCAATTTTTTAGTTTTCCAAAGAAACTTCGAAAACCAAGAAGACAAATTCTTCAGGTCCTTATTAAGGATCATAAGAGGTAAATTTTGAAGATAATAAAGAATTTTAGGAAAAATTATAGTTTTAATTAAATTAACCGAGGCTGTAAGTGATAATGGAAATGCAGTCCAGAGCTTAAGATCTTCCTGGATTTTCTGAAAAAGAGACCTAAAATTTGCCTGATACCACTGTTTCGGATTTCTATTGATCTCTAACCCAAGATATTTAATCGCGTTGACATTGCGGAATATTGTATTGGGGAGATCTACACGCTGACGCCCAATCCACATCAAGTCGCTCTTTTCCATATTGATTTTATAGCCCGCAAATGTACTAAATTGCTTTATCGTATAAACCACTCTCGGGATGGTTACTGCTGTTTTATTCAAAAATAGTAAAATATCATCAGCATAGAGCAGAATTTTCAAATTCTGCCCACCCAACGGAATCCCAGGCAGGACCTTTCGCAGTCTAATCGTCAAAGGTTCCAAAACAATATTAAACAGAAGAGACGAGAGAGGGCAACCCTGTCTCATACCTCTTTGCAATAATAAGCTGGGAGAGATCCTATCATTTACTAACAGATATGACACCGGGTTCTGGTATATTTTTTTGAACAAAGTTAAAAAAACTACCTGCAAAACCAAATTTAGTTAATGTTGCAAAGAGATGTCTCCATGAGATGCAGTCAAACGCTTTGACCGCATCTAACGTAAGGACTGTTATATCCTTAAGATCAGTCCTCTCTTTAAACTGCTCTGCATTCCAAATAAAGTCCATTAAAGTTGTTAACTTCCTTATATTTTTAGAGGAACTACGCGCTGCCATAAAACCCACCTGGTCCGGATGAATCAATCTGTCCAGGCAAGAGACTAATCTCTGGGCTATAATAGAAACTAAGATTTTGTAGTCCGCATTGAGGACTGAAATAGGCCTATAAGAGGCCGGATCCTCCGGATTTTTCCCTTTTTTTAAAATAAAAGAGATATTAGCCGCTGAAAAGGGAGAAGAAATTGCATTATCTGATACGAAGTAATTATTAAATAATCTTTCCAGTATCGGTATAACATGGTCAGCTAAGCTTTTGTAGAATTCAGCCGGTAGCCCATCCGGACCTGCTGCTTTATTAAGTTTGGCTCGTGTTATGGCTTTACTAATTTCTTCAACTGAAACCGGCGCATTTTGCATATCCAGTTCCTCCTTTTGGATTTTGGGGACAGAGATCAATGACCAGAATTCTGTCTGATTATCTCGGTTGAACTCCCCTTCCGAATATAATTGTTGATAAAATCGGAAAAAGGTTCCGGATATTTCATCGACATCAGAGGTACGCCCACCTTCTGCCTGAATTACTGCAATAAGGTTCTTCTTATTCCTAGCTTTAACCAATCTGGCCAGATGTTTAGCAGAGCTACCATGGATGCCCCTAAACCGTAGGTTGATTTTTGTCTCCTCTTGCTGATGTTTTTGTAGCAGGAAGGCATCTTTCCTTTCTACCATCTATATACATAATCCAATTGGCCTTTGAACGGTCCCTACAATATTTCTTAAAAGCATTTCTGACTTGATTGGACAATTGTATATCCCTAGCCCGAAATTTCCTATTCCGCGCAACCATATACCCCTTAATATCTCCCCTTAGAACTGCTTTGGCCGCCTCCCAAAAAACCTCAATTTTATGCAGATACCCAGAATTAAACCTACAATACTCCTTCCACTTATATTCTATCCAGGACAAAAATCTAGGATCGTTATAGAGATATCTCGGATAGAAAAATCTAGAAGATTTAGCGTCACTTCTGTCCTGGAAGAAAAAAACTAAAGAAATGATTGCATGGTCCGAGACCAAGATCTCATCAATCTCTGCCTCCATTTTCGCCGCAGACAATGACTCAGTAACTAGAAATAGGTCTATACGTGAGAACGTTCTATGTGCTTTGGATTCACATGTAAAGTTCTGTATATCCGGATTTAACCTGCGCCATATATCATAGACCTGCAGTTTCTGACAGAATTGCAGAAAGTACTTTGAACTTCTCCTATTCTCTAAAATATTTTTACCTGCGAGTCGATCTATTTCTGGATGTAATGTCATATTAAAGTCGCCTCCAATAACCAAATTCTCTTTTACCAAAGGAAACAATTTGCACTTAATCTTCTACCAAAATTCCCTATCAAATTTATTGGGACCATAAATATTACAAAGAACAAATTTTATATTGTTTATATAAATGTGCAAAATAATAAATCTAGCTTCCGGATCTGATTTTGCCTGAATAATTTTATAGTCTTAAGTTTTTTAGCCTCCTGTTCTTCGAGGTGGGTTTCCTGGAGGAAGGAGATATCGGGTTTGTTTCTAGCTAGGAGTTTGATAATTAATTTGCGTTTTGAGGGAGAAGAGATCCCACCCACATTCCATGAAGTTATCTTCAATTCCATATACTAATATATAGTGAATCAATAAAGTTATTAATACCAATGTATACCTATCAGAAAATGACATAATTTTTTGTTAAAAAATACATGTACTCCAATAACCCCCTTAACTTAATTTAAGTTTTCAGTGATCAACAGCCATTATCGCCCATTGAAGATGCCATTGTGGTGAAATGGAGATTGAATATAACGAGATAAAAAAAAAACTTGTCTGTGTTTGACTGCAATCATTTTGATTTTTTTTTAAAGAAAAAAAACAGCTGCAAAGGGGTTAACTTTATGGTAGAAGTGCTGCTTGGGACCTGAGTGGAAATCACTGCTGATCCAATCAGCAGCACTAGTTGCACAACTAGCGTTGCTGATTGGATCAGCAGCAGCAGGTTCCCCTCGGGACCAGCAGTGCTCTGTGGGTCCAGAATGGCATTTCTATTGTGTTTTTAACCCCTTTGCAGGGTTTTAACACCCTGTAGTCTAGGGTTAATAGTGCTAAAATGACATGCTCTAATGGAATAAAGGATGATTTTCCAAAGTACAGACGTTAGTGAAGGACACCAAGGTACATTTCAAATTAAAAACATAAAAAAACACTCTTTACAGAGAGGGTAGTGGATACATGCTGGAATAACCATCCAGCAGAAGTGGTAGAGACAGTGAAGTAGTTTAAACATGCCTGGGATAGGACTAAGGCTAGATATAAGATAAGGCCTGGAACTAATGAAAGTATTCAGAAAATTGGGCAGACTAGATAGGCCGAATGGTTCCTATCTGCCGACATATTCTAAGTCAGGAGAGCGGCACTTTGCTGTCAAATGGGCTGCACGTTGGACGCCCCTGGTCTAGTTCCACAAGCACAAATTAGTCATCTAATCAAACAAGTTTAAAATAACATTTATGTAAAGACTGCTTGTGGTATTATCTTTATTTATTTTTTGGTTATATTGAGAGTCTGCAACTCCTGACCAAACCCACCCACCTTGATGTTAATTGCATGATTATCATGGTTGGTTACTTACTTGGTTAGGTTTGTCAGAGTAGGCAGCGGTCTTCTACACACAGACACCAGCACCACGCTGCCGCACAGATCAAGGAATTGGGACAGGTCACGACTCATGGTTAGTTGACTGCAGGCAGCTTCTTCTTCCCTCACTTTCCCGCTACTAAGCGTGAGTCCGATTGGGTCAAGGAGGAGAGAGGACCAGCATTCATCTGTCCTACTCCTCTCTCCACTCCGTAAAACGGGTGGCAGACACTGCAAAGGCCAGTCATGGACACCAGTGTCTGTGTACGGACACCTTGCCTATCCCTGGTCTTACTCCTTGCCAAGTATTCTAATAGGGCTACTGGATCAAGGGATATAGAGTAGTTTAGAGAATTGTGGGGATCTTATATGAATTACTTTAATATTGACTCATTATTTATGTGTATTTCCTTTGCTGCGGATGAATACATTTTAGTGAACTATGTTGTTATAGCTGAATCGAATAGCTATTTGATTCCTGTCGTGTATTTACAGTTATAGAAATGATTAATCATAGCGTAAATGGGATTGTAGTGTGAAATTACACTTGAGTTATTCAGTCTATATCTTATGGAGAAAGATCATATGGGAAATAAATTGTATGAGCAGATGCACCTTTTGATGTCTTAGGGAGCACCATGACTGTAATTTTGTTTCACTATGTGCTTTGATGATCAGATTATTTCTTTTGGGGTTTATATCACTCTAATTCCTGATCGTGTAAATTTTAAACTAAAAACCTTAATATTTATGTTATACTAAGTACTACACTAATTCTGTGTACCTGCCTAAAAGTTGTCTTAGTTATGAGCATTAAAATAATGCTTGTCTGTAAATAGCATTTTGATTATTTGGTTTTATATTTATTTTGTGTTGCTTTTTTATTCTATCTGTATACTGGTTTCTATATGCCTAGAGTTTAGCCATAAGTGTCAATTAAAGCGACAGTATATTGTAATTTTTTTTTTCTCTTCTTAATAGTTTTCTAAGTGATCTATTTTAGCCGCTGGAATTTAATAAATTATTTACAAACCTTTATTTTGCCATTTGAAAATAGCTGATTTTGCCTGTTGTACCTTACCTATATTGATTTTAGAAATCTAAGTATTCGTTATATGGTATTTATATATTATTACCTTTAATGCTAGGTGATATAGTATACTATATTATGATTGTTTTAAATAGTACACTTTCATAAACAATAAATACTTTTTTTTTCATATGCCAGCCAGGAAGCATTCACTACATTGCAAAAGAGATAAAGAAATGCATGTAAAATAAAAATGTTAAAATATTTTGTTACATAAATATGTACTGTTTTGAAATCCTGAGATACGCCCCTTGATTGTCTTTTAAGTTGCCTCCTTTTGCTGTAGCCAGTTAGGAAAAGCTACAAGCAAGCTCCTCTACAAATCAACCAATCACTGTGCAGCATGTAGGAGTATCGGGGTTCTGCATTGCATAGAATGTAGTCCAGCCTCTCTGGTGGAGTTGAAAGACTACAAATTGTAAAGTTAAATTACAGGAAAAGCAGGGGGGGGGACAATGAAAGTGCATTTGCCATCTTTATTTGTTTTAGTTATACATAATTAGACTTTTATTAGGAGTAAAATGTGAGTTAAAAACCATGGGATTTTTAATAATTTACTCCTATTATCAATTTTTCTTCATTCTCTTGGTATCTTTATTTGAAAAAGCAGGAATGTAGGCTTAGGAGCTTGCCCATTTTTGGTTCAGCATCTGGGTAGCGCATACTGATTGGTGGCTAAATTATAAAAATTGATAATAGGAGTCAATTAGAAAGTCGCTTAAAATTGCATGCTCTCTCTGAATCAAGAAAGAAAAAATGTGGGTTTCATATCCCTTTAAAAATCTCCATATTTTATTATATCAATGTATTATTACATTTTATGGGGCGGGGAAGTTTAATTTTACAATTTCCACGCTTTTTAACATTTGATTTTGAAATTAAACTCTAGAAGTAGCATGGTTTTGCCTTTGAAATTCCTAGTTTTTTTATTGTAATAAAAATGTATGTGTGTTTCTAGTGTTATGTTGCACTAAAATGACCTGCTTTAGTGTAGGGAAACCAGGGGTCAAGTCCTACAAAAAAAGTGAGGGAACTCACCAAGACTTCCACCCCCTCACAATTAATATTGTTTTATACACACACACTGTATTTATATGTATATAATCTATACAACTTGGTTAATGAAAGCAAATTAAAAAAAATGAAGGGTTAAATGGTTGCCTTTGGGCCTGAGACTCCTCCTCTGTCACAGAGTCTCACCCATTTAAGGTGCAATAGTCCTATTTCTGCTGATAGGAGCTAATTAATCCCAGAGCAAGCCACACAGAAATGTAAACACAATGTGTTCTACACATTGCGGGGTAATCACGCAGCAGGACCACTGACAGTCTTGCATTTAGTGTTACTGCCTATTACTAGAGGATCTCACTATCCCTCTAAACAGACTGTGGTCCAGCTCCTCCCAACAGCAGCAGCAGTGTTTATTGAAGTGCACAAAAATAGTGCAGGAACTCCGTTCCCATGCGTTCCCACTGGACTTGACCCCTGAGGGAAACATATGTAAGGATGGGGGAGAAAAGAGTGCATAAATAAGTATAGTGAGGGTAAGTTATGTTGTACAGAAGGAGGAGAAAATGACAAATATGGAGAATACGGAGAGAAGAGAGATGGCAAAAAAGACATTAGTTATGCAAACAGCCCATGGAAACAAGGTTCGGCGGAAAATGCAGAAAGGGAACTGTTTTTCCCCACAAACACCTTCTTTATTACATCATCCCTGTACATTTTTCTCTCCCATTATGTAAAAGTATAACGATATTCTTTAAAAAATATTCAACACACTTTATTTTTGGAAATTCTGTGGAACAAAAAAAAAAAAGACATCCAACGTTTTTGTCCACGGCAGCAATTATCAATAAAGCACTCACACAAAAAAAACAAAAATCAAAATATTTAAAAAAAAAAAAAAAAAAACTGTGTGGGGTTGAAATGAGCAACATTCTTCTTTTTTTTTTTTTTTTTTTTTTTTTTTTTTTTTTTTTTTTTTTTTTATAGGTGACAACAGCATTTTGTGTTTTTTTTCCAAATGTCCCAGTAAATTATCTGCAAACTGATTTGCTGAGACCGGGCTTTGTATGCGGGTAAAAAATAATGCTAATAAAGAGATAAATATGAGGTGATCATGTGACTGCAGGAGAAAAACAAGCAAGATGGTAAGATGGAGAATAGTAAAGAAGTGGAGAGCTATAGGGGGAGTAAGTAAAAGTAAGAAAAATAAAAAAAAATCAAAGGAGAAATAAAAAGGTAGTAGAATGGTATCAGAAATGTAAAAAGTACTCTAGAAAAGCTCTAGGCACAAACAATTGCCTGAAGTAGCAATAGGTTTGTAGTCATTTTGGAAGTGATTGGTGTTTTTTTTTTCTTGTTTTTTTTCTTTTATTAAATTTACTTCATAACTTAAAGGGACATGAAACACAAAAAATTTTCTTTCACGATTTAGAAAGAGCATGTAATTTTAAACAACTTTCCAATTTACTTCTATTATCTAATTTGCTTCATTCTCTTGATATGCTTTGTAGAAAAGCATATCTAGATAGGCTCAGTAGCTGCTGATTGGTAACTGCACATAGATACCTTGTGTGATTGGCTCACCCATGTGCATTGCTATTTCTTCAACAAAGATATCTAAAGAATGAAGCAAATAAGGTAATAAAAGCAAATTGGAACGTTGTTTAAAATTGTACTCTATCTGAATCATGAAAGAAAAAAATTGGGTTTTATGTCCCTTTAATGTCATAATCTTTCTCACTTTTAGGACTTTACTATAGATAAGTATCTGCACTTTTTTTATTTGTGCAAAATATTCATGATTTTATGTTGGTTAGGGGCATAAACATTGAAAGGACGTAAATTAACTTTGTTTCTGTGTAAAAATTGGGCTTTGTCACACACTCCCTAGAGAGGCAGCAAATTACATGCTGTAGCCTAGGTTTTCACAATGTTGGTAATTGTCTAAACCAGCTATTTCATATGTAACATTTGCAGGTTACAGCATTTGAATTTTGACCTCTCTAGGGAGCGTGGGACTAACACAATTTTTAAAGAAAAGCAAAATGTGTTTATTGTCCTTTAAAATCTACCTACACCAATCAAGTTTTAAACCTGTACTTATAGGGCTCAATTATCAAAAACTTGCTGACATGGAGTGAAATTACCTAGACTTTTTTTTTTTGTTAGCTTTAAAATGTAATATATGTGTCTCTTCTTTACACCCCACTTAGCAAGATACAAATCTCTAAAATCATAAACTTATGTTGTAAGTACTGCCGAGACTCCTTAAATATTATACCTCACAGGCCCGGACTGGCCATAGGGCATACAGGGCAAATGTCCGGTGGGCCAGGCTCTTATGTGGGCCTTGCTGCTATATAGAGGCTCCACCCTCTCTTAACCCTTTCATGACAGGGTCATAATGTCTACATCGGAACACCGTTCCGATGTAGACAAATTGAAATCCTGTGATGAATTATGGGATCTGGTCAGAGGGGCGTCCCTCCAGACCGCAATCACATCCAGGAAGTGCTGTTGGATTCAGGACAGCCAAACGGCTATGAAGTTGTATTTCGCCCTAACGGGGATAAAGCCCAGCGCCGGTTGGACGGAATACAAGGCCACAACTGCGGTAAAAGGTTAATATGGGTAACAATAGGAAAGCTGTTAAAGTCTTCCTGCAGAAAGTACATTTTCTGTCTGGCTGTTAAGCAGAGGTGCTGCAGAATGAGAGCTCTGGTCTATTATGACTACCTAGCTGATAGAAGTGTAAATGATGTGGGCTGCTCCGCCTTTAAATGCCTAGGCCTATTTTTGTTTCCAGTCCGGTCTTGCTACCTCACCAGACAAGGGCGCTTTAGAGAATGTCATTAGTATTATAAAGTGAGTGCACAGAGCTTGTGTGTAGGAAATGACAATAATATAAAAACATAAAAATGGAAGGCAGAATTATGTCGGAAAGAAGAAAAACTGAGGCACTTTAATGAAAAAATGAACTTGAGGGACAGTGAGAATCTCTAGATTTTAAAAAAAAAAAAGATCTAGAAGCAAAGAGAGAGTGGTTGAGAATAGTTAAGCTGAATCAAAATATGTAAATAATTCGCATGACACCGCAATATTATTGTTCTACAGCCACTAAAAATGTCCCAGGGAGTAAAATGATCTCTTAGCGCAGAATCTCATTCAACTTCTCTTCATAATATCTGGCATTCTCCTCTAAATCTTCCCAAGGAATAAAGATTCCTTGTTCAGTTCCTTGTTCTTCCATGTTTCCCTCTTCATTAAAGGTGACATCAGGCTCCACAAAGTTCTGCCACACTTGGGCATAGTCTGCCCCATTCATCATGCTTAGTTGGGCACCAGCTGTGCGGAGAGCACGCAGGGCCCCTCGGATCTCCGATTCTTCCCACTGGAACAGACGCGCCATGATAAAGCGAAGCTTTGGAGCCTTGCTACGTTTCAAGCATTGTGCAATGGCAGCTGCGCAAGATACACATGGGCTGGAGGACACATAGCATGTGACATTGATTTTGCCTGATGCAAGGAACTGAGGAAGGACCTTGGTGAAGAAGGCTTCCTCTGCATGGGCAGAAACGTGCTCATCTTCTAGGTACCCACGATAAATCTGATTTTCTCGATCAATTGTGTAGCATAACAGAGTCTTATTGCGTCCGGAGCTGTATTCCACATTTTTGAATTGGAACTTGAAGGATGAGGCTGGAATGCGGCTCCTAAAGAAAAATAAAAGCATTTAACTTATTATTTTACAACATAGTAAAACAGGCTTCTCTCAAAATATTACCAAACACTTAAAAATGATGTGCATAACTTTATAATGTAGATCTAACATTGGGATTTGTACTGAATTGTTTCTCCATAATCCCCTGAAAAATGAGAAAACAGATTATTTTATGTAAGAGTATTGACATGCACTCCATACCTTGATGATGTCAGAGTTGTACCAATAAAAAAAAATATATATAAGCATTTTCATTTTTTTGGTCACATTTACCCACCTGAAGTTAGACACTTTTTGTGTTATTCATTATTCAAAGCCTAATGGGGATTTCAATGTTAAATAAAAGCAAAGAAAGAATATAACAAATTTTAACTTTGAGATAAGACCCCCTCAGAAACCCCCCTGAATACACTGTCCCTATTCATTCTTATAGGTGATAATGGCAAATATACACTTCATTTAAACATCTGCCCTTTAAAAACTAGACTTTGTGTCACTTAGTGACTACTACCCAAGTATACCCCAGTCTGAGCAGAATCTTACACATTAAACACTAAATAAATGTTAGATAGAATGATGCATTCAAAGAAAACATTAGTCTGAGAATAACAAGTAGATGTATTTTTTAAGTTTCATTAGCTGTTTAAATATTGTCAAAATAAGTGTAAAGTTTTAGTGTCTATAAAACAATGGGAGCTGCCATGTTGTAACCTTCTCTGCTGTGGCCAATTAGAGACAGTTATAAATAGGTCACTAGAGTGAGCAGCCAATGGCTGTGTGGGATATAACGATGTTCTGCACTTTCACTTCTAACAGGAACTGAAAAGTTTACAATTTCACAATGGAATTACATGAAAAGGGGACAAAATAAATAAAGTATATTGCAGAGGTGTGTGTGTGTATATGTATGTGTATGTGTATATATATATATATATATATATAATGTCAGTATTGCTTCAGACTTAAAAAAGGAAGACATTCTTCCGAAAGCTTGTCATCTTATAAATGTATAGTTAGTCCAATAAAAAAGTATCCTTGCCCAATGCAATACTCTTGTTATTTTGAGATAGATATATATATATCTATATATACACAATTTATATATATATATATATATATATATATATATATCAGGGACGTGCACTCATAGGAGGCAGGGGAGGCAGTGCCTACCCTGCCATATGTGGCCAAAGCTTAATTAAATTTTAATTAAAACAAAAAAAAAAAGTCCCAAAATTTTTTTTTTACCCCCATGTAATGCTATGGAGAGGCACGTACAGGAACGCTTCTCTCCATTGCAGTACATGGGTCAATGGAAAAGCTGTGCTGCAGCGCCACCTGTGTTCTGTCAATATATTAGCAGCAAAAATTGGGACAAATAGGAGGCACCCCTCTTGATGCCTCCTAGCAAGTGAAGATATAATTTTCTAGTTATTTATATTTTGAGAATAAGGCCCCATGTCAGCAAATCAAATTAGTTTTTGAAAGGAACATGAAAGTCATTATTACATTTCCATCATTCAGATAGAAATTGCACAAAAAAATAAATAAATAAACTTCTATTTTACTTTTATTAGTATGTACTTCATTCTTTTGATATCCTTTGGTGTCCTTTGTTGAAGAGCATACCTAAGTGGGATGTGCACGTGCGTTTCTTGAACACCATATTGCAGCAGCTGTGTTGGTAGTATTGATAACTTGTCCTTTGTGTAAAACTTGTATGGTAAATTATTTCTATTTTTACAATACAGTAGTGAGTAGAGAAGAGATTATGTATCATTCTAATTGCTTAGTAACTGGCACTGTGAGTGTGTATGTGAGCATAGTGTGTGTGTGTGTGTGTCAGTGAGCAGAGTATGTGTGCTTTATTCTCCAGGTAATCAATACATTTCCGATGAGCTGGTGCTTTAGTGCAGTGTTTCTCAACAATGGTCCTCAAGTACCCCCAACAGGCCAGATTTTCATTATAGCCGAATCAGTGCACAGGTGAAGTAATCAGCTGATCAGTAACTCAGTGGTTACTAACTTGCTCTCACCCATCACCTGATTGTCACCTGTGCACTGGTTCAGCTATCATGTAAACCTGCCCTGTTGGGGGTACGTGCGGCCCTCTGTACATGTGTTTCTCCAGCGTATCATATCTAGTGCCTCACCAGTCTCTGACCTCACTGCACGTCACTGTTATAAATATATATATATATATATATATATATATATATATTTATATATATATATATATATATATATTTATATATATATATATATATATATATTTATATATATATATATATTTATATATATATATATATATATTTATATATATATATATATATATATATATTTATATATATATATATATATTTATATATATATATATTTATATATATATTTATATATATATATATATATTTATATATATATATATATTTATATATATATTTATATTTATATATATATTTATATATATATATATATATTTATATATATATATATATATATATATATATATATATATATATATATATATATATATATATATATATACAATTTATCTTTTTATATTACCATAAAATGTTTAAAGTGAAGGAAAACTTTGATGAATCAGTGCTCTGTTTTTAAAAATATTTTTAAAACATGGGGGAATTTTAATTCATCAAAGTTTACATTTCACTGTTTTTGTAAAAATACTCCACCAATGACAAATCCAGCTTCCTCCAAACATTGCCTGAGGCTACGCCGTGATTGGAGGAAGCCGGATTCTTCATTGGTGACGTTAGAAGAGACTTGCGACAGGCGGGGGAAGTGCTGGAGCGGCTTCCAGAATTTCCATTCAAAAGAGGGCACTGATTCATCAAAGTTTACCTTCACTTTAATGTCCCTTAATTAAAAATGTTTAAATATTGAAAAAAATAAGTGTAAAGTTTTAGTGTCCATAAAGCAGTGGTTGCCACCATGTAGTAACCTAGGTTTTCGTTCTCTGCCAATCAGAGACTCCTATAAATGAGTGATTGCCCCCATGTAGTAACCTAGGTTTTACTTCTCTGCCAATTAGAGACTCCTATAAATGAGTGTATTAAATGACTGTGGAACATAGATGTGTTTGCACTTCCATCTTTAACAGCAAATGGTAAGCGCACAATGAAAATTATACTGCAAAGTTGTTTTACTACGCATAATTTAAACATTTTATTTCACAATTTTAAAGCGACAGTCGAGTCCAAAATAAACTTTCATGATTCAAATAGGGCATGCCATTGTAAACAACTTTCCAATTTACTTTTATCACCAATTTTGCTTTGTTCTCTTGGTATTCTTAGTTGAAAGCTAAACCTAGGTTAGGTAGGCTCTTATGCTAATTTATTAGACCTTGAAGGCCTATAATCTGAATGCATTTTGACAGTTTTCACCACTAGAGGGCAATAGTTCATGTGTGTCATATAGATAACATTGAGCTCATGCACGTGAAGTTACCTAGGTGTCAGCACTGAAATGCAAGTCTGTCAAAAGAACTGAAATAAAGGGGCAGTTTGCAGAGGCTTAGATACAAGGTAATCACAGAGGTAAAAAGTGTATTAATATAACTGTGTTGGTTATGCAAAACTAAGGAATGGGTAATAAAGGGATTATCTATC
The DNA here is from genome assembly GCF_027579735.1 of Bombina bombina. NCBI lineage: Eukaryota > Metazoa > Chordata > Amphibia > Anura > Bombinatoridae > Bombina > Bombina bombina. The sequence goes on along the minus strand of NC_069501.1, from coordinate 500,342,114 downwards.
TTTTTAAACACCAAAATTCTAGTGTTGACTGTCCCTATAAAGTGTCTAATATCCCTTTTAAGATGGGAAAAATCTTTCCAGTAAGAAAAAAAATAAAATTAAAAAAAATCTGTGCTATTTTATGGTGCTAAAATGTGAAATATTTCTCATGCTTTGTTGAAGCAATTGTATAGAATTGTAGATTATTTTTTTTTTCTCACTTGAGACTTTTCTGTTCTAGTTTAATTTGGGATTTCTGGGGGAGGATCAGAAACCATGTGCTGTAGCTCACATTTGTCTTATACAAAGGGAGTGTTTATATAGAAGGGACATGCCGCATATGTTATCCCTTTTGACACTGTGTTAGCCTGTTGAGAAAACAGTCTGCATGTTGTACAGATCTTTCTGTTATTCTACAAGCAGCATCTGTCATTTTATCCACTGTCATAGAAATTTAGACGGTATTTTTAGCTCTGCTTCAGACTTCGCTTATCATCTGTCCCTTTTATATCTCTCTTCAGTCTCCCCTTTCATTTTTTTTACCCACACCATGAAGAGAGGATCTAGCGTTAGTAAAGATAGCAGAAATTAATTGGAGTTTAAAATAACACAGTTAGAAAGAAAGTGAAGCGGTAACAAGAGGAAACTGTGTTAGAGATAGGGATGGGCGAATGTGTTTATATTCGAATGTTAGAACGAATGTTATTGTAGAAATTCGATTTTATTTTCGAATTTTATTGAAAAATTCGAAAACAAAAATTCGAAAATAGAATGTTATATAAACATTCAAAATTCGATTTGAATGAATGTATCAAAATTCGTTTTAAATTTCAAATTTTTAGAAACATTCGCCCATCGCTAGTTAGAGATAGGGGGAAGTTAAATAAACAGTAAACTTATATAATAATTTTTAGTCCTGTAGTATGGGTAGGGTTGCCACCTTGGTCATGTTTTCCTGGACACTTCTGAGTTAAACATGCTGCAGGGTATGCAGGGAGGAACATGAATTTCAACCTTGGAAAGTACACAAATAGTGAAACTTAAAGTGATGGTAAACCCAAGAGTATAACAAACGCTAGGATTTACCATCACAAAAAATAAACGTAAGTTTCTCTCATCGTTTCGTAAAAAACACTGTTAAACTCACCCTATCTGTAAGGCAAGTATATTGCTAACTCAGCGCCTCTGGCCGCCCACGGCACAGCGCTTTCTTCAGTGAGGTGACGTTTCCACCTCTAGATCAATAGCCGTGCATGTCAACTGACATCCTAGCACCGCTATTGGTCTAGAGGTGGAAATGTCACCTTATTGGAGAAAACGTCATACCGTGGGAAGCCAGAGGCGCTGAGTTAGCAATATACTTGCCGCACAGATAGGGTGAGTTTAAAATCATTTTTTACCATGAGAGAAAATGTTTATTTTTTGTGATGGTAAATCCTATCGTTTGTTATACGATTGGATTTACCATCACTTTAACAGCACTATTCGTGTTCCTCTCTGCACACCCTGCAGCATGTATAACTCATAAGTGTCCAGGAAAACATGGACAAGGAGACAACCTTAAGTATGGGCTCAGTAGTTTGCAATGGGACACTCATCTTTTATAATGTTATTTTTCTCCAAGATATTGTCCCTGAAAATGTTGCCATTTCCCCCTAGATAATGTACCCAATTGCAAAAATCCTTTTTATTTCTAAGGGTGGGTGCGATGGGCAATCAGAGGGCATATTCCTGGTGCCATTTACTTTAAAGTAATATAAAACGGTCTGTTTCATTGCTGTAATAAAAAATACTAAGCTGTGGACTGTACTTAATAAAACTTAATTTGTGAAAGGTCCATTACTTCCTTTCACTGCCCCACAAGGGGTTTGTGGTCTCTACAGAAAGGCAAAGGAGCAGCTTTTTCTTTAAAGTTTTTCTAAGAGACACTTTATAATAGCTGCAGTCAATTTTTTTGCCTATGCTCTGTAGAGGACCTTAACCGCAATGATCATGTGACAGTAGAACTTAAGTTCTTTAATAGTAGAGCCCTTATCTAGTTACAGGCAGTGACTACACTGATAATAAGTTTAATAAGTTTACTTTACTTTGATTTAACATATTTTGTTACTAAAGGAGCACTTTTTCATATCCCTTTAAAGTAGCATGTTTCCATTCAGATCAGCTGCATAAAAAAGATGGACAGTGGGACAGAGGGGGTTGGGTTTTCCAGACCTGGCTGCCTATAGGAGAGCCATATTGTTGCAGCGCTTAACAGAATGGTCACACAACACCACGCACAAAGCTTGGGTTCACTTAGATGGACAAATATTAAAATTGAATAATGTAGGTACGATGGCACGAATTCCTCCTTCACTAAGCCCAAAGATTTTAAATAGGTATCACATGACGCTAGAAGTCCTGCACAAATGGGATAAGTTGCTGGCCACATATTTTATCAAGACATTCACCACTGCTAGAAAACAGGCAGGGGGGTGACAGCAAATAATTTTTATTCTATAGTTACATAGACAAAATGTTTTCATATTTTGATTCACCACTGCTACCCATCATAGAAAACCCTGAACTGCCATATTATAAACTGGGAATGCGTATGAGCAAACCCTACAGTCTTAGAGCAGGCAGCCTGCACTTTGCGATAAAAAACAGGAGACTATGTACACAACAGCAAATGACAGAACTATGTGGGGATTTATTCTCCTCATGGATGAGATATAATCAATTAACACATTATCTGACACACCATACCCATAAAGACAATTTCACAAGGGATCCCACTCCATTTGATCACAATGAGCCAACCACAAAGGCGACTGATCTCCTTAATATATAAGCTTTTACTTTTACCTCCTGACACACTTCCTACATACACTAGAGCTTGGAATAAAGATCTTAATAACGAAATTGACCAAAAAGCATGCCTCAAATCGTTCACTCTAGTAAAGCGCTCTTCAATATCCGCTAATGTCCAAGAAATACAGCTTAAATTGCTTAGTAGATGGTATCTTACTCCAGTAAGGCTCCATAGTTATTTCCCATCAGTAAACCCCTTGTGTTGGAAATCTGTGGCGAGACCGGCACGCTTCTCCACATATGGTGGTCCTGCCCAAGACGCCTAGGTTTCTGGGCAGAAGTAATAGGCCTCATGTCTGAAAAACTACAAACCGCAATCCCATGCACACCAGATACAATACTTTTTCTTCACTTACCAAAAATTAGGGAAGCTCACAGGAGCTAAAAACTCATCCCAAAAAAAATGGAAATCAACTGACATTCCAACCTTAGAAGACCTTTACTCATTGGTTAACAACTTGTTCATTATTAAGAGAGACTTCACTACCTTAAAATCAATCAAATAGTAACTCACAAAATTATGTGGGCCACATGGAAGGGCACCCCATTATAATAGGCAAAATTGCCACAGTTAAGTAATGGAAAGGCTCCATTCAGGGTTGTGGGTGTTTTTTTTTTTACTATTTTGAAACTTTATTGTTTTACTTTCATTTCACAAGGACTAATCCTAATACAAGACCAGTATCATCATTTGTTATGTAGACAATAATGTCACCAGTCTCAGTGATACAAAATGTTTCTTTTTATTGTATATTTGGACATTATGATCAATAAAGCTTGTTTTAAAAAAAAAATAAAATAAAAAAATGGATAGCGCCATGAATATACAACACTTCTCTTTTATGCAGTTGACTGGCCATGCTTAAAGGGACATGAAACCTGAAAAAAATCTTTCATGATTCAGATAGAGAATACAATTTTAAACAACTTTCTAATTTACTTCTATTATCTAATTTGTTTCATTCTCTTGGTATCATTTGTTGAAGGAGCAGCAGTGCACTACTGGTTTCTAACTAAACACATGGGTGAGCCAATGACAATCTGTATAAATATGCAGCCACCAATCAGCAGCTAGAAACTGGGTTCTTTGATGCTCCTGAGCTTTCCTAGATAACATTTCAGCAAAGGATAACAGGGGAAGGAAGCAAATTAAATAAAAGTAGTAAATTGGAAAGTTGTTTAAAATTGTATTCTCTATCTGAATCGTGAAAGAAACATTTTGGGTTTCATGTCCCTTTAACTTTCCATTAGAAAAAAAAAGTGTATTTATAGTTGTGCAGGCTATCGGGTGAGCTGGTGCCGTCTCATTTATAAATGGAGAGTACCTGATAACAAACATGTGCTGGGTACATACTACAGTTTTATGCAAAGTATATATGTTTACTGGCCCTTTAAGAAAAAAATAAGGTAACAGAATATGATGCATCATGTGGAAAAGAGAAAATAGATAAAAAAAAAAAGTCTCTCTTTATCAGAAATAAAATTAAAATGACAAAACATATCGGGGAACAATATTATTATTTAGGTTAAACTATGCATGTAGAGATTCAGGGCAGTTAAAGGGATATGAAGCCCAAAATGTTTATTTTAACATTCAGATAGCATACAGTGTTAAACAACTTTCAAATTTACTTCCATTACCAAATTTGCTTCATTCTCTTGGTATCCTTTGTTTAAACACAGCAATGCACAACCAAGGACAAAAGGCATATATATGCAGGCCCTATAAGCAAATACCTTTCAGTAATGTATTGCTAGTCCCGACAAAAGATACAAAGAGAATGAAGCAAATTTGGTAATGGAAGTCAATTGGAAAGTTGTTTAAATTTGTATGTTCTATCAGAATCATGGAAGAAAAAATGTGGGTTTCACGGTCCTTTAAAACAAAAATACTTTTTTACATATCCGCAATTAAAGAGATACTAAACCCATTTTTTTTTTCTTTTATGATTCAGATAGTTAGTCCAATAAAAAAGTATCCTTGCCCAATGCAATACTCTTGTTATTTTGAGATAGATATATATATATATATATATCTATATATCTATATATACACAATTTATCTTTATATATATATTTATATATATATATATATATATACACAATTTATCTTTTTATATTACCATAAAATGTTTAAAGTGAAGGAAAACTTTGATGAATCAGTGCTCTGTTTTTAAAAATATTTTTAAAACATGGGGGAATTTTAATTCATCAATGTTTACATTTCACTGTTTTTGTAAAAATACTCCACCAATGACAAATCCAGCTTCCTCCAAACATTGCCTGAGGCTACACCGTGATTGGAGGAAGCCGGATTCTTCATTGGTGACGTTAGAAGAGACTTGCGACAGGCGGGGGAAGTGCTGGAGCGGCTTCGAGAATTTCCATTCAAAAGAGGGCACTGATTCATCAAAGTTTACCTTCACTTTAATGTCCCTTAATTAAAAATGTTTAAATATTGAAAAAAATAAGTGTAAAGTTTTAGTGTCCATAAAGCAGTGGTTGCCACCATGTAGTAACCTAGGTTTTCGTTCTCTGCCAATCAGAGACTCCTATAAATGAGTGATTGCCCCCATGTAGTAACCTAGGTTTTACTTCTCTGCCAATTAGAGACTCCTATAAATGAGTGTATTAAATGACTGTGGAACATAGATGTGTTTGCACTTCCATCTTTAACAGCAAATGGTAAGCGCACAATGAAAATTATACTGCAAAGTTGTTTTACTACGCATAATTTAAACATTTTATTTCACAATTTTAAAGCGACAGTCGAGTCCAAAATAAACTTTCATGATTCAAATAGGGCATGCCATTTTAAACAACTTTCCAATTTACTTTTATCACCAATTTTGCTTTGTTCTCTTGGTATTCTTAGTTGAAAGCTAAACCTAGGTTAGGTAGGCTCTTATGCTAATTTATTAGACCTTGAAGGCCTATAATCTGAATGCATTTTGACAGTTTTCACCACTAGAGGGCAATAGTTCATGTGTGTCATATAGATAACATTGAGCTCATGCACGTGAAGTTACCTAGGTGTCAGCACTGAAATGCAAGTCTGTCAAAAGAACTGAAATAAAGGGGCAGTTTGCAGAGGCTTAGATACAAGATAATCACAGAGGTAAAAAGTGTATTAATATAACTGTGTTATATTTTAAACACCAAAATTCTAGTGTTGACTGTCCCTATAAAGTGTCTAATATCCCTTTTAAGATGGGAAAAATCTTTCCAGTAAGAAAAAAAATAAAATTAAAAAAAATCTGTTATTTTATGGTGCTAAAATGTGAAATATTTCTCATGCTTTGTTGAAGCAATTGTATAGAATTGTAGATTATTATTTTTTTCTCACTTGAGACTTTTCTGTTCTAGTTGAATTTGGGATTTCTGGGGGAGGATCAGAAACCATGTGCTGTAGCTCACATTTGTCTTATACAAAGGGAGTGTTTATATAGAAGGGACATGCCGCATATGTTATCCCTTTTGTCACTGTGTTAGCCTGTTGAGAAAACAGTCTGCATGTTGTACAGATCTTTCTGTTATTCTACAAGCAGCATCTGTCATTTTATCCACCGTCATAGAAATTTAGACGGTATTTTTAGCTCTGCTTCAGACTTCGCTTATCATCTGTCCCTTTTATATCTCTCTTCAGTCTCCCCTTTCATTTTTTTTACCCACACCATGAAGAGAGGATCTAGCATTAGTAAAGATAGCAGAAATTAATTGGAGTTTAAAATAATACAGAAAGAAAGTGAAGCGGTAACAAGAGGAAACTGTGTTAGAGATAGGGATGGGCGAATGTGTTTATATTCGAATGTTAGAACGAATGTTATTGTAGAAATTTGATTTACGTAATAGAATGTTGATAAGATATCACATTCGAATTTGAATATTACATTTATAAAGCACAGTATTAGACTAGAAATACTATTTTGAATTCAAATGTGACATTCGAATATTACATTTAAAAAACACAGTATTAGACTAGAAATACTATTTCAAATTTGAATGTGACATTCGAAGTCTAATGTCACATTCGAATATTACATTTATTAACCACAGTTGTAGACTAGAAATACTATTTCGAATTTGAATGTCACATTCAAATTCGAATATTACATTTCAAAATTGAATGAATACATAGCTAAACATTCTATTATTCGAACAAATATTTTCGAATTTTATTGAAAAATTCGAAAACGAAAATTCGAAAATAGAATGTTATATAAACATTCAAAATTCGATTTGAATGAACGAATGTATCAAAATTCGTTTTAAATTTAAAAATTTTAGAAACATTCGCCCATCCCTAGTTAGAGATAGGGGGAAGTTAAATAAACAGTAAACTTATATAATAATTTTTAGTCATGTAGTATGGGTAGGGTTGCCACCTTGGTCATGTTTTCCTGGACACTTCTGAGTTAAACATGCGGCAGGGTATGCAGGGAGGAACATGAATTTCAACCTTGGAAAGTACACAAATAGTGAAACTTAAAGTGATGGTAAACCCAAGAGTATAACAAACGCTAGGATTTACCATCACAAAAAATAAACGTAAGTTTCTCTCATCGTTTAGTAAAAAACACTGTTAAACTCACCCTATCTGTGCGGCAAGTATATCGCTAACTCAGCGCCTCTGGACGCTCACGGCACAGCGCTTTCTTCAGTGAGGTGATGTTTCCACCTCTAGACCAATAGCCGTGCATGTCAACTGACATCCTAGCACGGCTATTGGTCTAGAGGTGGAAATGTCACCTTATTTGAAAAGCGTCATGCCGTGGGAAGCCAGAGGCGCTGAGTTAGCAATATACTTGCCGCACAGAAAGGGTGAGTTTAAAATCGTTTTTTACCATGAGAGAAACTGTTTATATTTTGTGATGGTAAATCCTATCGTTTGTTATACGCTTTGATTTACTATCACTTTAACAGCACTATTCTCTGCACACCCTGCAGCATGTATAACTCATAAGTGTCCAGGAAAACATGGACAAGGTGGCAACCCTAAGTATGGGCCCAGTAGTTTGCAATGGGATACTCATCTTTTATAATGTTATTTTCCCTAAAAATATTGTCCCTGAAAATGCTTCCATTCCCCCTAGATAATGTTACCCAATGGCAAAAATCCTTTTTATTTCTAAGGGTGGGTGCGATGGGCAATCAGAGGGCATATTCTTGGCGTCATTTACTTTAAAGTGATATAAAACAGTCTGTTTCATTGCTGTAATAAAAAATACTAAGCTGTGGACTGTACTTAATAAAACTTCATTTGTGAAAGGTCCATTACTTCCTTTCACTGCCCCACAAGGGGTGTGTGGTCTCTACAGAAAGGCAAAAGAGCAGCTTTTTCTTTAAAGTGTTTCTAAGAGACACTTTATAATAGCTGCAGTCAATTTTTTTGCCCATGCTCTGTAGAGCAGTGATTTTTAACCTTTTTTTTTGCCGTGGCACACTTTTTTACATTAAAAAATCCTGTGGCACACCACCATCCCAAAATTTAAAAAAAATCACACATTGTAGCCTAATACAGCATATATATATATATATATATACACATACACACAAACACACACATACTGTATGTATTGTGCTGTTATGCCATGCCTCCTACAAACTACCCATGCAGTGGGAGTAAAAAACAAGAAAAAAATTAAAAAATATGTCACTGTTGTCAGTCTGCCGTGGCAGACCTGAGGATCTCTCACGGCACACTAGTGTGCCACGGCACACTGGTTGAAAAACACTGCTGTAGAGGACTTCTACCGCAATGATCATGTGACAGTAGAACTTAAGTTATTTAAAGGTAGGGCCCTTATCTAGTTACAGGCAGTGACTACACTGATAATTTGTAAGTGCTCATTTAGCAAGAAAACAAGTATATTGTTTGGCTGTTTTTTTAGCACAGTCTATTTTTTTTAAGTTTACTTTACTTTGATTTAAAGGGACACTGTACCCAAATTTTTTCTTTTGTGATTCAGATAGAGCATGACATTTTAAGCAACTTTATAATTTACTCCTATTATCAAATTTTCTTCATTCTCTTGGTATCTTTATTTGAACTGCAAGAATGTAAGTTTAGATGCCGGCCCATTTTTGGTGAACAACCTGGGTTGTCCTTGCTGATTGGTGGATAAATTCATCCACCAATAAAAAAACTTAGATGCCTTCTTTTTCAAATAAAGATAGCAAGAGAACAAAGAAATTGCTAATAGGAGTAAATTAGAAAGTTGCTTAAAATTGCATGCTCTATCTGAATCACAAAAGAAAAAATTTGGGTTCAGTTTCCCTTTAACATATTTTTTACTAAAGGAACAGAGGGAGGTTGGGTTTTCCAGACCTGGCTGCCTATAGAAGAGCCATATTGTTGCAGCGCTTAACAGAATGGTCACACAACACCACTCACAAAGCTTGGGTTCGCTTAGATGGACAAATATTCAAATTGAATAATGTAGGTACGATGGCACGAATTCCTCCTTCACTACGCCCAAAGATTTTAAATAGGTATCACATGACGCTAGAAGTCCTGCACAAATGGGATAAGTTGCTGGCCACTAGTACACATCTTTTATCAAGACATTCACCACTGCTAGAAAACAGGCAGGGGGGTGACAGCAAATAACTTTTATTCTATAGTTACATAGACAAAATGTTTTTATATTTTGAGTCACCACTGCTACCCATCATAGAAAACCCCAAACTGCCATATTATAAACTGGGAACGCGTATGAGCAAACCCTACAGTCTTAGAGCAGGCAGCCTGCACTTTGCGACAACGGGAGACTATGTACACAACAGCAAATGACAGAACTATGTGGGGATTTATTCTCCTCATGGATGAGATATAATCAATTAACACATTATCTGACACACCATACCCATAAAGACAATTTCACAAGGGATCCCACTCCATTTGAACATTTATTCACAATGAGCCAACCACAAAGGCGACTGATCTCCTTAATATATAAGCTTCTACTTTTACCTCCTGAGTCCTGACACCCCACTTCCTACATACACTAGAGCTTGGAATAAAGATCTTAATAACGAAATTGACCAAAAAGCATGGCTCAAATCGTTCACTCTAGTAAAGCGCTCTTCAATATCCGCTAATGTCCAAGAAATACAGCTTAAATTGCTTAGTAGATGGTATCTTACTCCAGTAAGGCTCCATAGTTATTTTCCATCAGTAAACCCCTTGTGTTGGAAAGCTGTGGCGAGACCGGCACGCTTCTCCACATATGGTGGACCTGCCCAAGACGCCTAGGTTTCTGGGCAGAAGTAATAGGCCTCATGTCTGAAAAACTACAAACCGCAATCCCATGCACACCAGATACAATACTTTTTCTTCACTTACCAAAAATTAGGGAAGCTCACAGGAGCTAAAAACTCATCCCAAAAAAGAATGGAAATCAACTGACATTCCAACCTTAGAAGACCTTTACTCATTGGTTAACAACTTGTTAATTATTAAGAGAGACTTCACTACCTTAAAATCAATCAAATAATCACTCAAAATTATGTGGGCCACATGGAAGGGCACCTCATTATAATAGGCAAAATTGCCACATTTAAGTAATGGAAAGGCTCCATTCAGGGTTGTGGGTGTGTTTTTTTTTTTTTTACTATTTTGAAACTTTATTGTTTTACTTTCATTTCACAAGGACTAATCCTATTACAAGACCAGTATCATCATTTGATATGTAGACAATAATGTCACCAGTCTCAGTGATACAAAATGTTTCTTTTTATTGTATATTTGGAAATTATGATCAATAAAGCTTGTTTAAAAAAAAAAAAAAAAGATGGACAGTGCCATGAATATACAACACTTCTCTTTTATGCAGTTGACTGGCCATGCTTAAAGGGACATGAAACCTGAAACAATTCTTTCATGATTCAGATAGAGAGTACAATTTTAAACAACTTTCTAATTTACTTCTATTATCTAATTTGTTTCATTCTCTTGGTATCATTTGTTGAAGGAGCAGCAGTGCACTACTGGTTTCTAACTAAACACATGGGTGAGCCAATGACAATCTGTATAAATATGCAGCCACCAATCAGCAGCTAGAAACTGGGTTCTTTGATGCTCCTGAGCTTTCCTAGATAACCTTTCAGTAAAGGATAACAGGGGAACGAAGCAAATTAAATAAAAGTAGTAAATTGGAAAGTTGTTTAAAATTGTATTCTCTATCTGAATCGTGTGAGAAACATTTTGGGTTTCATGTCCCTTTAACTTTCCATTAGGAAAAAAAAGTGTATTTATAGTTGTGCAGGCTATCGGGTGAGCTGGTGCCGTCTCATTTATAAATGGAGAGTACCTGATAACAAACATGTGCTGGGTACATACTACAGTTTTATGCAAAGTTATCATATATGTTTACTGTCCCTTTAAGAAAAAAATAAGGTAACAGAATATGATGCATCATGTGGAAAAGAGAAAATAGATAAAAAAAAAATGTCTCTCTTTATCAGAAATAAAATTAAAATGACAAAACATATCGGGGAACAATATTATTATTTAGGTTAAACTATGCATGTAGAGATTCAGGGCAGTTAAAGGGATATGAAGCCCAAAATGTTTATTTTAACATTCAGATAGCATACAGTGTTAAACAACTTTCAAATTTACTTCCATTACCAAATTTGCTTCATTCTCTTGGTATCCTTTGTTTAAACACAGCAATGCACAACCAAGGACAAAAGGCATATATATGCAGCCCCTATAAGCAAATACCTTTCAGTAATGTATTGCTAGTCCCGACAAAAGATACAAAGAGAATGAAGCAAATTTGGTAATGGAAGTCAATTGGAAAGTTGTTTAAATTTGTATGTTTATCAGAATCGTGGAAGAAAAATTTGGGGTTTCACGGTCCTTTAAAACAAAAATACTTTTTTACATATCCGCAATTAAAGGGATACTAAACCCATTTTTTTTTCTTGTATGATTCAGATAGAGCGTGCAATTTTAAGCAATTTTCTAATTTTACTCCTATTATCAAAATTTTCTTCTTTCTATTGCTAACTTTATTTAAAAAGCAGGAATGTAAAGGTTAGGAGCCGGCTAATTTTAGGTTCAGCACAATGGATAGTGCTTGCTTATTGGTGGCTAACATTTAGCCACCAATAAGCAAAAATAAACCAGGCCTGAACCAAAAATGGGCTGGCACCTATGCTTTATATTCCTGCTTTTTAAATACGGATAGCAATAGAACGAAGAAAAATTTATAATAGGAGTAAATTAGAAAGTTGCTTAAAATTATCTCTATCTGAATCATTAAAGAAAAAAATTGGGTTTAGTGTCCCTTTTAAGTACACATTTGAAAAATGTCTGAATAGAAATAAATGTTTTAAAACAGGTATACATGTTTATTAACAAATTGGGCAATTTTTTGCAGTCTAGAGACATACAACTTGAGTTTTGTTAATCTTATTTCCTCTGCTGTGGCTCACTAGGGATAGATAGAAATTAACTCCTTCGCTGATCAAGCAATCACTATTTAGCAAAGTTTCATCAAAGTTTGGAGTCCTGTAGGATTTACTCTGTCTACTCTAGGGGTAGTGGGGAAAAAAACAACAACTTTAAATTACAGGAAAAATGCATAATGCATCATTTACAATGAACAATGCATAATTTAAACATTTTAAGGGAAATTGAATATTAAATTCCCTTTAAAGGGATATCAAACAATTTGAGATTATAATATAAGATGTTTAAAGTGACACTGTACCCAAATTTGTTCATTTGTCATTCAGATAGAGCATGCAATTTTAAGCAACTTTCTAATTTACTCCTATTATCATTTTTTCTTCGTTCTCTTGCTATCATTTTTTGAAAAAGAAGGCATCTAAGCTTTTTTTTGGTTTCAGTACTCTGGACAGCACTTTTTTATTGGTGGATGAATTTATCCACCAATCAGCAAGGACAACCCAGGTTGTTCACCAAAAATGGGCCGGCATCTAAACTTACATTCTTGCATTTCAAATAGATACCAAGAGAATGAAGAAAATTTGATAATAGGAGTAAATTAGAAAGTTGCTTAAAATTTCATGCTCAATCTGAATCACGAAAGAAATTTTTTGGGTACAGTGTCCCTTTAATTATGTGCTGTAAAAAAATCTTAGCAATGTTAATTATTTAATTTGACACCTCCCCTTTTCTGTAAGTTAAAGGGACAGTATACACTAAAATTGTTATTGTTTAAAAAGATAGATAATGCCTTTACTACCCATTCCCCAGCACAACCAACATCGTTAGATTAATATACTTTATAACATTTAAACCTCTAAATTTCTGCCTGTTTCTAAGCCACTACAGAAAGCCTCTTATCGCATGCTTTTGTATTTGCTTTTCACAAGAGGAGACTACTAGTTCATGTGGGCCATATAGATAACATTGTGTTCACGCCAAAGGAATTATTTAAGATTTAGCACAACACAGTACTAAATGTCAGTCAATAGATAATAAATAAAAAGTCATGTGATCAGGGGGCTGTCAGAAGAGGCTTAGCTACAAGGTAATCACAGAGGTAAAATATATATTAATATAACAGTGTTGGTTATGCAAAACCGGGGAATGGGTAATAAAAGGATTATCTATCTTTTTAAACAATAAAAATTATATTGTAGACTGTCCCTTTAACTCTGCAGATTGTGATTTTTTCATCTTTGAGAATTGTAAGTGCAGACTTCACAAGCCTAACCCTTAGACATATCTGACCTAATAGGCCTCAGCAGAGATTATCAGATAGAGTAAATGAAACCCTAAAAAAAAAATCATGAGTTAAATAATACAATTTTTTTTTTCTAATTTACTTCTAATATAAAATTTGCTTCATTCTCAAGTTATTCTTTGTTTAAGATATCTAGATAGGAAGTGTGTACATATCTGGAGCGCTACATGACAGTAGTCATGTGCTGCTATCTAGTGCTCTTGATAATGTATAAATTATATAGTACTGGACACACATGCACACTCTTAAAATTACCATCCTGCTTTTTAACAAAGGATAAATCGGAATCATGAAATAAAATGTTTAAAGTGTATGTCCTTTTAAATGCCCAGGTTTTTAAAGTTAATGAGTGAAAGCTAAATGAAAATGCCTCCATGGATTACAAATATAGAGCAGAAAGAAGTGAGGGCAGTCAAAGGGGTCAAAACATTAAGGGCCAGATTACGAGTGAAGCGCTAACGGTTATGCACAAGCGATATTGGATTTATGGTGGCTCTTTGTGCGCATCAAGTGTAGCGCTCGTATTACAAGTTGAAAGTAAACGTGAATGAGTGAGGGCAATAGCAATTTACGCTAGAATGATTACCGCATCCTCAGAGCACTGGTTAACTGTTTTGCGAAACAAACAAGTGTCACAAAACACATCAAAGATACATTACAAAGTACAATTACACTCAGAATTAAAACCATCTAATAACATTTTTTTTTTTTTTTTTTTAAATTGCGCAAAAAAGTTATGAGATCAAAGATATGAGGTGTTAGAAAAAAAAATCCAAATAGGAACAGCACCACAAGGAAAGCAATTCAATCTTTTCTTTATTGGGACATAAAAAAAAATCCAACAGCACAACGTTTCGGTCTATCTGACCTTAATCATGTGGTATTTTTTTGATGTCTCAATAAAGAAAAGATTGAATTGCTTTCCTTGTGGTGCTGTTCCTATTTGGATTTTTTACTTCTATCTTAGGTCCTTTGGAACGTGCACCCATTTGCAGATTTGTGCTGGGACTGTTGATTTGTTGTTAGAAAAAAAAGGCAGACACAGGGCCATTAAGACATACATATACATGTCAATGTGTATGTGTGTGTGTATATATATATATATATATATATATATATATATATATATATATATATATATATATATATATATATATATATATATATATATATATATATATATATATATATATATATATATGTGTGTATATATATGTGTATATGTATGTATGTATATATACTGTGTATATGTATGTATGTATGTATATATACTGTGTATATGTATGTATGTATGTATATATACTGTGTATATATATATATGTATGTATATATACTGTGTATATATATATATATATATGTATATGTGTATATATGTATATATATATATATATATATATATATATATATATATATATATATATATATATATATATATATATATATATATATATATATATATATATATATCCCAGCTGTCCCGATTTTCGCGGGACAGTCCCGATTTTAGGGGTCTGTCCCTCTGTCCCGAGTTGCTAGCCATCTGTCCCGATTTGCCCCAGGCATTTAAAAAAAAAAAAAAAGTTTTTTTTTTTAAATTCTATTGGGCCCATACTCAGAAGCAGCTGGCTTTGCTCTCACAGGGTTAGATACCTGTTATATTCCCTGTGGAAAAGGAATGGTGTGTTTGTTAAGCAGGAGTAAGAAGGCTGTATACACTCTGACCACGGGTAATGGTGACCTCTCTAACCTACCTCTGGTAATGATGATATCTAACCCCTGGTGATAATACTAGCATGCCTTCAGTTTTATACAATGAGCAGTGGCAGCCGCAGACTGCCAGCTAATGTGCTTGCCAATCCCGGGACCCCATACAATGAGTTAGATACCCATATATGATGTAGTGTGTGTGTCTATCCGTATCCATAACTGTGTGTGTGTATCTGTATGTATAAGTTTATGCTATGTAGTGTGTGTCTGCATGTATAAATGTAAGCTATGTAGTGTGTGTATGTGTATCTGCATGTATAAGTGTGTATCTGCATGTATAAGTGTATGCTATGTAGTAAGTATGTATCTGCATGTATAAGTGTATGCTATGTAGTGTGTGTGTATCTGCATGTATAAGTGTATGCTGCATGTATAAGTGTATGCTATGTAATGTGTGTGTGTCTGCCTG